>NW_028318478.1:2875000-3475000 GCF_062004578.1 Staurois parvus | reverse complement strand
ATTATGAACAGTTCCAAATAGCAGTCAATATTGTCACAAAACCTTCAGGCTTCTGCTAGAAAGCTAAACATGAAGAGGAACTTCATCTTTCAGCATGACAAGACCCAAAGCATACATCCAATTCAATAAAGGAATGGCTTCACCATAAGAAGATTAAAGTTTTGGAATGACCCAGCCGGAGCCCAGACCTGAATCTGATCAAAAATCTGTGGGGTGATCTGAAGAGGGCTGTGTACAGGAGATTCCCTCGCAATCTGACAGATTTGGAATGTTTCTGCAAGGAAGAGTGGGCAAATATTGCCAAGTTAGGATGTGCCATGCCGATAGACTCGAAAAGACTAATTGCTGTAATAAAATCAAAAGGTGCTTCAAAAAAGTATTAGTTTAAGGGTATGCACAGTTATGCAACCATATTATTTTAGTTTTTAACTTTTACTTCCGTCCACCTAAAATATTTCAGTTTGTTGTTCAACTGAGTTGTACAGTTTATAGGTCACATTAAAGGTGGAAAAAGTTCTGAAATGATTTATCTTGGTCTCATTTTCACAGAATCCTGACATTTTAACAGGTGTATGTAGACTTTTTATATACTGTATACACTATCTAGAGGACAATCCAGAAACAGTGAGTACTATGTGATGAAAGGGGATTTTGATATTGCTGCATTTGCTGATCATCTGTGGAGAATGGTCATGAGAAAGCCTGCTCTCTAATTCTCAGAGTGACACAGATCTTGGAAAGCCCAATCTGCTCAGAATTAGCTATTCCTGCTGCTGATTGAAGAGAGAACTCTGTCTCTGTGTATTACTGGTGATTGTCTCCTCAAAACTTGTGCTGTGGCTGAAGAGTGTGTTTAGTTCCAAATCCCCACAGTAGCTTGCTGTTTTAAATATACTGAGCAAATGTTAATACATCAGGATTCACCTGTATGGTAAAGATTTTGTTGAAGTGTTGTTCTTTTCTATTGCAATGTTCACTGGAAGATTCTGCTCAACCACTTCCAGACCGGACACTTTTACCCCCTTCCTGACCAGGGCAATTTTCAGCTTTTAGCGCTATCACACTTTGAATGACAATTGCGCGGTCATGCAACACTGTACCCAAATGATTTTTTTACCATTTTTTTTAGATAGATAAAGCTTTATTTTGGTGGTATTTATTCACCACTGGGATTTGTATTTTTTTTGCTATGTAAATGAAATGTCCAAAAATTTTGAAAAAAAGTGTTTTTTTTATAAAATTTTGCAAATAAATAATATTTCATCATAAATCTTAGCCAAAATTTATTCCGTTATCTTTTTAGTAAAAAAAAAAATCCAAATTAGTTTATAAGCAAAAATTATAATTTTTAAACATTTTTTTTTACATTTTTATTTTATTTTTTTATATTATTATTTTTTATTTTTATTTTTATTTTTTTACATACTGTCACCCTAGAAGTACAGTGTCACCATGGTGACACTGTACTACTTGTGAGGGGTGATGAAGATTTTTTTTTTTTTTTTACACTGATTGCTTTTACACCCATATAGGATGTAAAAGCAATCATTTCTCTTTCTCTCTGTGTGCATTCTTGCACTCATTGAGAAGAACTGAGTGAGCTGTGATTGGTCACAGCTTGTCACATGGTACAAGGCTTTTGTGAATAGCCTTGTACCATGTGACCTCTGTGATCATTCACAGATTTCATACATAGTAAGCAATGATGTCAGAAGTGACATCTTGCTTACTACTTTGCATGTGATCACTGATTGGCCAATCAGTGATCACATGATCGGGACCTCGTACAGAGGTCCCGTCCGACGATCGGTGTTTCACTGTGTCCGGAGGACACAGCGGGCACCGGATCGCGGTGCTGCGCGCTCCCAGGGAGCACGCACAAGCAGGGTGCGGGGAGGCCGTTTATAGACGGCCACCCGACCCTGCAGTGCCACCGTCCGGCCGTTTATATACAACGGCCGGTCGAGAAGTGGTTAAAGGAGACTGTGCTATCTGGTTACCCCTGGATTACAAATACTCTCCCATGCAAAGAGTGAGCGCTCTTCCATAGATTAAAGGGCCCCAAGGTTGAGAGACTTTAAGTTTCATCTCACTGGCCAGTGGTTAGGTAGGACATTTCTGCTCTAGATAGTACTGCTTATAGCAAATGTCAATAAGCTGCTAAACCTCATTAACAGTTATTGTTTCATGTGTCAATGTCACCCTAGTCAGTGTGATACTAGTCAGTTTTTGGAGTCTTTGGCGAGTGAATTGTGATTTCTTACTAACTGTGTTAGGCAAAGTGGTATCTGTGTTTTATGTACATGTACATAAACATCATTTATGGTCTTTTGTAAAAGCAAAATAGGAGGCATAGACAGGGTTTTACACATTTTTGGGGTGAAAGATACAGCATAATAATAACAATCAACTAGTGTTTTATCCTTTGTAGTCTCATGGCTCTGGTGTTCATAGGTTTGAATTTAGCTGTCCAATTCCACAAGAACTGATGCGGACAATGATTGATATTTATTGTGTTGAGGAAATTCCCTAAACATCATGCTTTATCACAACAAAGTCTACCATGGGAATTATATTATTTGCCATGTGTCTTCTTTAATATAGACTTGCCAAAGAATTCCTGTGAGAATGGCAAGCACAGAGATAATTAAGCTAATGGTCTTTAAGAACTTTCAGGTGTCAATACCATGTGTTAAAGTCAAATTTTTTCAGCAATTTTAAAGCCACATAACTGTCCTTCAATTATTTGTTTATTTCAGGTACTTATATAGCGCTGTCAATTTATGCAGCACTTTACATATATATTGTACATTCACATCAGTCCCTAACCCTCAAGGAGCGTACAATCTAAGGTCTCTAACTCACATTCATACATGCACATACAAGGGCTGATTTAGACAGGAGCTAATTAACCTACTAACATGTCTTTGGAGTGTGGAGGGAAACCAGAGTACCTGGAGGAAACCCACATAGGCACAGGGAGCACATGCAAACTCCAGGCAGGTGGTGCTGTGGTTGGGATTCAAACCAACAACCCTAGTACGGCCAGGCAGAAATGCTAACCATTTAGCCACTGTGCTGCCCCGGGGCCTACCATGAATATTACAAAGGGCATGTTCATAAAGGAACATTGTGTTGTGATAATAATTATGCAGCATATCGCTTTTAATGAGGCACTGCTGCTTGTCAGCCGCCTCCATTGTTTTTAATGTTATTATTCTGTAACTGCACCTTAATAGCACCTATAGCATTTATGACATGTTAGTGACACATTTATAAAGTGCTCTGTATCTCAGAGTGCACTAGGAAATAATAGAGAGCCAGGACAGAGCAGCTCCAGACACTTGGTAATACCATTTGCTTCTGTGTCAACCAGCCAGCAATACTAAGCTATTGTGATATATTAAAAAAAAACAGATCTGGCAACAAGTCACCTAGCAGGTATTATCCTTGGGGCTCATGTACACTGCAGCTGATAAACTCACGTTTAGGAGCTTTTTCTGCATTTTTTTCAGCAGCCCTGAACTCTCCCTAATGTTTTCCTATGTGTCTATGTATGCATCGTTGTTTACAGTCATTTACAGGCAGTTGAGTTTACAGTCGTTTTTTTGAACATAGATAACTTGCGTTCAGGAGTAGATTTGATCAGCGTTTCAAACGCCAACCACGTGTAAACGCGGATTATAAGTGTTTCCATTTCCAGATGCTGTCCAGAGCCTTTTTTCATCATGAAAAATGCATGCAAATCGTTTTCAAGGTACTCAAATGGACAAAACACTTAACACAGGATGTTCCTACCAAGCTGGTCACACATTGTAATGACCAATTCACACCTCAGACCTCTCCCACCCTTGGAAACAAAAGATATGTTAATGACCATTCACACCTCAAATTCCTCATGAAGACCCCCTGCCAGGTGGCCTTAATGACTCCCTCCACCAGACACCTATCCCACACTTGGAAACAAAAGAAATGTTAATGAGCAACTCCCGCCTCAGCTAATCTCAACACATACTGCTGTCTCTGCTTCTACTCTCTGTATTTCCCTGAAACAGTCTGAAATAGTTAATAATTTACCACTGTTCAGTGCATTCTGGGCATTTGGGAGGTTCTCCTGTGCTTATCTTTAAAAAACGCTTCTAAACGCAAACGCACATAAACGTGGCTAAACGCGGTATGCAAACATGTCAAAACTTACGCATTTTAACCTGCGTTTACCTGCTGTCAATTTCCAGCGTTCAAACACAAGTTTATCAGCTGCAGTGTACATGAGCCCTTAGACTAGGAAAAACTGTCCTTCAGGGAGTTGGGGAGCAGGAGTGATCATAATTACAAGGCTGCTGGTTTTTAATTTATATAATTATTGTAATAAAATAAAATTATATATATAACATACATCACAATTCAATGCCTCAAACTAGATAATTTCCTCTAGATGTTGCATATGACATCCTCCCAGAACGCGCCCTCCCGTGCGCCCCCACGTGTGCGCACCCAGCGATCTCCATGATCACTGTGTCCGTCACATTGGCCTTTTACCACGTGATCAGCTGTGTCCAATGACACAGCAGATCACGGAGTAAATACAGCTGCTGATAACCGGCAGCTGTCACACAGGAGAATGGCACTGATCATCAACACAATGATGATCAGTGCCTTGCAGTGCCACCCAGCAGTGCCACCCATCAGTGTCCCCCAGCAGTGCTGCCCAGCAATTATGCCCATCAGTGCCACCAGTCAGTGCCATCAGTCACTGCTGACAGTCGGAGCTGTCAGTCAGTGCCGTCAATCAGCGCCGCCCGTCATTGTCGCCCATAGGTGCTGCCTATCAGTGCCCGTCAGTGCCGCCAATCAGTGACCATCATTGCTGCATATCAGTGCAGCAGCATCAATGCCTCCTCATAAATTCCCACCAGTGCCACCTCAACAGTACCACCTAATCAGTGCAGCCTATCAGTGCCCATCAGTGCTGCCTATCAGTATTGCCTATCAGTGCAGCATCATCAATGCACATCAGTGAAGGAGAAAAATTACCTGTTTGCAAAATTTTATAATGGAAACAAAGAAAACCTTTTTTCTCCAATTTTTTTTGCTCTTTTTTTGTTTATAGCGCAAAAAATAAAACACCCAGTGGCGATTAAATACCACCAAAAGAAAGCTCTATGTGTATGAAAAAAATTATAAAAATGTCATATGAGTACAATGTTGCATGACCACGCAATTGTCATTCAAAGTGCGACAGCACTGAAAGCTGAAAATTGGCCTGGGCACGAAGGGGGGTATAAGTGCCCAGCAGGCAAGGGGTTAAAGCACTTCCCACTAAAAAGCAACACTTTTATTGGCCTTTATAAACCATTTTTTATGCTTTTTCAACAACAACAAAAAAAAAAAAAACCCGTCATAAATATAGCATAAGTGCTATAGGCAATGTAAAGAGCCCCTAAGCTTACAATGGTGTAAGATTTCACTGCAAACATGTTAAATGGGATTTCCAGGGAAAAATCAAATGTTCTAAGAACAAATCAAAAATTTACCTGCTACAGACCTATAATGAATATGGAAACCCTTATACTGCTGTATATACAGTGCAGTACTACTCTGCTGCAATAATTCTTGGTTTCCAGTTTATACATAAATAGAGAATGGAAAATATAAAGTAAAATTATAACCAAAATGACAAATGCTTGACTGTTACATTTAAATACATTTATTGTGTTCCCAAACTCAAATATGTAAGGTTTATGATTAAGTTAAAAACCATGAATGATCGGTTTTCCAATAATTTGTTGCAGGGGCCCTGCTGGATTTTTCTTGGGAGGCATTTCCAAAGGCATTTCCAAACCCATTTGCAGCTGCACAATAGCTGGACCTCCTATTCTGTAATGTGAAGTCCTGGTCTCAGTGATATAAGCTGTATGTATGGTACAGCTTCTGGCTCAGGTCTGCTCTGAACAATTAAATGATAACCACCTGTGCTCAGGACACACAAATCACCCCCAATAATTACAAATGTGAAAGGCTGCTGCTCCTATAAGGTACAACCTTCTCGCAATAAACCACACACAAATGAGAAGCGCTGCCCAAATAACTGATGCAATAACATAAATCATAAACTTCATAATAATAATCCATAATCCATAATGTGAAATACAAGTCCTTAAAGTGAAATCATTAAGTGCAGATGCTCCTTTCGCAACCAATAAGTGATACGTGCTCTGTGCTCCCTGCCTGAGTGCTCCCTAACTCACCAACTATAATGCACTCTTATGGTGAAGTAAGAGTCATTCACGCTTTGGTGGGGCATTCAGAGTTATGCTAGATCTTGTAGTCCTCCTAAATTTAAATGATGCTTGTCATCCTCAGTGATCCAGATTGGGTGCCGATATTTGGTATATGCATATAAGGAATGAAAAGAGGCATCCAAATAGTGTAACTCCATTTATTAATTAAAAGCAGACACTTATATTACACTCACATGTTTACAGAGAAAAAAAGACATAAATCGTAGGCTATACGGCGGTATATCGCTTATACGTGCCAAACACCATTGCTAGTGTCACCACGGTCCTTACCTAACGTGTTTCGCCCCTCCTACTGGGCGTCCTCAGAGTGTGTCTGCTTTTAATTAATAAACAGAATTACACTATTTGGATATAGCTTTATTTCTGAAGTTTTGGGCCTTCGCTATCCCTGTGTTGTTGAATGAGCCCATCGAGTGGGCCCACTGCAAGAACAAGAACAACTTAAGCCCAGACCAGTCATTGTCTGCTACCTAAATTATGCAAATAAACAACTCGTTCTGCAATTCTATCTCAAGGGCGGGAGCTTTTCCATGGACAATCACAAATTATTATTATTTGCTGACTACTTCGTGGAAGTTTTGAAACAACGAAAGTCTTTTGCCCCGACCTGTCCTCTTCTTTACCAACATAATCTGAAATTCTCTCTAGCCTACCCGGAGACTCTGCATCTACATTCCCCGGAAGGAGACCAGCTGTCCTTTACTTCTCCTGTGGCGGCTAAACAATATGTGGAATCCATGCTGGCTGGCGACCTGGCCTATACTCATCTCATGTACGATACAATGGCTGATTCACCCCCCCTATGAACCAACGTTGCCAAACACCAAAGTAGTCCCATGAAGCACCCTTCCAAACATGGACACTATGCAGCCCAAGAAGCGGGGTGATACATGAAACTGAGAGGTCGTGCCACCTCACCCCAAGGAGAGTATGCAATCCTCTGCCTTTAATGTGTCTTGTGCAACATGTTTACCATGTTTATTGCGCTTAGTTTGAAGGTATCCTTCCTATCTATATATTTCTCTGGCCAGAGAACCCTGCCGGACCTATAATAGAATATAATATGATATGATATAATATCATATAGTATTATTATTGTGTTTTTATATCATCTTCTATTATTACATATATTAAGATATAGAGCTAAGAATTTCTAGCTTCGCTGCCGAGATGCAAATGCAATGCGCCACACACTCTGATTACCGGCGCTCTGTTTGCCTCGCTCTTGCGAGTTTCTCATTAGCAAGGGGCCAGGAAGCTAGACATTCTGGTTGCGGTACATTTCTCACATGGAAAAAAGATAAGTCCATAGACATATTTGGATTCTGGGTTATTGCTTTCCCTGTTGTTTGTTTTTGTTTTTTTGTGTATCAGCTTATTCTAATACTCTGTCTAGCTCTGCGTTGCTTACTATACTAATTCAGATACATAACCCAAGGGAAAGAAGTAGGCTGCGATCTTATATAGCCTGCCCATTGTATTTGTCTCACACAGGTTGACCGCTCCCTGCGGATATAAGATTTTTGTGAGTTTCCTCTTCCCTACTCCACATCCTCTTGCCTGGGAATGATTCTTCTGACAAGCAAGTATTTTAAGTACACGGTACCATGCGGGTTATATCCTGGAATGTTAAGGGACTTCGTTCCTCGGGCAAGAGGATGAAGATTCTATGACATCTGAAGCATTTTAAAGGCAGACGATGCCCTTTTACAAAACACACCTGCCAGAACATGATCTTCAGCATTTCAAGAAACAATGGGTGGGGGAAGTTGTTTGCTCTCCTCAGCTGTGGGCCGCAAGGCTGGTGTGACCATCCTCTTGCACAAACGATTGTCCTACTCTATTCGCTAGATAGATAGAGACCAGGAGGGTTGAAAACAAACAAGTCATCTAACTATCACATCCAAAGATTTAGCACTCACAAATATATATGTTATCAACTCTCCAGGCACTCTGTTTTTCCAGGATCATGGGTCATGAGCACCCTGAACCTCTCCAACTCATGGGTGGAGACTTTAATAGCTTAATGCATACCGTTGAGGATAAAGCCTCACATCATCCAAGGCCCGACCCAATTTCCAGATATCATCGAAATCCCTCCTCGCACTTGGCAGACACTATCTCTCACTTACTCATGGTGAATGTTTGACACCTTTCTCACCCCACTGATAGGGAAATTACTTTTTATTCACCACCACATGACACCCTGTCCCGTATTGCTTTTTTTTTGCTCATCCTCACTTCTTCCTGCAGTACGATACTCTGAGATTTTGGAAATAGCTATCTTGGATCATAGTTCTATTGCAGTCACCATAGACAACTTCAAACTGTGCAAAACCCCTCCTCCATGGATGTTCCTCTCATACCTTGCAGGTAACGAGGATTCCTGCCATGCTATCCTTAATTCTTGGAATGACTATGCCCTCACTAATGTTGAATATGTTATAAACCCTAATTTATTTTGGGAAACAGCCAAGGCGGTTATTAGAGGCAAAATCATATCCTATGTTTCTCAGTATAAGAAACACTCCTTGGAACAGTTCTGTCAGGCCAGCAATGCCCTTCAGAAAACCCAATTAGAACTATATCAAAATTGATCCCCGGAAGCAAGAAGCCAAGCGGTGTTTCGAGCTGTGGGTAGACCAAAGAGAAAGGATCAAAAATTCTTATCATTCCTTACAATTTCACAAATATGGGAACAAAGCTGGAAAAAATTTAGCTAATCTCTGTCGTGGACCCTTCACCCCTACCCATATCATGGCACTCAAAGATGCTAAAGGAAAGATTACAACCTCTTCACTAGAAATTACATCTTGACTGTCGCAATTTTACTAACAATTATATTCGGAGGAATCAGTGGATATGGATAGGGCAGAGACATTCCTTAAGTCAATTCACATGCCCCATTTGTCTCAGGCCCACTTAGATGCGCTGAATGCCTCTACCTCCTCAGATGAGATTCTGACCACCATCAGAAACCTTTCCAATAACAAGGCCCCTGGCCCCGATGGCTATTCGTCTGAATTTTACAAATTGACCCAAGAATTTGTACCTCAAACCTTACTCCGTGTCTATAACAATATATGGCAGGGCAGACCTTACCTCCTTATGGGATTCACAGCATTTATAAAACTACTGGCCAGAAAAGGCAAAGACCCTACTCTCCCTGGTTCATACTGTCCTATTTCGCTTATTAACCTTGATGCTAAGATATTGTCCAAAATTGTCACCTCTCCTTTGGCGGGTATCCTTCCAGGCCTCCTACACCCAGCCCAAGCTTTGTCATGGGCAGATCGGCTGTCTTACATATCTGTAAAATTATCATGGCCCTATAACACGCTAAACTCCAACCTGACCAAGATACTGCCATCCTCTCCCATGATGCGGAAAAAGCCTTTGATAATATCATCTGCAGTGATTGTTCCTGGTGTTGAGGAAGCTAGGGTTTCAGGGGCTGATAACAAATTTATTCCACTCCATATACCCATCCTCTACAGCATGCTTGGTTACTCAAGGCACTGTTTCAGCTCCCATTCATCTACAAAAGGGAACGCGACAAGGATGCCCCCTATCCCCATTGCTGTTCAATCTGTCCATTGAACATCTCTCCAGGTTTCTCAATTCTCATCCCCTTCTATTGGGGATCAAAATTGGTAATGCCATTATGAGGGCTGCTCTTTTTGCAGACAATATCCTTATCTTCTCCTCAGCGGTCCCCTCCGATCTTCCTATTATTCAAGGTCTTTTCTCTACCTTCCAGCTTTCCTCTGGTCTGCGAATCAACTTTACCAAAAGTGAAATCCTCCCACTAAATTTGTCACGCTCCTGGTTTTGGGCAAAATCTTCCCTACTCCAGGTAGCCTCCCATCACATCACCTATCTGGGCATCAAGATAGGGAGAGACCCTGCATCACTTTATTGTCTCAACTTTCCCACAATTTTTGATAAAATCATCTGAGAATTGGAGGCTTGGACCTCCCTCCCCATTTTGCTCTTCGGTAGATGTTATCTTTATAAAATGGTATCCTTTGTGAGACTACTTTATCCTCTGCAGACGCTACAGTTATTGCTCAAACATAAGGATAATCAGACCCTACACAAATCCCTGCTAAAATTTATGTGGCGATCCAAACGCTCCCGCATTGCCCTCCGCAAACTATATTTTCAGAAGATCGATGGGGGAATGGGTCTACCCAATATAAGTCTATACAATCTGGCCTGTCTTCTTAGACAAGGGATAGACTGGTTGACTCATAAGTCTATATATTTCAACTATACCCTAGAGACAAGCCCTGTCTTACCCCTTTACTCTGTCTGCGATCTTACATGCAACACTTAAAACGCTACCCACTTGTTTGAAACATAACTCGCTCATCCGAGATACTGTGATAGCATGGCGTGAAATCTGTAAGTTCACTTGTGTTCCTTCCAACATCTCTAAACATCTTCCCATACTGGGAAATCCACAGTTCCCTCCAGGACTGACCCATGAAGTCTTCATTTACTGGTCTTCCAAAGGGTTAACACATATTTCATCCTTACTAGAGCTTAGATCTGGCACTCTTCGCTTATTCGCGGAGGTGTCCAAACAGTTTCACCTAACTCCACATCACATATTTTATTATTTTCAACTGGCAAACTTCATTAAGTCGCAGCTAAGACCAATTCCCATTTGGTATTATACCATTAAGCATGTTATTCATAGTTATTGTATTGTTCACAACTCTGGAAGTTGTAAAAAATGTTTCTAATTTTTAGGGACTCCTTAATGACTGGCATAGTACCACTGGATTGGCGTAAGGCCAATGTGGTGCCAATATTTAAAAAGGGGTCAAAATGTTTACCAAGTAATTATAAACCTGTTAGTTTAACTTCTATAGTTGGGAAGATACTGAGTTTAATAAAAAGACCACATAGATAAGTTCTTGCTGGAAAAAATATTTTAAGCAACAGACAGCATGGATTCATGAAAGACAGAAATTGTCAAACAAATCTGATTTCTTTTTATGAGGAGGTGAGCAAAACCTTGGACAGAGGGGTGGTGGTGGATGTGGAATACTTGGATTTTGCAAAAGCGTTTGACACAGTTCCCCACACAGGGATAATGTGTAAGGTAAAGTCTACAGGTTGGAGGAAAAAACATTTAACCTCCAAACACAGAAAGGTTTTTTCACAGTGAGAGCTGTGAAAATGTGGAATAGAATCCCTCAAGAGTTGGTTCTGGCCAGCTCAGTGGATTGCTTTAAAACAGGAATGGATTCTTTCTTGGAGACACAGAATATAACATTTATAGATAAAGTTGATCCAGGGAATATCTGATTGCCTCTCGGGGGATCAGGAAGGAATTTGTTCCTCTGAAGGAGCAAATTGGATCATGATTTGCTGGTTTTGTTTTGCCTTCCTCTGGATCAACTATGGGTGTAGGATTACAACTTTTTTTTTTTTACGGTTGAACTGGATGGACTTTTGTCTTTTTTCAGCCAGACTAACTATGTAACTGTGTAATTAAGCATGTTATTTAGTTTATGATATCTTATGCCACTGTGTGGCATTTATTGTTTTTTTGTTTAGTCATTCACACATTTATGTGATATTGTTAGGCAGGTTTATGTGGTATATATTGAGTTATAATTTACTGTATCACATTGGTAGCGCAGCACTACACACTTTGTTTTTGTTTATGTTAAGTTATAGGATAGATATTATAAATGGTCCACACCTTGAGTACATTAGTGTAGTTAGTATGCAGAAAGTTCTCTGGGAGGGCGCTGAGGCAATAAGGGGTAGACCAGACAAGCAGGTTATCCCAGCTTATCTAAACCAGAAACAATTCCAAATATCCATAATTAAGATAAGCTGACATCAAAAACTCCCTTCCTATATACAGATGAGCTTAAATGTATTTACATACAGGTAAGTTAGGAACACTCAGGTAATTTTGTAGCTTCCTAAAAGGGCTGGTCTAACAGGAATCACAGTCTCCATGCCCATTTCTCAGCAGGTAGATTGAAGTAGGTAGCATGTCCATCATATAACCACTCTATTCAAATAAAAGGCTCTGGATTACACATGACTAAAAGGAAATAAACATAATTACTCAATATCACTGAGGTGAGGATTAACTATTCGCTTGCATAATCAACTACCACGAGATGGCACTCTGAGACTAGAAACCCTATATTAGGTTTTAGGGAATAAAATGGATTTAGTGGATCCCATGTTTATAGGATAAACCCCAATTTTATCCTTAGATTTTTATTTGGAGGGTAAATAGATATATCCTGCCAAGGGTTTGGTGGCCTGATTTGTGATTATTAATTTTTGGTATATTAAATCTAAACATGAACCTTTGCTACAGAGATGGTATTATATATCCACATTAAAATGTTTCAGACAATATTTTATACATATTTTCAAGTACTGCCATTTGACTGTTTGAGCATTTTTAAAATATGAAGCATGCTTATTTCTAATGATATTGACTATAAACCAAAATATGGTAATAATATTACTAAGTCATTTTTAGGTAATGTGATATCTCATCATGATCAAGTCCTGTTGTATTATTATGACTTATCCATATATACACTACTCAAAAAAATTAAAGCAACATTTTTTAATCAGAGTATAGCATCAAGTCAATTAAACTCCTGGGATATTTATCTGCTCAGTTAAGTAGCAGAGGGGGCTGTTATTCAGTTTCACCTGCGTTGCTGTTGATGAAATTAACAACAGGTGCAAAACAGGAATGGTTTTACAGGTGGAGGCCACTGACATTTTTTTCCCCTACTGATCTTTTCTGACTGTTTTTCACTAGTTTTGCATTTGGCTAGGGCCAGTGTCACTACTGGTAGCATGAGGCGATACCTGGACCCTAGAGAGATTGCACAGGCAGCCCAACTCCTCCAGGATGGCACATCAATACGTGCCATTGCCAGAAGATTTGCTGTGTCTCCCAGCACAGTCTCAAGAGCATGGAGGAGATTCCAGGAGACAGGCAGTTACTCTAGGAGAGCTGGACAGGACCGTAGAAGGTCCCTAATGCATCAGCAGGAACGGTATCTGCTCCTTTGTACAAGGAGGAACAGGATGAGCACCGCCAGAGCCCTACAAAATGACCTCCAGCAGGTGTGAATGTATGTGACCAAACAATCAGAAACAGACTTCATGAGGGTGGCCTGAGGGCCAGACATCCTCTTGTGGGCACTGTGTTCACTGCCCGGCACCATAGAGCTTGATTGGAATTTGCCATTGAACACCAGAATTGGCAGTTCTGCCATTGGTGCCCTGTGCTTTTCACAGATGAGAGCAGGTTCACCCTGAGTACATGTAACAGACATGAAAGAGTCTGGAGAAGCCATGGAGAACATTATGCTGCCTGTAACATCGGTCAGCATGACCGTTTTGGTGTTGAGTCAGTGATGGTCTTGGGAGGCATATCCATGGTTGCACCTCAGACTGTCCAGGAGCTCAGTAATGCCCTGGTCCAGATCTGGAAGGAATTACCTAAGGACACCATCCGTCGTCTCATTACGAGCATACCCTGACATTGTTAGGCATGCTTACAAGCATGTGAGGGCCATACAAACTACTGAGTAACATTTTGAGTTGCTGCACTGAAATTTCAGCAAAATGTATTAGCCTGCTCCATCATTTTTTCACTTTGATTTTCGGGGTGTCTTTGAATTCAGTCCTCTGTAGGTTGATAATTTTCATTTCCATCAAACGATGGGGCATCCTTACATTCCTAAAACATTACCCAGTATATATTAGTATAGATATCCAGCATGGTATTTTTCCCCATTCAGATCTGATGTGTTTTCAAAGTGTTCCTTTAATGTTTTTGAGCAGTGTATATAAATCGAAAGGTGTCCTAATATTTTAAAGTTGGTATTTGTAATAGAATCCATGAGGTTTGAATTATTTTGTCTTATAGAAGAGTCTTCCGAAACATTTTTCTTGGTAATCAAGTCTTATGCCTCATTTAGTTTACTCCCAGAGACAGTGGCCAGCTGTGTACATAAAGGGGCTTTTTAGCCAAATAGAACCATAAACATCTTCTCCTCAGCTTATTGGTTTTTCTAATTTTTTCTCATTGCCAAAACAAGGTGTAGCAACCTCCTAGTTAGGTGCTGATAGGTAGGTAAGATGTCTGTAAATTTAGTGTTTTGGGCTCTGCTGTACTCAGTGGAGCTGGGTTTGCTTGATTTGGGCTGTTCTAGATTCTGCAGCTGCAGGCTTTCCTGCCTCCCCCTGTCTTTCCAGAGGAGAGGGTAGAGTCTTAAGTGGTCATGTATATAGCCTCAGCTGATCCCTGGTTTATATAAAGTCTTGAGCCTAAAACAGCAGGACCCTTTGCCTTCTGGAGAATGACCAAGCCTGGAAGAGCTGTTAAACCTTTCAAGGCCTTTGAGAAACTTCAGGAAGTTCTAAGTGGTTCTGGCTCAGGGAAGAGCTGAAGGACCAATTACAAGCTGGAGGAACAGATGGAGCAAAGTCTAGGAAGAATTTGGCCTTAAAACTCACAATACAGTGTTGGCTAATGCTGGAAGGAGGCATCCATGTATGCAATGTTATTGTTAGTAGAGGCTTGAGAGATATCCTGGAGAGAGACTGTTGCTATTGTGCTATGTTGTTGGAGAGACTGTTTCAAATCTGCTGGCTAGAGTTGTTTCCACTGTGGGATTTCCCTGTACTTAATTGTTCTCATTTTCTACATCAAAAGCCCTTTCTGTCAGAAGTTAACTGTTTGCAAGATGTGTCTTCAGTCAGGTTTGTCTTAGTTCTGGGTATTCCAAGACTAACCCTAATCCCTATCTCAGTTCTACAAACAATAAAACTACAAAAAGACACTCTGTACCTGATCACTGTGTAGCTGACTGGAAATACTGTGTACCTAGCTGCTCTGCACAAAATTGGGATCAGAACTTGGGTTAATCAGCAGGACCAGTCTAAGGTATGTGGTACAAATGCAATCACAGCTGTACCCCAGACATTATGTACAATCAGTAATAAACTAGTTAGTTATCTTATCTGGGAAATAACTGGCTCCATTGTCCATCACATTTAAAGATGCCCTTGCAATGATTTGTTCTGCACACATTTAATTTGCAAAACAACTTTTCAAGCTGCAAAACCAGTTCCCTGTTATGTAACTAGTAATAAAGAGGGGCAAGAGGCTTAAAGACTGAACGTATCGCTGAACGTACATTATCTGCCAAGTAACCAAAACCAAACATAAAATAAGGGGGATGTGAAAAGAGATTCACAAAGAGAAGCGGTTACATTATGAACAGAAAGCGATACTCAGAATATCTAAAAAAATTATGCTTTATTAAAAAATTGCATGTATAGACATTTTAGGTAAATACCTCAGTTAGCCATCACCGCAAGACGAGACAATACATCAAAGTATGACCTAAAACCAATTATTAAAAACAGATGTCATGACCGGTCATATGTAGAAAAAGTGCTGTAAATGTAATCTTGTGTAACCCTGATACTGGGAAACCTTAATGTGAGCCTGTAAGATTGGTTCATTTGGGAAAAAGTAATTCCCATACAGAAATCATATGTCATAATTTTAATTCATAGAGGATCTGACAATGTATTTTCTTACAACAGGGGTATTTACTAAAACTGGAGAGTGCAAAATCTGGTGCAGCTCTGCAGAGAAACCAATCAGCTTCCAGGTTTTATTGCCAAAGCTTAATTGAACAAGCTGAAGTTAGAAGCCTATTGGCTACCATACACAGTTGCACTACATTCTGAGCACACCAGTTTTAGTAAATCTCGCCCAATATGTACATTGAATGATTTTATTGCTCAAAAGAATGGATTTCGCAATAAAGTATCATTAATTATTTTATAAGTAGTGTAAAAATGGGCCACCGCACACACAAGTAGAGGTATTGGCCCGGGGGCAATCCTTGAAAAAAGTACGTAGAATATACAGCAGGCAGTAGGTGCGCTCAACGGGACTTACAACAGGAGGAATTTTCCAATGAAGTTTAGTCAATGTTCCCACAGTGCACAGCCTGCCTTTCTCAAGACATACACACACAGATATAATTATTTAATATTTACTTGAGGAAAGTGATCAATATTTTCCTGGATTAGTTATCACAAAATCCCTACTTCTCATTTGTTTCATTGGTTTGTTAAAGTTTTGGAATGATAGCCCCTGGAAATTATTTATTAACTATTCTTAGTGGCCTCCACACTTTCGGTCAAAATATAGTTCAATCTTTCTATTTACTTATTTTGGGTAGTTTCCTCTCATTTCTTATTATGTCTACAGGACAGAAAGCAAAAGGGTAAAGGCAAGTCTACCAAACGGGACACAGAGGGCAAAGTACCATCAGAAAACATAACCATTCCTTAATCCATTCAAAATGGAAAAAAATAGGTTTAGGCTTTTGATATACAGTGAGGAACAGAAGTATTTGAACACCCTGCGATTTTGCAAGTTCTCCCACTTAGAAATCATGGAGGGGTCTGAAATTCACCTTGTAGGTGCATTCCCACTCTGAGAGACAGAATTTAAAAAATAAATTCAGGAAATCACATTGTATGATTTTTAAAGAATTTATTTGTCTTGCACTGCTGAACATAAGTATTTGAACACCTGAGAAAAACAGTGTTAATATTTGGTACAGAAGCCTTTGTTTGCAATTACAGAGGTCAAACGTTTCCCGTAGTTCTTGACCAGGTTTGCACACACTGCAACAGGGATTTTGGCCCACTCCTCCACACAGATCTCCTCTAGATCTGTCAGGTTTCGGGGCTGTCGCTGAGCAACACGGAGTTTCAGCTCCCTTCAAAGATGTTCTATTGGATTTAGGTCTGGAGACTGGCTAGGCCACTCCAGAACCTTAATGTGCTTCTTACGGAGGCACTCCTTGGTTATCCTGGCTGTGTGCTTCGGGTCGTTGTCATGTTGGAAGACCCAGCCACGACCCATCTTCAATGCTCTGACTGAGGGGAAGAGGTTACTGCTCAAAATCTCACAATAAATGGCCCCACTCATCCTCTCCTTAATACCGTGCAGTCATCCTGTCCCATTTGCAGAAAAGCACCCCCAAAGCATGATGTTACCACCCCCATGCTTCACAGTAGGGATGGTGTTCTTGGGACGCAACCAGGGGTGGACTGACAACTCATGGGGCCCCCGGGCAATAGAGGATCATGGGGCCCCTGTGTCCTTCCCAAACTCAAAAAAGCCTATGAATAAGGTACCGGGGGCATCTCATGGGGCCCCCTACTGACCTCGGGCAGTGCTCGAGTTTCCAAATGGTCAGTCCGCCCCTGGACGCAACTCATCCTTCTTTTTCCTCCAAACACAATGAGTGAAGTTTTAACCAAAAAGTTCTACTTTGGTCTCATCTGACCACATGACTTTCTCCCATGCCTCCTCTGGATCATCCAGATGGTCATTGGCAAACTTCAGACGGGCCTGGACATGTGATGACTTGAGCAGGGGAACCTTCCGTGCAATGCATGATTTGAAACCATGACGGTGTAGTGTTCTACCAACAGTGACCTTTGAAACTGTGGTCCCAGCTCTCTTCATATCATTGACCAGCTCCTCCCTTGTAGTTCTGGGCTGATTCCTCACCTTTCTTATCATCAGTGATACCCCACGAGGTGAGATCTTGCATGGAGCCCCAGTCCGAGGGAGACTGACAGTCGTCTTCAGCCTCTTCCATTTTCTAACAATTGTTCCAACAGTTGATCTATTTTCACCAAGCTGCTTGGCAATTGCCCCATAGCCCTTTCCAGCCTTGTGGAGGTCCACAATTTTGTCTCTGGTGTCTTTTGACAGCTCTTTGGTCTTGCCCATGGTAGTAGTTGGCGTCTGACTGACTGTGGGGTGGACAGGTGTCTTTAAACAGCTCAGACATCTTTAAAAATCATACAATGTGATTTCCTGAATTTTTTTTTAAATTCTGTCTCTCAGAGTTGAAATGCACCTACAATGTGAATTTCAGACCCCTCCATGATTTCTAAGTGGGAGAACTTGCAAAATCGCAGGGTGTTCAAGTACTTCTGTTCCTCACTGTAAGGTAAGTACTGTAGAAACGTTATTTTAAAAAAATGTGTGGCTTGAATTCAGCTTTAAATATAGTCATCCTTGAATGCATAGATATATAGTTACATGTTGTGTAACATATTTTTCATGTCTAATTGATTCTAGTGATGGAAAAAGTAGTTTAGTTTCAGATTTCAGTTTCAGATTCTTTCATTAAGTAAATCACTTTGTTACTTCATATTTATTATGTTAGAATGATTTGTTTTCAGAATGTGTTTCTTATATTCTGATTCGTTTCATGTATTCAGCTTCATATCGTATATTCATTGTTTATTCTCAGAAGTTACTTTGGAAGATTGGTTATATTCATTTTACCGTGTTAATTCATATTTTGGGAAATTACATATTCACTCCGGGTCATCCCTGCTAGTCCAACCCCAAAGGGAAATGGAATGAGCTGATTGGACGATATTGACAGGAGTTGCATGCATAGGAAAGAATGAATGAAACAAAATTCATTTTGGATTTGTTTGTTATGTCATGATTCAGAGATTCTGATGCATCCACATCCATCCAAACCAAACACAATAATCATCATCTTAGTTCACTTTTATACCTTACTGTATTTATTGCAATATGTTTCCATTTCATATGTATTACATTTTTATAAATTTTTTATAATAATGAAAAATGTTAATGCAAAATAAAAGCAAAATGGATCCAAATGAATTAGGATCATTTGTCATGACATTATTTTGGATTCCTAAAACATTAACAAAAGGCCCAAACTATTGCATCATGTTATCTGAATGAAACAAATTAATTTCTTGTTTCGTTATCATTTATTTTGGATTTGTTGAAATTCGTTACTGTTGAATTTTTTGGGAGTCATTTGCCACAAAAATTGTACAGTGGCTGGACAGAATGTAAGCTGCTTAGGCTGCAGTGTAAGAGGCAAGTTTTATTCTGACTTAAAAAAATGACACTGTTTTATTTCAGCGATAATAGCCACACACATAGTACAGCAGCTGGAAAGTATGTAGGTGACTAATGTAGGATGGGGAGACAAGGCAGTTTTTATCCCAAAATAAAAATTAAGAGTGCATTACTTCAGAGACAATCACACATACGTACAGGTAAAAAGTAAGTACATTCCATGGAAATTGTTTACATTTTCAACATGTCTGATCAGTCAAACATATTCTTATTCAAACAGTGCCAAGGATAAAGGTAATATACTTGATGAACAAATAAGGAAAAATGCAGTAAAAATATCAACAGGTGCAGTGTTGAAACAGTAAGTACATCTGTGGTCTCAGAAGCTGGTATTGCCCCATTTATTGAGAAATGACCTCTTCTAGTAGTATTGCAGAGATGCCCACCATCTTCAGACATCAGCACAGTGAACTTTTCTACCACTTCTCAATGAAAATGTCCCTCAGTTGTAATATGTCTGTAAGTTTCCTTGTATGAACTGCCGATTTAAAATCCCCCACAACATTTTAACCACTTCAATACCGGGCACTTTTACCCCCTTCCTGCCCAGGCCAATTTTCAGCTTTCAGCGCTGTCACACTTTGAATGACAATTGTGCGGTCATGCAACTCTGTACCCAAACAACATTTTTATCATTTTGCTCACATAACTAGAACTGTCTTTTGGTGGTATTTAATCACCACTGGATTTTTCATGTTTTGCTAAATAAATGAAAAATAAATAAATAAAAAATTATGAAAAAAACAAAATAAAATATAAAATGTTTATAAAATTATAAAATAATTGTTCTTCATAAACCTTGACCAAAATGTATACTGCTACATTTTGTTGGTGAAAATAAACCATCCATATATTATTTAGTCTGTAGGAACGTTATAAAGCCCACAAACTATGGAATATATCTGAAAATCGATCAATCTTGATGTACTCTCATTTCTTGAGGCCCATAAATGTCAGAACAGTACAAATATCCCCCGTATTACCCCGTTTTGTAAAGTAAACAGTCTGAGGTATTTAGTAAGAGGCATGGTGAGTTTTTTGAAGTTGTAATCTTTTGTCATAATTTTTCACAAAATGAAGAAATAATAAAAGAAATTCACAATTTTTTTTTACCTACTGTCACCAGTGCAGTACAGTGTCATCATATAACTGGTGTGGTGGTGATCAGGGACACTGACTGATGTCATTATGAAAAAAAAGAAATAAATTATATATATATATATATATATATATATATATATATATATATATATAAACATATATATATATATATTTTTTTTTTTTATTACTTTTTTGTTTGTTTGTTTTTGTTTTTAATAACACACGGTGATCAGAGTAATATAATGTTACCATAGTAACATTGCACTATTTTGGGGAAGTGATCAGTATTTATTTTTACACATTATGATTGCTTATAGCAATAAATTTAATTGCTATAAGCCAGCATTTTACTGAATGAAATTGATTTTTACAGTATGCTTTGTTGTGATTAGCTGTGATTGGTCACATCTAATCACATGACACAGATGGGCTGTGTTTGGCCCAGTCTGTAACGTGATCACTGTGACCAATCCCAGCTAGCAACACAATTGTATACAATGGATGGCATGAAAGGAAGCCATTCATTGCTTACAATTAACATGTGACCTGCTGTGACTCTTTGGTTTGTGTCACACATCTCTTCTGCTACTGTGGCCAATAACCTCTAGCTTTGATTTATCGGACAATGCACATTGTTCCAGAAGGTATAGTCTTTGCTTACATGCTCAATGGCAAACTGCAGTCTTGTGCAGGATGTTTTATCTGACAATCCTTCAATCAAATGTTGTGTTCTTGGAGACTACTTTTAGCATAAAAATTAGGACAAATTTGTGATTGTTTGAAAGTTTTTTCATACAGTGGAATTATTAATTTCAAATATATTGGCAATCTTTTTACATTTCTTGTCAGACTATAACCATCCGCAACCTTCTCTCTTACAGCCTTAGATACCTCTTTTTAACTTCACGTGATGACATCACACATGTCTTTAGCAAAGAGAACATCACACCCTAGATAAATGAGATTTAAATGATACAGAGTTCACTTTCATGCTCCCTATCCAATTGAGAACACCTAAATATAAAGTTATAGATTTAAAATAGTGGTAAATATGGGAGTTTACTCGCTTTTTCCATATGACACATTTGAATTTCCATTACTCTTATAACTTGCCCTCCATAGGATTTACCCCCCCCCCCCCCCCCCCGATCACGCTTCTTTTTGTGATACGGCTTTGTGTTACTATAGCTGACAATTGCACAGTCATGCAACGCTGTACATAAATTAAATGTATGTCCTTTTGTGTCCCACAAATTGAGCTTTCTTTCGGTGGTATTTGATCACCTGTGCGTTTTTTATTTTTTGTGCTAAAAAACAAAAAATACAGCCAATTTTGAAAATAACCCAATATTTTTGACTGTTTGCTATACAACATATCCAGTAAAAAAAATTTAAAAATCAAATTTCATCATAAATTTAGGCCAAAACGTATTCTATTACATGTCTTTGCTAAAAAAAATTCCCAATACATGTAAATGAATTGGTTTACGTGAATGTCACAGCGTCTACAAATGGCGGTATATATACTGGAATTTTATTTTTTTTATGCTAGTAATGGCGACGACCAGCAACTTATAGAAGGACTGTGAGACTGCGGTGGGCATTCTGACACTGGGTGGGAACTGACTAACTGTCACTGACATCCCAATGACAGTAATACAGTGATCAGTGCTAAAAATTGCTGGGGCAATAAAAGGGTTAACCGTGTGCTGTAATGTGTTTTACAACATGTGCTGTGCGTGTTTTAATTGGGAAACATGCTGCTGTGTATTTCTCTGCTGTGCATAAAAATACACAGCAGCATGTTCTTGCTGGCAGGAGAGAGACCTGTGTTATTTACATACAGGTCTGCTGTGCAGAAAAATACACAGCAGCATGTTCTTGCTGGCAGAAGAGAGACCTGTGTTATTTACATACAGGTCTCTCCCCTGTCAATTACTCGGCGATCGCCAGGTGCTGGTGGGGAATTGCCGTCTGGGACCAAGTGATTGACATCTTTAGCTGCCACTGGAGTGCATGCGTGACCCCTACCCAGCAATGCAAATCACACATATATATATATATATATATATATATATATATACATATATATATATATATATATATATATGTGTGTGTGTGTGTGTGTAATTGTGCGCAGCCCTGTAGAAGTACTTCTGCTATAGGGAGTCAGGGAAGCAGTTAATAAGTGAATTAATATAGTACGTCATGTGTAATTTGTTCAAGTATGTCACCTTTATTTGTAGGCACTTTTTGAATACAAATCTAATGTTTGCCTGTTCTAATATGTTGAATAAGTTAACATGTTCCATGGGTTGTACGTATATAAAAATGAAAGTAAAGAAGATTAAAAAAAAAAACAAATATAACACAAAAAGTAACAACAACCAATTAGCAACATCAATGTAGTTGATGTCTGAATATGTTGTAACAAACACAATATAACAAGATAACTAAAAGCAAGTACGAACTGTGCAATCTACATTAGTAACAATTATCCACGTAACCAGATATTCATGTAACTAGATCTTCAGTGCACTTCTATCTTATGTTAATGCAACAAAAAACATATGCAATCCTTGAAAGATGAAATTAAAATTCAAACTGTGCAATTAAATCCCACATAAGGAAGAGTGACAGATATCCATGTGGCCAGATCTTCAGCATACTTTTATCTTATGCAAATGAAGCAAATGACATATACAATGCATGATAAATAAAATAAAATTAAAACAGTTTATATAAAGTCCACATAAGAGAAGTGTGACAGGTATCCACATGAGCAGATATCCACTTGACCAGATCTTCAATGCACATCTCTCTTATGATTAGTGATCCACAACCACCAAGTGTGAATGCTTCTACCCTCAGGCAGTGGGATAGTAGGCTTACCAGAAAAAAATACCTTCTAGAAAAGATAGGTCAAAGCACACTTAATTGTATAGGCAGTCTCCTCCAGCAACAAGAATCAGGCCAATCTTTAATCACTCCAAGCTTTCCAAGGAAGGTGGAATATGGCCATTTAGTTTCGGCCAGGCAATCTCATGTTATATGCAGGGGTACAAAGTACAAGAAACATCCCCATAGTGTAAAACCATATTAAAAACTCATCCCTTTATTTTAAATTGCACTTATAAAGGTTCACAGTGCCAAACAGTGTTGTATTGGAATGCAGCTCAGTTTTCCCACATCAAAAATGGCCGATAGATGTTTTCCCAAACTCTGCCTGAAGGGTTTCATCACAAATGATGTGATAAGAGGTTCTGGGAACACACATTCTGAAAAACGACTGGTTTGACTGGTGGACCATAAATATTGGGAGCAATATGATTTCTCAATGCTGGCACCCCTGCTAAAAACTACTGATGGAGTATCAGGCAATGTAGGGCACAAAAGACAATCGGTTTTTAGAATGGACCAATGTTTTATATGATATTCTTCACCAAAAATACTTTAATGAAAAGGTAATGATAAAAGAAAGGTTGCAGGTGTCTGAACTTGTTATTGTGTTATCTTTATCTCTTAATACTGTATGTGTTCACAGTTGTGTTGTTTGACCTGAGCAATGGTTCTATTGATTATATCTAGATCATAACCTTTTTTAAGAAATCTTGATTTCAATGTTTTGTGCTTGATCCAAAAAATTATTAATACTTGTGCAATTATGCCTAAGCCTTGAAAACTGGTTCTTAGGAACTGAGGATTGCCATGAGGGGTTATGACAGCTTTCACAGCAAATAAAATCATTTCTATCAGTGGTTTAAAAAAGTAGTGGTTGTAATGGATTCATCAGCTATGGTAATCCTTAAATCAAGAAAATGAATGTCTCAAAACTTTCCTCATAGCTGAGGACAATACCCCTCTGGTTCAGAGGCATAACTAGAACCTACAGGGCTCCAATGCTCCAACAAAACAGCATGACAAAATGTAATCATGACTAAGATTATGAAAGACCTGGGGCATCCTGGGAAATGTGCGCCTCAGCAAAAGTGGGATTGAACAGAATCTGCACCTGCAGTATACACTGCACACATATACCATGGTCCTCGTACCCACATTACTAAGGGGCACTTTGGTGGATCTAAGGGGCACATTGGAAGTACTAAGTTATTTACATCCTTTAGAGTGCCCCTTTACGTACTAAGTTAGTACCTCCATAGTGCTCTTTACACGCTCCCCCAGAGTGCCCCCTTATATCCTGCTCCTTCAGAGTGCCCCCTAAGTTAGTGCTACCTTACATCCTTCAGAGTACTTCCTCCTCTTTGTGCTTCCATAACGCTCGCAGGGGCACGGTGGGGTATGAGTGCCTGTGATCAGTCCAGTAATAGCTGGTGAACAGATGAGTTGTAGGCCGGAGGCAGGAAGCAGGGTTCTGATGTAGCCGTGCTGGATGGATGGATACCCAAGAGCTGCGTGCTGAGGATGCAGGGTCAGATGAGCCGGGTTCAGTATCAGTCAGGCAGATCAGGCTTTCAGCGGCAGGAGGAAGAGTAGTCAGGTCATAGGCCAGGTCAGCAGCGGAAGATCAATCAGACAGGAACGGAGACAGAAGGGTAATCCAAGGCAAGCCAGAGGTCAGGGCAGGAAGCAATCAAGCAGAGATCAGGAACAGGCTGGTTCGGTATCAGGAGACAATCACAGGAATCAGGGAACACAAGCAGGGATAAGACCATATGGCAATGGGACAACTACTGCAGCCAGTTTAAATAGCCCTTTAGTGACAGGCGCGCTCCTGTATGCGCGAGTGTGCACCTATGTCCAAGCACCCGCACATCTGTTTGGCTCAAATGTGCATATTTGTGCACATATTTGTGCACCGCGGAACTTCACCTGCACTATGCGCAGGCCTTTCCTGACACACACCCTGCTGCCTGATCCATGGTTGAGCCAGCAGCTCTCTAATCCGCAGGCTCCAGAACTGAGCATGCGCAGTTCAAAGCCGGATTCACATAGAATATTTTTTTTTCTTTCTAATGCTAGTTTTTATTGCTGTCTGTGCCCCCATTAAGGAGATTCGCTCTCTATTTGTCCTGTTTACAGTTAGTAAAAGAAATTCCCAAACTTTGGGTTGTCCCCACAAAAATATTACAGGGGAAATCTTCCAATGGGGACACTAGTTAAGGAATTTACTTAATTTGCAGAGATTTCCTCTCAGTTCCTGTTTGGCTGGGACATGAATTGAAGGGAAACCTCTGCAATGGGGCACAGATGTTGAAAAAAAATCAATCTGACAGGGGTTATAGCTAGAGATGAGCGAATCGAACCAGGCGAAGTGGAATTCGTTTTGAATTTCAGGAAAAATTCGATTCGCGTCGAATCCGAATATTAGCATACTTCGGGTGCGCGAATCAGATTTTTCCTGATCAGCCGGCAAAAGTGTCCCTGCAGAGAGCTCCGCTATTTCTGACAGTTCTCTGACAGTTCCTTCACATTTACAGCGGTTGAAACATTGTATCTATTTGTTTCCATTTAGGATACAGATGTTTTTATTCGGAAACAGATACAATGTTTCAACCGCTGTAAATGTGAAGGAACTGTCAGAGAACTGTCAGAAATAGCGGAGCTCTCTGCAGATACATTTTTGCTGTACTGGAATACTTCTTCTTTTCATTCTTCTTTTCATTCTTCTTCTTCTTTTCATACTTCTTTTCATTCTTCTCATTCTTCTTTTCTTCTTCATGAAAAGAAGAATGAGAAGAAGAATGAAAAGAAGAATGAAAAGAAGAATGAGAAGAATAAAAAGAAGAATGAAAAGAAGAAGAAGAATGAAAAGAAGAATGAGAAGAAGAATGAAAAGAAGAATGAGAAGAAGAATGAGAAGAATGAAAAGAAGAATGAGAAGAATGAAAAGAAGAAGAAGAAGAATGAAAAGAAGAAGAAGAATGATAAGAAGAAGAAGAAGAATCTTTTCATTCTTCTCATTCTTCTTTTCATTCTTCTTTTCATTCTTCTTCTTCTTCTTTTCATTCTTCTTCTTCTTTTCATTCTTCTTTTCATTCTTCTTCTTCTTCTTCTTTTCATTCTTCTTCTTCTTTTCATTCTTCTTTTCATTCTTCTTCTTCTTCTTTTCATTCTTCTCATTCTTCTTTTCATTCTTCTTCTTCTTCTTTTCTTTCTTCTTCTTCTTTACATTCTTCTTTTCATTCTTCTTCTTCTTCTTTTCATTCTTCTTCTTCTTCTTTTCATTCTTCTTTTCATTCTTCTTCTTCTTTTCATTCTTCTTCTTTTCATTCTTCTTTTCATTCTTCTCATTCTTCTTTTCATTATTCTTTTCATTCTTCTTCTCATTCTTCTTTTCATTCTTCTCATTCTTCTTTTCTTCTTCATGAAAAGAAGAATGAGAAGAAGAATGAAAAGAAGAATGAAAAGAAGAAGAAGAAGAATGAAAAGAAGAATGAGAAGAAGAATGAAAAGAAGAATGAAAAGAAGAATGAGAAGAATGAAAAGAAGAATGAAAAGAAGAAGAAGAATGAAAAGAAGAATGAGAAGAAGAATGAGAAGAATGAAAAGAAGAATGAGAAGAATGAAAAAAAGAATGAAAAGAAGAAGAAGAAGAATGAAAAGAAGAAGAATGAAAAGAAGAATGAAAAGAAGAAGAAGAAGAATCTTTTCATTCTTCTCATTCTTCTTTTCATTCTTCTTTTCATTTTTCTTCTTCTTCTTCTTTTCATTCTTCTTCTTCTTTTCATTCTTCTTTTCATTCTTCTTCTTCTTCTTTTCATTCTTCTTCTTCTTTTCATTCTTCTTTTCATTCTTCTCATTCTTCTTTTCATTCTTCTTCTTTTCATTCTTCTTTTCATTCTTCTTCTTTTCATTCTTCTTCTTCTTCTTTTCATTCTTCTTTTCATTCTTCTCATTCTTCTTATCATTCTTCTCATTCTTCTTTTAATTCTTCTTTTCATTCTTCTTCTCATTCTTCTTTTCATTCTTATTCTTCTTCTTTTCATTCTTCTTTTCATTCTTCTCATTCTTCTTTTCTTCTTCATGAAAAGAAGAATGAGAAGAAGAATGAAAAGAAGAATGAAAAGAAGAAGAAGAATGAAAAGAAGAATGAAAAGAAGAATGAGAAGAATGAAAAGAAGAATGAAAAGAAGAAGAAGAATGAAAAGAAGAATGAGAAGAAGAATGAAAAGAAGAATGAGAAGAAGAATGAGAAGAATGAAAAGAAGAATGAGAAGAATGAAAAGAAGAATGTAAAGAAGAAAAATGAAAAGAAGAAGGAGAATGAATGAAAAGAAGAAGAATGAAAAGAAGAATGAAAAGAAGAATGAGAAGAATGAAAAGAAGAATGAAAAGAAGAAGAAGAATGAAAAGAAGAATGAGAAGAAGAATGAAAAGAAGAATGAGAAGAAGAATGAGAAGAATGAAAAGAAGAATGAGAAGAATGAAAAGAAGAATGAAAAGAAGAAGAATGAAAAGAAGAATGAAAAGAAGAAGAAGAATCTTTTCATTCTTCTCATTCTTCTTTTCATTCTTCTTCTTCTTCTTTTCATTCTTCTTCTTCTTTTCATTCTTCTTTTCATTCTTCTTCTTCTTCTTTTCATTCTTCTTCTTCTTCTGAGGATGAGGATGAGGATGAAGAAGAAGAAGAAGAAGAAGTAGGATGAAAATAAGAAGAATTCCAAGCCGGCAAAAAGTGTATCTGCAGAGCTCCGCTAAGTGTATCTGCAGAGCTCCGCTAAGTGTATCTGCAGAGCTCAGCGGTTGAAACATTGTATCTATTTGTTTCCATTTATGGAAACAAATAGATACAATGTTTCAACCGCTGTAAATGTGAATGTCAGAGAACTGTCAGAAATAGAGGAGCTCTGCAGATACACTTAGCGGAGCTCTGCAGATACACTTTTTGCCGGTTTGGAATTCTTCTTATTTTCATCCTACTTCTTCTTCTTCTTCTTCATCCTCATCCTCATCCTCGGAAGAAGAAGAAGAGGATGAGGATGAGGATGAAGAAGAAGAAGAAGAAGTAGGATGAAAATAAGAAGAATTCCAAGCCGGTAAAAAGTGTATCTGCAGAGCTCCTCTATTTCTGACAGTTCTCTGACATAGAACTGTCAGAAATAGAGGAGCTCTGCAGATACACTTTTTGCCGGCTTGGAATTCTTCTTATTTTCATCCTACTTCTTCTTCTTCTTCATCCTCATCCTCTTCTTCTTCTTCTGAGGATGAGGATGAGGATGAAGAAGAAGAAGAAGAAGAAGTAGGATGAAAATAAGAAGAATTCCAAGCCGGCAAAAAGTGTATCTGCAGAGCTCCTCTAAGTGTATCTGCAGAATAGAGGAGCTCTGCAGATACACTTTTTGCCGGCTTGGAATTCTTCTTATTTTCATCCTACTTCTTCTTCTTCTTCTTCTTCCTCTTCATCCTCATCCTCATCCTCTTCTTCTTCTTCTGAGGATGAGGATGAAGAAGAAGAAGAAGAAGTAGGATGAAAATAAGAAGAATTCCAAGCCGGCAAAAAGTGTATCTGCAGAGCTCCGCTAAGTGTATCTGCAGAGCTCCGCTAAGTGTATCTGCAGAGCTCAGCGGTTGAAACATTGTATCTATTTGTTTCCATTTATGAAAGAAGAAGAGGATGAGGATGAAGAAGAAGAAGAAGTAGGATGAAAATAAGAAGAATTCCAAGCCGGCAAAAAGTGTATCTGCAGAGCTCCGCTAAGTGTATCTGCAGAGCTCCGCTAAGAAATAGCGGAGCTCTGCAGATACACTTTTTGCCGGCTTGGAATTCTCCTTCTTGTCATCCTTCTTCTTCTTCTCATCCTTCTTCTTCTTCTCATCCTTCTCCTTCTTCTCATCCTTCTTCTTCTTCTCATCCTTCTTCTTCTTCTCATCCTTCTCCTTCTTCTCATCCTGCTTCTTCTTCTCATCCTTCTCCTTCTTCTCATCCTTCTCCTTCTTCTCATCCTTCTCCTTCTTCTCATCCTTCTTCTCATCCTTCTCCTTCTTCTCATCCTTCTTCTCATCCTTCTCCTTCTTCTCATCCTTCTCCTTCTTCTCATCCTTCTCCTTCTCCTTCTTCTCATCCTTCTCCTTCTTCTCATCCTTCTCCTTCTTCTCATCCTTCTCCTTCTCCTTCTTCTCATCCTTCTCCTTCTTCTCATCCTTCTCCTTCTCCTTCTTCTCATCCTTCTCCTTCTTCTCATCCTTCTCCTTCTCCTTCTTCTCATCCTTCTCCTTCTTCTCATCCTTCTCCTTCTCCTTCTCCTTCCTCATCTCCAAGGGCATTTAAATTAAAGGTACAGTGTTCTGCACTAATTTAAAGGCTCTCTGAAGCCTAGAAACCCTTTTTATAAGTTAAATTCGTAGCGAATAAATTCGCATCGAATCGAATTTCTTCCTCAAATTCGGCGAATCAGCCGAATCGAATTTTTGAATAATTCGCTCATCTCTAGTTATAGCCTTCCCTTGCTCTATCTAAAATGAAGAAAAGAAAATTGTGCCTATAGTTTTACTTTAATGGTATTATTTGTTGCATTAGCATTTTCTAATTTATGTATATAATTCTAGCTCTACACTTTCTACATTTATGATTTTTTATCTTGTATTATGGTACAGTGTTAGCAGCTTCACTGTTATGTGATTTAATATTTTCTCCTAGGCACGGATTCTTTTGTTTTATTTGTTTTATTAAAAGCAAATAGAACATAGCAATATTTTTTATCATTTTCAACTGATTATGATGACACATTTTGAACCTTATAAAAAAAAACACATTTAATGTTATTGGAACCTGGAGTTTCTAGGGAAATCCAAATTAGTGCTAAATGGTAAGAACCGTGTGGATCAAATAAAAAAGACTCAAGGAAAATGGTAAGGTGATCACTTCTGCCCACAATCAACAACATACTAAGCAAGTCTGCAGTTGCAAAATCAGATTATTTATGGACGTGAAGAAATCTGTAATGTTGTGTACCTTATCCAGTGCAGAAAGTGTAGCAAAGGATCTTATGTTGGCGAAACAGGACAGAAGTTGCAAACAAGGATGAATCTGCACAGACATACCATCAAGGAACATAAAGAAGATGACCTTTGCACACCTGTGGGACATCATTACGCACAACCGGACCACATTATGGAAGACCTCAATGTTTTAGTTCTTAAAGGAATTTTCAAATCCATTCAGGAAAGAAAAACTTTTGAACTAAGAATGATAATTCTATTTGACACAAGAGATAACGGCCTTAATTTGGACATGGAATTCCTCAGTCATTATCCAACATATTTATGACTCCCTCTGTGAGTGCTGTTCCCCCCCACCCCCCCAGTCTTTGCTTTTTGCTTTGCTGTTCTTATCTTTAGGCTAACCTTAGGCTTGTGTTTCTTTCTGCTTTTTTTTTCTCAATCCCCACATATCTTCTAACATTCTGCTAAAACTTTGTAATAGTACTGCTTGGACCTTGAAGAAGGGGACATACCCCGAAAGCTTGTCCTCAAAATTTTATGTTCGTGCAAATAAAAAAAGTATCATGGACAGTATTCAATTGTTTATGTTGTAAATATAAAAAAAAGGTTTAGGGCTCCCTCTTGTGTTTGGATTGGGTGATTCCAATTGTTTTGATACATCCATTTCTCATAGCGGACTTTTTAGTTTAGATTCAAAATGTATGTAGTTGATAAGTACAAATATAATCTATCTTGATAAGTACAAGAATGCCTTTAAATGCTATTTTGACAGTGCTAAATAATACATTGGGAAATAAAGTGATGTGCTATGATAAATAGATATGTTCTGCCGTTGTTTATGGAAAATTTGGGTATTGGCCTCTTTTTTTGAGAAAAAAATTATGAAATATGAATTTCTCTAAAGATATGTTTGTTAAGGTTTTAAACATTTTTGTGTGTGAATAGTGCATTCCACACAGCTCTGCCTTCCAGAGCTGTGACATTTTATACAACATGTTTGCGTTATATAGCACAGAAACGTGTAAACAAGCACAAATGCACCCCAATGCACCTTCCACAATAGCCAAGTGGAAAGATTCCCCCATCCACATCAAATGTGTAGAAGGGGGTAATCGGTTAATTTTTTTTAGTTCAACCCGCTGGTTGAACAAAGAAAAGATGAATGTATGGTCTGCCTAAGCATATCACCCTCCTAATCACCCAGGCAGTTTGCATATGAAAACACAGGATTCTATTTGTCAACACTGAATACATTGTGAGGTGAGGATTGGGCAGGCTTTATTTGCACCAAATAATTATAGTACTTATGTGAGAAAAGGAACATTTGGGGGCTTGGTTTCAACAGGCAGAGTAAAGCTGTGTTCTAGCTGGGCCATCTACTTCATACAGCTGTCTTGCTGTCATCTACAGGCCCTTTTTGGCCTCTACAAGGGGATGACCACTAAGAGGAAACTGAAGAACCTGCCATAACTTTGCTCAACTGCTGCCATGGACCATTTCCTTAAAAAAAATCTAGCTGGCATCCTTCACACCAAAAGGCAGCAAGTTGGAGCTGGCAGCGGAACCCGCTGTGTCATGTGAGCACCTTCCTGCACAGGTGTAGCACCCAGACATAGTAGAGACAGGTAAGAGAACTGACGAGCACAATATGCATTTCTTTTCCTTGATCAGTAACCTTTCTCCCTGCCTCCTGTGCTCCCTCACACTATCCCAGGACACCAGCTATGGGGAGGGGGAGTGCTTACACATTATTGAGGACCGTTACAGGCATGGCGGCTCCACTCCACCAGCTGCAGTGCTGACAGATAAAGAACATGGACAGGGATCTGCTGCTTGATCAGCTGAAACCCACAGTGAGCACAGCTTCTTTAACCAGTACTGACACAAGCTGGCTGGCCTTAGCTACCCCCAGGGAATGGGCACTTTGGTTCTTCCTCCACACTATGCCCATTACTTTGAGATGTTGATGAGCAAAGTAGAAACAGCCATAAGGGGTGACATGCTACTCCTGAAACACGAAGTGGCGACAGTGAATAGCAAACTGACATCTGGAGTGCAAGACATTGTCGTTTTGAGAAATGTTGTCACTGAAGTCCAAAACGCCCAGAAGGTTCTCAGTTTGCAGGTGACACAAATGCACATTTTAAGTGATGATCTGGAGAACCATAGCTGCTGTCAGAGCATCAGGTTCAGAGGTTTCCCAGAGGCCACTACATAAGCTGACCTCCCTGCTACGCTCACTGCAATATTCAATATCTACCTGGATTGCCTGAACCGGACTGACATTGCCATCGATAGGGTCCATAGAGCTTAGGGACCTAGATCCTTTGACCCTGGCCATGCTCAAGATGTGCTGTATTGCCTACATTCGTGTTCTTTGTAAGAGCACATCCTACAAAGAGCCTGGCATAAGGGTCCATAAGATTTTGATGGGGACACTGGATGTCTCTAGAAAGGATACAAATGAGGTGATCCCTTACACCTCTGTTGGAAGAGCATGGCTCTCATGGCCTGTCTTACAAATGGGGTCACGCATTTCACCTCATTGTGCGTAATGGTAATAACACTTTCTCTTGGAAACATCCCTCAGAACTGCCTGCCTTGTTTGAATTTGCCAACATGGAATGTATTCAGGTTCCCCAATGGCTAAATTTCTCTACCTCTTCAAACCCTCAGATGCCCGCTCCTACTGAAAGACGATGGAGGGTGAGACACCATCCAAGTGGTCCAGTTGCTACTCCTAACATTTATGAATTGTGATCTGCTTCAACTGCATCAGGCCCTTTGAAGTCTTACCTTCTTGTGTTGACTTTGCTCTTACTGGACTCTCCCATGGTGATACAGATTCCCCACATCACCTTGCCCTGACCTGTATCCCTGATGCCTGACGACGTGCCGCCGCACCCACGGGCACCAACCTGCTACACCCGCAGACTACTACCAAAAAATATAGCACTGTAAATCTGATGGTCAGCAATATATACATAAGCTAAGCAAGTTTTAGGGAAAAAAATTATATTTCCTCATTTCCCTAGTTTGCTTCTTGCTTCTGGCTTTGTTGTTATTTGCAGGTAAACAATCTCTACCCCTACCCCTCGCAAAGGGGGTGAATACAAGTGCTGCTCTGAGTGACATGTCTGACTACTGGGATACTCAGCAGCATGCTGTATGTGTAAGCCTCAGCCCTGAGTCTGTGCTTCTAATGGTAGAAGGGGTTAATCTTTCTTGAAGAATCCAGTGGGTGGGATACCAAATACCCTTGTTTTCTGTGTCTATGGGACAGTTGAGACCCACAAAATCACTGGACCAAGAAGAGTTGGCAGCCGAGAGTGCTAACAGTCGGTGAAAAAAATGTCCTCCGAGAAACTTTGGTACCTTCCCATAAAATTCTTCTACCACCTCTCCACATAAAATTGGGATTGATGAAGCAATTCGTAAAATCACTTCCAAGAGATGGAGAATGCTTCAAATACTTGGTCACCAAGTTTCCAGGCCTGTTGGAGGCAAAATTAAAGGAAAGTGTGTTCGTCGGACCAGAAATTAGAAGGCTTATAGTTGACGGATCCTCAAAAAGAAGGGTGGATTGCATTTAAAGAAGTCGTACAGAAATTTTTAGGCAATAATAGTGACGGACGTTTGTCGGCGAGCTCCCGCTCCCGCTGGCCCCAGTCCGCGACCATCCGCTACCATCTGGGCCACAGCTGACCCTGACAGGGACACCACGTCTCTCCGGTCCCTACTTGTCAGCCAGGGAAGGCCTCTGACCTTTCTCCCGGAGCTCCGGGACTTACGGCCTACCCGGCACCCGAAGCTGCGGCCTCGATTTTTGGCACGGCCGACCAGGATCGCCGGGCATCAGCCCGGGCTGCTGCCGCTCCGTTCCCCGGTCCCCACCGATCAGCCAGCCTCCCCAGGGTCCCCCTTACCGACCCTGGGTCCATCCCCGACCACCGGGTACCAGCTCGTCTGGAGCAGCCACCTGATCGCCAGCTCCGGCGCCCCTGCGCCCCATCCGCTGCCATCCGGGCCCCTGAGCCTGCTGCCAAGGTCCCCACCAACACCCACAGACACTCCGTCCCTCCAGCGGAGCTCCGGCAGTCCGAAGCCGCTTGAGGCCTACCACGGCACCCGAAGCCGTGGTGTTTCCTGCCGGCCGTGGGAATTGCGGCCACGGCGGGATGCCTCCGCTCCTCTGGGGAAGCTACCACCACCACCAACGGTCCTTCTAACCTAGGAGGGATCCACCCCGACGCTCCAGGACCCAGGACACCAGGTACTCCACCAGGGGCACCCACTACCCACCAGGGAGCCCAACCACCTTCCCACCGCCAGCCACCAGGGACACACTCAGGGATCTCACCATCCACCAGAAACCCCAAACCACCAGGGACCCTAAGCCACTATCCCATCCCACTATCCCAGGGATAGCACAGCCACCATCCCACCAGGGATCCCCTGACCACCACCCCACCTGGGACTACCAGCCAGCCACCCCACCCAGGACCGCTAGCCCACCACCCTGCCTTCCAGCACACTATTCCCTCTGGCGAAGCCCCGGCGACTCGTGGCCCACCATGACCCCTGAAGCCACGGTCTCTCCTACCGGCCGCAACAGATCACGGATGAGTACAAACCACGTAGGGCCGACGATCGCTACCGCAACGCCCCGCTCGACCCTGACGATGACCCTTCAACACCTCCTGACGCTGCACCCTTCTACACCTTCAGCGCCTCCCAATGCCGAGCCCTCAGCACCCGACGCCTGGCCTCAACAACTCCAGTCACCAAGCCGACAGCATCACCAGTCGCCGTGCCTACCAACACCCCCAGTCATCGCACCCTACGACCCCTCCGCTCGCCGAACCACAGGACCCACTGAAGACGTGCCACAGCACCCACGGACGCCAGCTTACTGCACCCACAGACTGCAGCCAACCAGCTGCCGCCCTCCACCCTCACTCTCCCCTACAGAAGGACTCAAATGGACTCTCCCATGGTGATACAGATTCCCCACATCACCTTGCCCTGACCTGTATCCCTGATGCCTGACGACGTGCCGCCGCACCCACGGGCACCAACCTACTACACCCGCAGACTACTACCAACCTGCTGCTGACCCTGCTGCCCTCCACTCTCCCTCTCCCCTCACAGAAGAACGCAATAGACTCCTCCACAGTGCTACAGACGCTCTGCTTCACCATCCCTGACCTGCACCCCCTCACCTCCCACAGCGTTTCGGACACTCTGCTTCGCCATCCCTGACCAGCACCCCCTCACCCACCCCAACCTTTCCAGCACCCCGCTCACCCCAACATGCCGCCCATGCTCCTCCTCCTCGTCCTCCTCTCCTCCATCTCTAAAACCGCCTCCCTCTACCCACCCACCCCCGCTAAGCAGCTCTATATCGCCCCCTCACTTCTCCCCTCTCCCCACTATGGCACCCACCACCTCCTCCTGCTACTCCACTTCCCCGCTGACCCACTTGCCACCACTTTCAGACCCACGCGCTCCTACACCTCCCGTTCCCATGCCACCTTCCTCATCCTCCTCCTTCTCATATCAGCTGGAGACATCTCCCCGAACCCTGGCCCCCCCACCACCTCACACCCCTAGTGACCCCCTGCTCACGCCAGCCGAAGCAATCCCCTCAACCTCATACATGTACCCCTCCTCCCCATATCTATCCCCCCTCTCTCGGTTGCACTCCTGAATGCCCGTTCGGTTTGCAACAAGCTTACCGCCATCCACGACCTCTTCATCTCCCGCTCCCTCAACCTCCTAGCAGTCACCGAGACCTGGGTACAGGCCACTGACTCCACTTCCCCTGCGGCACTCACCCATGGAGGTCTCATCTGGACCCATTCACCAAGACTGAGCGATTGCAGAGGTGGTGGTGTCGGCTTCCTCCTATCACCGCTTAGCACCTTCCAGGTCCTCCCTAACCCACCCTCTCTATCCTTCCCCTCCTTTGAGGCGCACTTCTCACCCACCCTCCTAAGGATCGCAGTGATCTACAGACCTCCTGGGTCCATACCCCACTTCCTGGACATCTTCGCCGCCTGGCTCCCCTTCTTCTTCTCCTCTGAGCTACCGACCATCATCCTCGGGGACTTCAATATCCCTATCAACGACAACAAGCCGGCTACTTCCCAATTCCTCCACCTAACCTCCTCCTTCGCGCTCACACAGCACACTCAATCCTCCACCCACATCGGAGGGAACACCCTGGACCTCGTCTTCTCCCACCTCTTTACCCTCAACCAGTTCTCTAACACCCTCTTCCCTCTCTCCAACCACCACCTCATCACGTTCTCCATCTCCCCTTCCCCAACTCCCCCCCCAAAAACGCCAAACCATCACCAGCCGCAACCTCCGCAACCTGAACCCGGCCCCCCTCCACACGGCCGCCGACCGCCTACACGACAGCATCCTCTCACTGTCATGTCCTGCCATAGCCACCACCTTGTACAATGACTCACTGTAAGCTGCCCTAGACTCTCCGGCACCCCTAACCACACGCATCATCAAACCTAGACCACTTCAACCATGGCAGACTGACAGCACTAAACGCCTCAAACGTCGCAGTCGTGCACTGGAGAGACTGTGGCGCAAAACCAGGTCCCCTCATACATTCTCCCTCTGCAAATCTGCATTTCTCACCTACACCTCCTCCCTCCATGCGGCCAAGCAGGCCTACTTTGTTAACCTGATCAACATCCTCTCCTCCTGCCCTCGCCGACTCTTCTCCACCTTCAACTCCCTGCTCTCTCCCCCCCCCTCCTCCACTCAGTACCTCTCTCACTGCCAACAGGATTACCACCAATTTCCACAACAAGATTGACACTATCCATAAGGACATCGTCAACTTGCAATCTACCTCCCCACCTAGCCTCCCCACCCCCGTCACCCCTTCATCTCCCCCCTCCTCTGCCCTCACAACCGCACTGCCCCCCACCTCTCCCAAGGCCCCGCCCACCATAACCACCCCTGCACTGCACTCCCTCAGCCCTGTCACTACTGAGGAAGTCACCAAAGTCCTCTCAGAAGCCCGCCTTACTACCTGCCCCCTGGACCCTATCCCCTCTCAACTCCTCCGATCACCCCCCGCCTCCCTCATCGGCTCCCTCACCCACATCTTCAATCTCTCCCTCTCTACTGGCGCATTTCCCTCCCCCCTAAAGCACGCGCATATCACCCCCATCCTCAAAAAGCCCTCCCTGGATCCCGCGGACCCCAACAACCTCAGACCCATCTCCCTGCTGCCACTCACCTCCAAGCTCCTTGAGCGCATAGTCTACGATCGCCTAAGCTCCCACCTTACTGACAATAACCTCCTTGACCCACTACAGTCCGGCTTCCGTCCCCTGCACTCCACTGAAACTGCCCTCCTCAAAATCACTAACGACCTACTAAACGCCAAAGCCAAGGGCGACTACTCTGTCCTCCTTCTCCTGGACCTCTCCGCAGCCTTTGACACAGTTGACCACCCCCTCCTCCTTAATAAACTACTCTCCCTTGGCATCAGAGATAACGCTCTCTCTTGGTTCTCATCCTACCTATCCCGACGCTCCTTCACCTACAATGGTGCCACCTCCCCCTCCCTCCCCCTCTCTGTTGGGGTCCCCCAAGGCTCTGTCCTTGGACCCCTTCTCTTCTCCATCTACACCTCCTCCCTGGGCAAACTCATACACTCCCACGGCTTCAACTATCACCTCTACGCTGACGACACCCAAATCTACCTCTCCACCCCTCTCCTCACCCCCACTATCTCTGCCCGCATCACTCACCTCCTAAACGACATCTCAGACTGGATGTCGCTACATTTCCTCAAGCTCAACCTCTCCAAAACCGAGCTCCTCGTCTTTCCCCCTGCCCACCCCCCCCATCCTATCCATCATCACCAACAACTCCACTATCATTCCCGCCCCGCAAGCCAAAGTCCTTGGCGTCATTCTTGACTCGAACCTCTCCTTCCAACCGCACGTCAAATCACTTACAAACACATGCAGGCTCCACCTCCGCAAGATACGTACCTTCCTCACCCCTGACACCATCAAACTTCTAGTACACTCCCTCATCATCTCACGCCTTGACTACTGCAATTCTCTTCTCACCGGCCTACCCAAGTGCAGGCTCTCCCCGTTCCAGACCATCCTGAACTCAGTGGCTAGACTCATCCACCTCACCACCCGCTTCACCTCTGCCACCCCCCTCTGCCTCTCCCTCCACTGGCTCCCGATTGCCCAACGCATCAAATTTAAACTTCTAACCCTGACCTACAAAGCCGTTCACAACACTGCCCCTGACTACCTCACCAACCTGATCCCCAAGTACTGCCCTACCCGTACCCTTCGCTCCTCACTGGACCTCCTTCTATCCTGCTCCCTGGTCTCCTCCTCCCATGCACGACTGCAAGACTGCTCCAGGTCCTCCCCCATCCTCTGGAACTCACTGCCCCAATCCATCAGACTGTCGCCTTCCCTCCTCACATTCAGGCGCTCCCTCAAAACCCATCTCTTCAGGGAAGCCTACCCCACCCTCACCTAACGGCCATTCTCCCTCTTTCCTCCCACCCCTCATTCCCCTCAGCCACTTCCTACTGTACCATTACCCCCTCCCTCCTAGATTGTAAGCTCAAAAGAGTAGGGTCCTCTTACCCCTCATACATTGTTTGTTATTGTTGTACTGTATCATGTATTGTCCCCCCCCCTATTGTACAGCACTGAGCAAACCCTTTGGTGCTATATAAACTCGATGTAATAATAATAATAATAACACTACAAAAAGATCGTCGGACGAATGCTGAAAGCATTTCAAGCTTTAGGTTGCCTGATGAGTTTGAAAGTGCATTTCCTCCAGTCCTACCTTGACTACTTTCCTGAAAATTTGGGAGCTGTGAGCGAGAAACAAGGTGAACGATTCCACCAAGACATTAAAGAGATGGAAAGGAGATACCAGGGAAAATGGAGTAATACAATGATGGCAGACTACTGTTGGATGCTTCAGAGGGACATTCCAGATGCTACTCACAAGCGTAAATGCACCAAGAGGAGCCTCAAAGGGAAGAAGAATCAAGTTTAGTGTGTATAGGTGAGTTCATTTCAGTTCAAAAAAGTATTTTCATGAAAAAAGTGTAATAAAACTTTAATTTTATAAGTCTATTTCCATTTATTTTGAGGTATTGCCTTATTTAACATAGTTACCTAAATTGTCAGGAAACGTGATGTCCTATGACAAAATGGAGGTCAACTTCGAATTCAGCGCACCAAAAAACATAAAGATTACGTGGAATAACCAAAACAACTCTTGAAAAAATGTTTTTGCAGACTTGTGTATTTTTTACTTTCAGCTATAAAAAATATATAGTAAACTCAAAGTTAGTTAGAAATTTAGGCTAAAATGTATTCTGCTGCATGTTTTTGGTAAAGAAAATCCCAATAAGTGTATATTAATTGCTTTGTGTGAAAGTTATAGTGTCTACAAATTATGGTATAGATACTGCAATTTATGCCATTTTTGTGCTATATAGCGCTGCGCTAGTTTAACGGACAATTGTGCGGTCATGCAATACGGTACATAAATGAAATTTATGTCCTTTTTTCACACAAATAGAGGGTTTTTTTGGTGGTATTTGATCCCCTGTGCGCTTTTTATTTTTGGCGTTATAACCAGAAAAAGTTTTGACGAAAAAAACATTTTTTTGAAAAAACAATATTTTCTCATTTCGGTCACAAAAATATCCAAAAAAACTAAAATTTCGTCATAAATTTAGGCCAAAATGTATTCTGCTACATGTTTGTGGTTAAGAAAATCCCAGTAAGTGCATATTGATTGCTTTGTGTGAAAGTTATAGCGTCTACAAACTATGCTATAGATAATGGAATTTACACAGTTTTAACTTTCTGACTGCCCATCACATTTCTTGAGGTGCTAAAATACCAGGATAGTACAAACACCCCCCAAATGATCCCTTTTTGGAAATTAGAGACCCTAAGCTATCTGCTGAGAGGCATATTGAGTCCATGGAAGATTTATTTTTTTCCCACAAGTTTCTGGAAAATGACAAATACATTTTTTTTTTTTTACATAAAGTTGTCATTTGAATGATTTATTTCTCGCACAAGCCATGGTTATATGTGGAATTACACCCCAAAATACGTTCTGCTACTTCTACCGAGTATGGGGATACCACGTGTGTGAGACTTTTTGGGATCCTAGCCACATACAGGAGCCTGAAATCCAATGACTACTTTGAAAGCCTGAAGGTGCGTAACTTCCTCATTACACTTCCTCACTACCTATCACAGTTTCAAGGGCCCTGACATGCCAGGATATCACCAAGTTAATACTACAGATCATTCACTCTTCTAACCACCTGAAGATCAAGCCTTTTCTGACACTTTTTGTTCACATGAAAAAAATCAGTAATTTTTGCTAGGAAATTAATTTAAACCCACAAACATTATATATTTTTTTCAAAGCAGACAACCTAGTGAATAAAATGGTGGGTACTACAATTTTTTATGGCACATAGTACTCTCGCAGCGATTTTTCAAATGCAAATTTAAAAAAAAATACTCTTTTTTTACTTTTAATGCACAAAAACACAATATATTGGCCAATTATTAGGTAAAATATAAAAGATAATGGTATGCCGAGTAAATAGATACCAAACATGACATGCTTTAAAACTGTGCATGCCCTGTGCAATGGCGACAAACTGCAAACATTTTTAATATCCATAGGCAATGCTTTAAAAGCCTTTAAAAGCTACCATTTTAAATTTACAGAGGAGGTCTAGTGTTAGAATTACTGCCCTTGATCTGACGTTCACGGCAATACCTCACATGCATGTTTACATATCGGCACAGGGTCAAGGCTTGTGCACACAGGTGCATTTTTTTTTTAGTTATTTTGATTTTTTTAATTATTTTTACATTGCACCTTTCATTTTTTTTATCACTTCTAATGCTATAACAGGGAATGCAAATATCCCTTATAACTTCAATGGGCATTGTCATATATTCTTTTTTGAGAAATCTGGGGTCTTTTAGACTCTGGATATCTCCTCTGCCCTTATATTATCTAATCAAACCAAAATCGGTGTGATCAGATGCTTTCCCAATTTACAAATGTTTATATCCTGCGAAACTGAAGTGATGAAATGCTTGTAGCTTCCGAATTCTTAGACTATAGAGATGATTGGCACCACTCTGGTCTCCAATCAGCTCTATGGTCAGCTGGCAGAAACACCGGCTGCATTCTCAGGTTCCCCCGATGGCACGAGACTGCCCGAGAAGGCCGTGGAAGGCAGCGGGGAAGGGGGGCATCATCTCCCGCTTCTTGTAAAAGCAATCCTGCAGCTAATTAGCCACTAGGATTGCTTTTACATAAAAGCCGATCGCTGGCTGAAAAAAATGATACCAGGATGATGCCTGCAGCTGTAGGCATCTTCATGGTATAACCATTCAAAGTCCACTGATGTACCAGTACGTCGCTGGTCCTTGTTGGTTATATATGCTATGTTCTTTTTTTTTTGTATGCAGCCTGTGGACTGAATGAAAAAATGAGAAGAAATCTCTTCCAGAAAAAGTGTGTGGTATGCCCACCATTAGAATATACCGCCCTGCATCCACCCACTTTCTAATGGTGGGCACATATTAGGTCACACTTTACCACAAGCGCCAGTTCCAAGATTGAATAAATGTTTAAATTGTGGCAAGCTTGAATAAAAATTGTCCACGTATAAGTGGTACCCCATATGGAAAAAGAATGACACCAAGTCCCAAACTATCTTGCCACTGTTCCCCATGTAGTCTGGGCATCCGGGGGGCTCCATGTGACTATCTTTTCCCTCGTAAATCCAAAACTTATAAGTATAGCCTGTTGCCCTCTCACAGGTCTTCTACATCTTGACCCCATATCTAGCATGCTTGCTGGGGAGAAATTGTTTGCCTGCAAGGCAACCAGAAAAATTAATGAGGGACTCATCAATGCAGATGTTTTGCTGGGGAGTATAAACATCTGAAAATTTTTGGTTAAGGTGATTTGCGAGGGGCTGAATTTTGTGGAGTCGGTCAAATTCAGGGTTACCCCGAGGATGACAGAGTGTATTGTCGTTGAAATGCATAAAACACATTATACTCTTATATCTATGCCTGGCCATGGCAGCAGAGCACATGGGCATATGATGAATCGGGTGTGCGGGCCAATACATTTCTTTTAGTAATGTCCATGTTGAGGGTTAGGCCCCAAAAAAATGTAAATTTGAAAACCGTAATGAGTTTCCATGTGAATGGTCTGGCAAGGTTTGAATTTGGGTTGGCGGCGATAAATTGTTGTGCATATAAATTGCTTTGATCCACAATCAACGCATACAGATATTCCGTGAAAAACAGCTCCAAAAATCAAGGAGGTATGTGAAAGACCAGGATGTACTAGGCCGCTGATGCTCGCCAGTTCACCAAAAGGTAGAGTGACACTAGTACTGGCACTCTGCTGCATATGAGAGTCATCAAAATTTACCGGCAAGTGCTAACAGAGATCAGGCCTGATTCTGCAAACACTGCGGTTTTGTGTGCAATGTATCAAGTGACAGTGACCTATTGACACTGTACTTGCTGGGGGAGAAGTGGGGGGGTAAGCGTAGGGGCTAAATGCAGGTGCTGGCAGGTGCCGGGGCTGATCCCACTAACGCTGCGTTTTTTGGGACATTATACTAATGTGAACGCTGGTATAGTGCTGATCTGATCAAAGATATTGACCTGTTCAGACACTATACTAGCAATGGAGGTTTATTGTGCATGAGCGTGCTCCTGGCAATCAAGGGGTTAAATGTGATGACTGGTGTACTGACGGGCAATCTGACGCTATCTGAGAGGGGCGTGAAAACCACGGACTTTCATCTTTTCATCTTTTCAACTTTCATCTTTTCCTACTTAAAAAGTCTGGATCATTTCTAGTGCATCAACTGTGCCCCAACGAGTGCGCAGAAGATTCCTCACTGTGTTTAATGGGGTGTTGACTACCCTAATTAAAGGTGCTCCTTTCTATTTCAGATTTAAATCTTGCTATCAAATCCTGAGGCTCCAAAATGAACTAGTTCCACCTTTCCAATAGTTTTTCCTTGATCACTGGTGACTAGAAACACTTCAGGTTTGAGATTTTGGGCTAACTTCTGAATAGCAGGCCTGCCAACACTGATTGAAATTTTGCTGTATGTTTTGTTTTCTTTGCTTAGAGTTACTAAGAGTAGTAATTGCCATTATATACACATTATGTACATATACCACTTTTTACTGTATGACTGAGCTTAAATCCAAGTTTATTATAAACATCATATCAGTTCACTCCAATCTGTGTGTGTGTCTGTTTTCTGGTGATAATTTACTCTGGTCAGAAGAGTACAGCAGGGGTTGGGCTTTCAGAGAAGGGTTCAGAGCGACAGGGAGCCTGAAAATAACTCAGCGACTCCTAAGGGGGTAGCGCTACACAATTACAGACTTTTTAAATCTTCAATTTTGATGAGTTATTAACTACTTTAGTTCTCAAATTAATTTATTATAACAATAATAATCTGTTATAACATGCTGATTATGACTAGATCACATGGTTTAATATTTTCTTCATCACCTCCATCCCATTTATTTGTCCAAAATGTTACCAAAATGTGGTAAATTTAGGGTTACTGCACACTGACTGTCATTTCTGTACCCTGCACTGCTGTACATGTAGATGTGCAAGCTACATGTGCTTAAAGTAGTATTAAACCCAAAAGCAACCATGTATTTTATTGCATCATACCAATTCTTAGATGTGATGGCTGTATTAGTGGCCTTTTTTAGGCTTTCTTTCTTCTATTTTTTTCATCTGGTGATCAAGCCAGCAAGTCTGCTGTTTTTCAAAAACACAAGCTCCTCAGCAGAATGTATCAGTTTACATGAATGAGACAAACCATTTAACACTTGTAGGGGTGCTAAAATGGTCAGCTTTTATTTCTTCATGTAAAACCTTTATCTCAAAAAGGATAAAACTGTTTGCTGTAAATGATTATAACATGTGATCTGGAGTTTGACTTCAATTCCTTAGTGTATTTAAATCTGCTATAACATTTAACACTCCCATTCCCCCCTCCACACTGACAATGTTGGTGTCTGCTGTGCCTCCTGTGCTCATTCACCTTTAGTGGTGTCTCACTGATAAAGGAGGTGTGTTGCTGGCGAGATCACAAGGTGAAACCAAGGGAGAATAGCCAAAGAAAAGAAAACTGATGCACCCATCGACTTTAATGATTGGTAAGCTGCAATATATTACAGTTTTTCGTTTTGGGCTTAATACCGCTGTAAGTTCAGGAAGAAGATGGAGATGCCAGAGGACCTTGCAGAACTTCTCTTTGTAACACTCAGGAATATGCATTTCGGTAGCCTCCTACTTCCAAATAATAATTTATCTCAAAAAGAATAATGAAGTTGGGCATTCCTTGGAGATTCCAGCTATCTAGTTTATATCTTTTGATTGCCTAAAAAGTTTTTTTATTGATTAGAAAATTAAGATGTTTACTGTTTTCATTCACTGTAAGTCACACAACAAACTGAGTGAAATCACTTACTGTGTCCACTCAAAGCCTGGAAACTAGACTGTGGGTAGCCCTGAGAGGGAAGACTCCATATAAAAACAAAACTGTATTAAAAGGAAAACATCACTTTTATGGTGCGGATTCTTTAACAGCACAGGGTTAACAGTGTTACCAACCCAAAAGATTCAGATCTTAACACTTATTTAACCAATTTCCCACCGCCTTATAGCAGATATACTGCTACAGGGCGGCAGGGGTGCTCAAAATCACACATATTTACTTGATTATGCATTCCCGGGCAGGGGGAATGCGCGAGCCATATCTACAAGAGGTACAAGAGAAGCCCCCTCTCTAGCTCATTATTCACCAGGTATGTGACACCGTTGCTGTCTCTGAGCCAATGAGGAGGGAGAGAGCTGAGAGAGCCTTTGCTCTCCTGCACATTGCTGAATTAATTTTGGGCTCAGGTAAGTATAGGGCTGGGAAGAAAGCAGGATACAGAAAGTTTTTGAATAGAATGCATTAGGGTGAAAAAAGAAACTTCTAGCTTTACAACCGCTTTCAGATTTAAGCATGCATCACAACTTGTTTCTTCTATAGTACAACTATCCCTAAAATTAATCATTTTTAAATGTTTTAATAACATTCCTAAGAGCAAGCTTTATTTCTCGATTTCGCAAACTGTAAATTAGAGGGTTCAACATTGGAATGACCAGTGTATACACTACTGAGATAATCTTGTCTTGTTGTAAAGAATATATTGAGCTTGGTCTTAGATACATAAAGAGGACTGTGCTGTAGAAAAGAATGACACAAATGAAATGAGAGCCACAGGTGGAGAATGCTTTGCGTCTTCCTTGTAAAGATCGACTTTTAAAAACAGCACGTAAAATAGAAGTATAAGAGATAACTATGACAATAGCAGAGCCAGCTGCTACAATGGATGCAAATATTGGCAGAATAAGTTCATTTGTAGATGTATCCATACAGGAGAGCTTTAGTAAAGGTGGAATATCACAAAAGAAGTGATCAATTTGGTGAGAGCCACAAAATGAAAGGCGAAAAGTACAGCATGTCTGTATTAAAGAATGAAGAAAACCACCAAAGTAAGAACCACTCAATAACTTTAGGCATTTTTCCTTAGTCATAATCCTTAGATAGAGAAGTGGGTTACATATTGCTGCATAGCGATCAATCGCCATTGCAGCAAGAAGAAAACTTTCGGTGCTCCCAAGGGCAATAAAGAAGTACATTTGGCAAGCACATCCCAGGTAAGATATACTCTTTTCTGCTGAAATCAAGTCAGCCAGCATTTTAGGTGTAATACCCGAGGAATACAAAAGATCAACAAATGCTAGGTTTAATAGGAAAAAGTACATGGGGCTCTGAAGATGGTCATTTGTTAATATAAGCACTATGATTCCAAGGTTTCCAAAAACAGTGACCAAATACATTGACAGAAACAGTGCAAAGAGCAGAAAGAGTGGTGAGCTTTGTTCACCAAATCCTAAGAGATAAAATGTCTCTGACTTGTTAAATAGATGACCAATGACACCTGTCAAGATTGGTAAAACAATAATATACATCAATAACAATATACATCAGATATAATAAAAAAAATATAAGCCCATAAATAGTCTTCATAGAAATGTTACTGTTAGCTTATGTAGCAACTTCCTAGGTAGCTATGAGGGATCTAAGTTCTTTTTTTTTAGTAGGAGGCTGAATAGCAGCTGGGAGAAATAGTCAGATGGGTCAAATTTGGGTTAGGGCTGAGAGGCTCTGCAAATCAGTTCCCTGATACCTTCCCCTGATCTAGAGAATTGGAAAAGTCTTTAGAATCTAGAATTCAGTGGGTGGAGGTGAGGAGGAACTGGTCTGGTCTGCACTCTAAATGGATCCTGGCCAATCCCCAAGCAGAAGGCTTGGCATGAGGTCAGGACAGCCCTTAAGAGTGGTGGTGCCTTCTCAGCAGCAGGAGAGTTTGGGTGGAAGATGGAGTGAGCAGGATTAAGTGTGGAGCCTGGGAGGGGATCCAGGAGAGGGGCCTGCCTACAGGTGGAGGATCTGGAAGGGAGGATCTCTCAGCCTCATCGTCCTCTGAGAGGGGACAGCCTGGGAAGCAGGGAAGGAGCCAGCCCAGCGTAAGGCCTGAAGGCAGCCACCAACACGAGTAGTGATGGGCCGAACACCCTCCTATTTGGTTTGCAGTCGAACATTCGAACCTAACGAAAGTTCATTCGAACAGGGACAATTCACTAAGCGGTATCTTATCGTATCTGAGTATGCAGTAAATACTGCACAGCTTCTAAAATACTGCATTATTTATATTATTAAGTTTTGCAGTATTTTAGTAGTGAAAACATTCTTTAAAGTATTACTAAACGCAGGACCCTTCATTCACTATATCTGTTCTCCCACCGTACACAGAAGTGCAATTATTTTAGTAAATATAACTGCTAAATACTTTTTCTCCTCAGCTCCTAGAGCTGTCTTGTGATTTCTATCAGTGTCCAGTCCAGCACTAGCTAAAGCTTGTAGGAGGAGTTCTCTTTCTGCTCTAGGAGGATGCGAATCACCTGACCTCTGTCTGGACAGTGCTGATTGGCCCTGTGCTGATCACATGTACTCTCCCAAGAAAAAGAAAAACCTCTCCAGCATTATACACCAAACTGAGCATGTGCATGCCTACGGTTCAGTCTGGAGATAAGTGGTAGTCGCTTGAAAAAGGGGAGGAACAGAGAAGAAAGGATCAAACAGCCTTTTTACACAATGCAGAGGATTAACCCCTTAGGTTCCACAGTGAGTAAGCATGCTTTACTGCATAGACAGATTGATTTTACTGTTGGGGGTTTAGTAACACTTTAATGTTTCAGCTGACTTTAACCCTTTCCTATTCAATCCAAAGTTAATATTTTTGACTTTAGTTATACTTTAAAGTTTAGGCATTTACAATCCCTGAATACTATTTTGTGTATTTTGTAATCACTCATTCAGATGCATTTCTCATAATGTCCTACTGGTTAACTGCTTTCTCGCCACCCTATAGCAGAAATACTGCTACAGGGCAGCAGGGATGCACAAAATCACGTATGTATATATATACATATATATGTATATGAAGCATTACCAGGTAGAGGGGGCACGCGTGTGCGAAGCCACCCTACCTGCTCTGCCATTGGCGGCCTCATCTGTCGATCACTGGGTCCCAGCTGGTGATTCCCTGCCGGCACCCGGCGATTACCGTGCGTCAAGGACAGGGGCAGAGACCTGTCTGTAAACAATACAGATCTCTCCCCTGTCAGCTCCAGCGCACAATACACAGTTAAGCCTTTGATCGCCCCAGATGTTAACCCCTTCCTGCCCAGTGTCATTAGTGCACTGTCAGTGCTTTTTATTAGCACTAATCACTGTATTGGTGTCACCGGTTATGTCAGTCCCCCCCTGTGTCAGAATGCCCACTGCAGTCCTGCAGTCCTGCTATGAGTCGCTGATTGCTGCCATTACTAGTATAAAAAAAAAAAAAAATTCCAGTATCTATACCGCCATTTGTAAACGCTATAACTTTCATGTAAACCAAATAATTTACACGTATTGGGATTTTTCTTTAGCAAAGACATGTCGCAGAATACATTTTGGCCTAAAGTTATGACGACATTTGATTTTTAAAAATTTTTTAATGGACATGTTTAATAGCAAAAAGTCAAAAATATTGTTTTTTCTCAAAATTGGCAGCCTTTTTTTTATAGCGCAAAAAATAAAAACCGCAGAGATGATCAAATACCACCAAAAGAAAGCTCAATTTATGGGGAAAAAAAGAATGTAAATTTAATTTGGGTACAGTGTTGCATGACCACGCAACTGTCAGTTAAAGTAACACAGCGCCGTATCACAAAAAATGGCCTGGTCAGGAAGGGGGGAAATCGTCTGAAAAGCAAGTGGTTAAACTGGTTAGATTTCTTCTAGCTGGATATACCTTTATCACTAGCAGTATGGCCCATCCCACACCTGCACCTTTACTATAGATGAAGTGAAAAGTTAAAACCACCTTGTCCTGCACCACTAGAGCAAATGTATAATGTTTGAAAAAATTGGTGCCTTCACATGTTCACTGGCCCATTGTCTTGTCCAGTATAAACTTTGGTTTACTGAGATGAGAAGAAGCCAGTGGTGAAGAGTGTGATATCAAACAGCCACAAACTACTGGTGGAGAAATGGGAAATGGCAGTAAGAGAAACCAGTGAAACATAGAACAATGAGCAATTTAAGGAATTATAGTGGAGAACAGAGAAAAAAAATTAACAGGTAGAATTGGGGATAAGACAGTAAAACATAATTGACATATGCATATTTATATACACTAGTGCTTCTTAAACTGCTGGTTGGGACTTGAATTGGGCTGTGGACCAATTAACTTTGTGATGAAACACAAAATCAATAGATTAACGGTGAGTAATGGCACACTGACTAAAGCTTTTAACACAATGGCGGAGATTTACGAATATAAAAAAAAACAGTTGGGGGGATTTACTAGATCTGGAGGACTCAGAATCTGGTGCAGCTGTGCATAGTAACCAATCAGCTTCTAACTTCAGTTGTTCAGTAATGCCCTGTCCACACTATAAGAATATTGTACGAAAATTTTCATACGAGGACCAATCATCCAATAGTTGGATCGTTAGTACACAGCTTTTGAGAGCCAATCACAACAATTTGTGCAACAATATCCAAAGAGAGAAGCGCAAAAATGTTTCTCGTATGATACCAGATCGTACCATTTTCGTTTAATCAGTACAGTAGTCGTCCGAAAATACAATACAATACAATACAATACATGACATCACTTTTTAAATTCTTTTCTTTCATAGGAGAATTTTCGTATCTTTAATAACCTTTTCACTTTCGATGTGAGACTAGCAAACAAAAAAAAACGGGCGATCGTTCGTCCGATATTCTCATCGTGTTTACGGGGCTTTAAGCTTTAACAATAAAACCTGGAAGCTGATTGGTTACTGTGCACAGCTGAGCCAGATTCTGTATACTCCAGATTAAATAAATCTCCCCTACTGTTTTTTTTTTTGCATTCCTTCACCCAGGGATGAGCAGGGACAGCCATACAAATATAGAAGTTTGGCTGAATCAGCTGAATTTCGATCAGTATTTGACTAGAAGTAAAAATACATATAGGAAGCTAGAGGATGTGCGAAGTCGGAGCAGAACTAACTACTGGACAAGATTGATGAGAAGCAACCCAGTGCTCATTGGAAATCTCTACTACTGAATAGTAATTCAACAAAAATTTTATTTGTCTTGACTTCACTAAAGCCTGCAGAAATGGAAAATAGCACCTACAAATGGGTTCTATGTGGCTAAGACTTTTGTAATGAAAATTTAATAGATTTAGCGAAGCTAAAAATAGGAATTTATTACAAACCACCACAGAATGAAAGCACAGCACCCATGAAAATTCTAAATGTCAAGACATAAAGTAAACATGTGCAATTCGTTTCATTATGAATCAAAATGTGGAGGAAATATGTGTATCCAAATCTCCAAATCACAATAGTAACAAATTTCAACAAATCAAAAAAAAAAACATTTACGGAAAACAACAAATTCTTTCATATTCATTTGTTTCATTTGGATGACATGATGCGATGGTTTGGGCTTTTTGTTAATGTCTGAAGCATCCGAAATAATGTAACAACATAACGAATGATCCAAATTCATTCGGATCCATTTGTTTTTATTCTAGTGAGCATAGCATGAATATTCTAAGATTCATTTTGTTTTGGGGTTGAACTTTAGAGATCATTCATTTAATTTGTATGTGTGAAGCCCTACAAGAAAAGTCAGTTGGGAATAAGGACATTAATTCAACTTAAAAACATAATAAATGTATAGGTATTAATTCAAATTCATTTGTTTTATTTGGATGAGAGCAGCGTGGTAATCTTTGACTCTTGGATAATTAGCCAATTCCTTTTGCGTTAACATTTCTCATTATTATAAAAAATGCACTGCATTTTAAATGGAACATATTGCAATAAATGCAGTAAGGTGCAAAAGTAAAATAAGATTATTCCTACTTATTGTGTTTGGGTTAGGAGGAGGTGGATCCATCAGAATATCTGAATCATGACATAATGAATGAATCCAAAATTAATTTTATTCCATTTGTTACTTTTGGATGTATGTGAATCAAGTCGATATCATCTAATCAGCTCATTCCATTTCTTTTTGTAGATTGGACTAGCAGGGATACAGCCAATCCTCCAAAATAGCAAAATAATAATAAAACTTTTGAAAATACGAATTGATCAGGAACAAAGAATATGTACACTCTACTGGAATAACAAATTGTTCTGAAAACGAATCATTCTAGCATAACTATTTTGACAAAACAAAATTATTTACTTAACAAATGAAACCAAAACAAAAACACATTTTTATATTTTGCATATCTCAAGCATAAAGCTTAAAAAACTGTGTTTTAGCTGTAAAATAGTAAATCATCTGAGGCAGAAGCATCTTGTAGCCTCCCTGACGGTATTCCCGAGTGTAGCTCGGGGTAAAGTTTCAGTACCACAAGCGGTAACCCCGAGCTACACTCAGGTTTACCATGCGGTGCTGCTCCGGCATCTGTTCTTCACTTACCTTGTCCTGCGCTCCCGCGATGTCCCTCCTGCGGTGTCCCTGGCAATGTAATCCGGCGGATGCAGGTATCTGTCATCTGGGTTCCGTCCCCTGCAAGCGTCGGGACGTACAGGGGACGGAACAGCGTGAAATTTGAAAATGACAAAAAGTGACATTCACTCAATACACTAAAATCACATAGTAAAACATTACTGTATCAAACCATTTCACATACATTTTGTCCCGAGTGCTTTGTCCTGTGCCCTCCCTGCATTTTTACTGTTCTTTCTGCCTGGAAACTGAGAAACGTCCATGGCGTGCAAAAAGTGTCCCTTTAGGTCAAAAGCGGTTTTAGACCAGCTAGAGAACAGCGATAGTAAATCAGAACCACTTGCAGAATTGAGTGATAATGATTCGTGGGGAAATTTGTCATCAGACACTGAAAACGATTTTGCGACTTTGCTCAGTGATGTGCGAACTTGGCGCTATATTTCAAATTTCAGTGTTTTTGGTTTGATTATATTATTGAATTAAATTTATTATTATATTGTTATTTTTTAGGATTATTTATTAAATTATAATTTATGATTTTGTGTTTAAATTTTATCCTACCCGGGATGTTTACTAGACTTTTGTTCGGACAGATTTCAGTGAGTTATTCCTAAAAATTACAGGCCTACAATAAAAAAAATAAGTTTCCATGCAAAAAAATGTACCGCTTTGAGCACAGAAATATGGACATAATCAGATAACTAGGGAGGTTAAGACACTAGGGGTTGGTTTACTAAAACTAGAGAGTGCAAAATCTGGTGCAGTTCTGCACAGAAACCAATCAGCTGTGGGGTTTTATTGTCAAAGATTAACTAAACAAGCTGAAGTTAGAAGCGGATTGGCTACTGTGCACAGCTGCAATTTTAGTAAATTAACCGCTAGCTGTGTGTAGCTAGTTAGCGTCCTACCACCAGTTTAGGCAATGTCCTGCAGTGGTTCTCGTGCAATTCCGTCCAACCCCATTATGAATACAGATGTGTTGTGTGTGTATTTTTTACTAATTTCATATAAACATAATTTTTTTTGTCTTTGTTGATATAAAGAAAGAAAAGAGAAGAAAAGGAAAAAGATACTCTTTAGATTTGAAAAAACAAAAAGGACATAGCATGACGGTAGAAGTCGAGATAGATAAAAGTAAATAAACAGAATGTAGGGTCGAAGGAGCACTTCCCATATTGTGCAGATATGCACAGCACAGTTTATTTGAAAAATCATGCAAATGCCTATATTTGCAAGCAATGTGATAGATTATATAATTAATTGCTAACAGGATATTTTAGCATTTAGAATGGCTTTTATTATCATGCATACATTTTCCTGTATGTTAGAATCAGCCCAAGCAAGCTGTGAGGCAGAGCTGTGTAACTTACAGAACTGGATAGACAAATACAGAACAGCTCTGTGTATTTATTTGCTTTGAGTTTGGCTAATCTCAGCATTTTATTGTACTTTATGTTTAAGATAGGACAAAAAACACTCTTGTGGTACAATGAAAGATATCTGTTCAATCTGTGTTGGTTAACATGATCTTGGTACAGGCAGGATGCAAACCTATCATTATTCTTGAGAGCAAGAAAGTAATTATCTTTTGTGTTAAAATTCTTAGGAAATTATCTTTTGTTGGCTGCAAGAATTACTATAGCTATACGTTGGAGACAGTCAACAATTCCGCTGGACTTGGTCAAACAGAAACTTAATTGGATTATGATTAATGATAAACTTACTAGTATCCAGGGGCGGACTGACAGCTCATGGGGCCCCTGGGCAATAGGGGATCATGGAGCCCCTGTGTCCTCACCCACACTCAAACCACACCCAAAAAAGCCTCTGAAAGGTACTAGGGGCATCTCATGGGGCCCCCTACTGACCCTGGGCTCTCGGGCAGTGCCCGAGTACCCAAATGGTCAGTCCGCCCCTGGTAGTATCATTAACAATAATACCTCTAAATTTGAACACACATGGGAACCATGGATTAGGTATATCTCTGTTATTTAATGGACTTTTGGCTGGCCCTCTTTCTTTCTTTCTGTCTTTCTTTCTTTCTTTCTTTCTTTCTTCTCTATTTTCTTCTTTTCAAATTTATTCTTTGCCCTCTTTTTTAATTTTCTCTTTTATTTTCGGTTTCTCTACCTTTGTTAATTGGTTATATGATAATACCCACACCTATTTGATTGATGGAATAATTGCTTAAACTCGACTATACCCTATTGGGGTTTCCGGTTTATTATTTACTACATTGGTCAATGTATTATTATATGACTATATATTCCATGACTTTGATTGTTTTGCTACAATTCATCATGTGGGTGGGATATGTTTTCTATATTTCTGTATACTGTTTTTACAGATTTTCAATAAAAAATATTGAAATATAAAACACTTAGGAAAAGTCTTAAAAAAGAAGTGCAGATTTTGAAAAAAAAACAAACCTACATACTCACCTAGGTGGATGCAGCATCCATCCCATGAGGCATTTGTCCCCTGTACACCGAGAACTGAGTGATCGAAGACTGTTGATCGTTCAGTTCTTGATCTTCAGTGAGCAGAGAGCCAGCAGCTGTCAATCACGGCTCTGTGCTCTGCCACTTCACAGCTCACTGGAGTGCTGGGCTGTGGAGGTGGAGAAATGCCTGGTTAAGGGTCTCAGCAGTGCACTGAGCCAGCTGCTGGTTAGGAATCTGGGTGGATCCCAAATTTAAAGTCAGGATCCCTGCAGAGCCTGAATCAGCTGGGTGATGTCAGCCGACAGCTGACTTTAGCCTGCTGTTGGCTGAATATGGATCACAAGAGTGCAGAATGAAGTGCATTCCTGTGACCTACAGGAGTAAGTAGGGCCAAAAGAGTTCTGGTCCCACTTCTCCTTTGCTCAACCCAGATAAATTATTTCAACAGCGCTGCATCTGAGAACAACACTTTAAAAAAAGCACAGTTTAAAATTGTGTTTTACAGTATTAGTATTGCATGATAAAGCTTTCACACATCCCATTCCATTAGGTATCCCTAAAATTAGAGGACCATTCCTAAATTCATGACAGTGGGTGGAGCCATGCAACCAAACCATGCAAACGCGGTGTATGGAAGCCTTGGTTTCTGTGGAGTACAACTTGGAACCTAACAGGAGAGTATAATGATACAGGTTATGGTGAGAAGGGATTAAAGCAAATATAGCCAATTATTATAGAGCCATTGATTTGAAACTTCATAGAAGCCATGGTTTTCATACACTGCAGTGATGATGACCAAAGAGCCTGAAACAGCTGTATTCGTAATAGCTCTATAATATTAGGCCATATTGGCACTATTATAGCAGCAGTTCAGAATGTGCATCTGGCCAGAGATGCAAAGGTAATTACTGTATTTGTGTGGCTTTACCCACTGTCCTTAAATGAGAAGTATTCACAATTTTTGGTATAAGTGATGGAATGAGATATGTGAATACCTTCAGTTTTAAGAAAGTTTTACTGTGCTATGCAGTGTTCCAAATGAGAACATTTTGATTGTTTTAGTCCCTTCTCACCATAATGTGTATGGTTATACTGTATGGTATTTGTATTATAAAGATACATTTAAAAATCATGAAAAAAAAGATTTACTTGTACTGAATTATGTTAAGAAAAAAAAAAGGGTAATACACAAATCCCTATTTTAAAATTCCATGGCAGTTCTTGACTTGCAATGTAATGGTAATTGCAATATAGAAAGTCAGCATTATAGAGACAGAATACAGCATGTTGGCATTACTAACCATTTTTAAACATGTCCATAATGTTAAAACATCGAAAGATAGGTATTGCAAAAAATAAATAAATAAATGTATATATATATATATATATATAATATGTCTAGTTGAATTACAAAACCCTGTGTATTTGTGCAGAAACTGATATATCAGGCCACTGCCAATGCTGAATTTATAGACTCCTAATAAAGATTATTTGTGTATCTGCAAATGAAAAAAACAATTGTTTGTACAAGCTAATTATCCAAAAGGGATCAATTATCAATGCCCCTTATGTGAATGAATAATGCTGTGACAATTTAATGCAGTGTCATATAATGAATAAATATGAAAAAAGGAAACCTGTTGAAATATTTTACATTTTCTGATGTCTTTTTTACAGAAACTTTAAGGATTTCAAGTTTTAAGTAGCCACGTATGTAGTAAGACAATATTTGCCATAGGTGTTCTCTGGTAGTTGTAGTTCAATCAACACTCAGAAATACAGTATGTATTGGCTATAAGACTACAGGTCCCAGGATATTCTGCTATCAAAAGACCTACTAACAGGAAGTGAGGTAGCAGTCCCAGTACTGAGCACTAGGTGAAAAAGGGTTAATCACAGTCACATCTGTAAATGTCCGTGAAAGACATAATGATATAGCCGACATCTGGCTACAGTTGTAAGTTATGTTGTGTTTGTGTCCTGTAATAATACTTAGTATATTTTAGTGAAAATATTATTTTGATAAACATTTGTACAACTATCGTAGGACCCACAAAATCAGTAGCACCTTCTTTTTAGTCCTATGCTTTCAGAAAATGTATGGTTTGGGGGGTCTTTTACAAACTTTGAAAGCTGAAAGTGAAAAAGATAAGCTTCAGATTTTTGTAAGTTGCCTATTTACAATTTTGTGTTCCTTTGATTTTTACCATTTTGTAAAAAAGCACAATTAAATATATACAAATATTTTGTATTAATTAATTCAATATAGTTTTAGAATTTAGATTTAGTAGGAATTAGTAGGAGTTTTAAAAGATATTTTGTAAAGCGCTGCGCAAACTGTTGGCGCTATATAAATCCTGTATAATAATATGTTGTGTTTGTGCGCGCTACTAATGCCTTTAATGTATTTGTAGTAAAAATATAATTTTGATAAACATTTGCACAACTATCACAGTGTGGCAGCACCCAAATATTGCAGAGTTCCCCTTTAAACTTTAACATTTCTAACAGCCTCTATTTGCAAAGTCATCAGCTCACTTCCCCCCTCCCTTATTTCCTGTGAAGTAATGTGTTCCAGTCTGTAGCTGGTATTCTTATGTTTAGCTGGAGATAAATTATCTAGCAAGGCCATTTTCTGGATTGCTTAGAAAGTCTTTTGAATGTACAGAAAGTGAAAGAGGAAATGTATGTATTGTGACGTAATTGCTGATATGTATACCCTGTGAGATGCTTTTCAAGGCACTTAGCTTGCTGACATGAGCCCTTGCTAGGTCACTCAGTGCTGATTAATAAAAGGTTTGTTTTCCTCAAGTTCGTGTCCAGAGTTTTACCTGGTATTCCCAAAGTTGTCATTACAACAGGACCTACAAAATCAGTAATACCTTCTTTTATTCTACCAGTTCTTTACTTTCAGTGATAGTGACCAATTCTATAGCACCTGTTACACTGTACATTACCAATATAGGAAGACAAATTCCCTCAGTTTCTGTTATGGTTGGAATACAGTACTTTCTCTAGCAGGGGCTATTCTTCCTATGGTGTCTACTGTACTGTGTAAGCAAATGTGTGTATGACAACACTTATCCAACTTAAAGGATAAGTTCACCTTTTGGACAAAAATAATACATGCACATTTTTTTGCAGGTAAAATATTGTGCATTTGTTATTTTTGTCCAAAGGAGCCTAGAAAGCATTGCAGCCGCGATCAGAAGGTTGCTGATGCCATGCAGGTCTCCTGCAGACTTGTCAGAATATCTGCTTGGCATATGGGATGTACGGCCAAGCAGATATACTGACAGGATGCTTCAATGAACTTTCAGTTCACTGAAAACTACAAGCCCACATCCTTTAGAGCTGTCGGGACTTGCAGTTCATTCATTCATGGAAGTCTGTGAATGAATGATGCGGCTGTGTGGAGCCCCATATTGCTGTTTTCAAATCTGACAGATAATACGGGGAAGGAGGTGGCGGCTGCAGCTATGGGAACGTGTTACATGTTCCACCCTAAAAGCGGGTCCCAAAGGTGAACTTATCCTTTAACCAAACACATTTTAGCACTGTTTCTTTCTATATGTCTTATCTGATGTAGCTAACTATATTTAGATCTAATCGTTGAAGGTGACTGTTCATGGTCCTCCCCATCATGATTTGATATGGATGTAAGAACTTCAGTGGATGTGAAGTTCTATTTAAATGGAACTAAGAGTAAAAGCTAATACATGTCTATTGCTGTTACATTCTGATTACTTAACGTGATTCTAAAGGCTTGTTTTTTTTTTTTTCAACAAACATGTCATACTTACCTGCTCTGTGCAATAGTTTTGCACAGAGCAGCCCTGATTCTCCATCCCCCGCCGGTGCTCCTGGCTCCCACACAGAGCCACGACTTGGCCCCTCCCCTCCCTTCCCTCTCCTGATTGGCTCACTGGCTGTTATTGACAGCCGCAGGAGCCGATGGCTCCCACTGCTTTCTCAGACAATGTTTCTGGAGTCTCTGTATATAGTGGTGGGGTTTTCTATTTTCAGTCATGGAGCTAGCATTGCATAAAGCGGAGTTCAGCTGAAAAAAAAAAAAAGTCAGCGGCTACAAAATACAAAAACTATAGCTGCTGACTTTTAGAATACAGCCACGTACCTCACCACCGCTGGTTTTCTGTGTATGCTCAGGTCCTTGCTAAAGGCATTGAAACAGTTTGACGAAGGACATCTACTTTAGAAGGGTATCTGTCCCCTTGTTTGTTTCCTAGTAAACCTGTTTCAACCTTTCACTGGCTTCAATTTAAGGGCACATTTAAATGTGGAAGTAACTGCCTGTGTTGTCCCCATATTGGAACTGGAGATACGGTGCATTCGATGAATAAGGGTAAGGATTTTAAAATACTCTACTTTATTAATTGTAATACTAGAAACTTGGTTTATGTCATCACCTGCACACTTTGTGCAGTTCAGTATGTGGGTTGCACAACCCGTAGATTAAGGGATCGGCTACATGATCACCTTTATGATATTTGTAAGAAGCATTCTACAAATGTAGCAAATCATTTTAATGAATGTCATGATGATGTTTCTGCAGATGTAAGGTATAGAAAGAGCTGTAGTCCCTGTAAGATGGGGAGACAGGTTTAGAATACTGTGTAAAAAAGAAGTCTTTTGGATTTTTAGTTTGGTCACTAGGAAACCTTTGGGGTTAAATCATGAGTGGGATGTGTCACACTATTATGAATAGAAGATTTTTTAATGGATTTTAAATGTTTATATATATATATATATATATATATATATATATCTTTAAATTCTATGTCCCGTATATAGGTTTTACTTTCTTTTTTCAAAATATTTGGTACTGTGTTTTTGATGGTTTTTAATTTTTAGTGTCTATTTTGCTTCCATGAACACAGCTGTGGCAGCCGAGTAATTGGTAGCCACATTTCACTTGTTTTCATGAGTGTTTTCAATTAGTAATTATTTTGTTACTTTGTATGTGTGTCTATATATCTGTATGTGATAGTGTATCTTTGAGCTATAACTAAGTGCTAGCGGAGCGTGAAACGCGTTAGCTGGAGTCCTGTATCCCTGTCTGTCAGGGAGCGAGGAGACAGATACACAAGGAGGTGCCATTAAAGGTAGGTTTATTCATACAGAAACAAGGCAAGAGTCTATGCTAGTCCGACAGCAACAGTAGATGACTTGGCAGGACAGAAGTTCCCCTGCCAAGGTCGTCTTCTAGGATAATCAAGTCGAGAACCAACGGGAATCATAGCCAAAGCCAGCGTCAGAAGCCAGGAAGAATGGTCGCCAGAGCCGGGGTCAGAAGCCAGGAAGAATGGTTGCCAGAACCGGGGTCAGAAGCCAGGAAGAATGGTCACCAGAGCCGGGGTCAGAAGCCAGGAGGAGTCTTAGCCAAAGCCGAGTCGGTATCCAGGAGAGCAAAGAGTTAACTAAACAGGAGCTTGCTTCTGTGCAACAGACAGGACACAAATGCAATGGACAGCTGCAAACAGCAGACTTAAATGTGATAAGCCGCCATCTCCTGGGAGGAGCCGCAGAGGGCTGAAAGCATAAAAAATCCCACAATGCTTTGCAGACCTAAGATGGATGCCAGCACATGGAGCAGCACAAGACCTGAGGAAAGGTAGGACCTTGATACTGTCATGTTTGTGGAATATGCTATAAGAAGAAATAAAGGTGAGTTTACTGGATGTGTGGCTATTGGATGTTTGTTTGTTTGCTTTAGAAATTCTTCTCACCGTTCGGTTTCACAATTTGATATTTGTAATGTCATATCTCTAGATTCACTCTTTGCAGACAGCATGACTATATGCTTACTTCACAGAATCCACAGGCAGCTTAACTTTTCAAAAGTAATAAGCTAAACATACTCAGGTTCAACTTAGGGTGGGTTTGGCAAACTTTGCTGAAGTTCAAATGCTGAATCTGAACTTGGTTGGAGTCAATGAGGCTGAATGTTAACCCCTTAACGCTGAGCGTATGCAAATTTGCAGCCTCACAGAACTTGGCTTTTTTCTGTGGGGCAGCTAATTTGCGTACCTGTCTTTGTGCTGGGGTGCCACATAGGGGTGCGATCCTAGCACAAAGACCGGGGTGTCAGTGAGAGCCCTGGGTCCTGTTCTAACCCAGAAATCTTGATCGGTGTGAAAGTCTCTCATTGGCTATCACAGTGATCAGTCACTGTGAAGCCCACCCCTCTTGTTTTCTTACTTTGAATGGAGGAGAGAGGTACATTGTATCTCTCCCTGTCCTTTCAGAGAGAAAAAAAAGTATGTGTTAAAAAATAAAGAAGAATAAAATAAAAAAATAAATAAAAATACCTAGATTAAGGTTTGATCTAAGTCAATGCCAGTGTTTGTGTTTGGGTCAAGATCAGGGTCAAATGTCAGAGTCAAGGGTCATGGTCAGTATTTTTTTTTTTGGTCAGGATTTTTTTTTTTAATGTTTAAATTAGTATCAGTGTCAGTTATTGGCAGGGTAAAAAAGAATCAAAATGTGTGCACTATTGATTCTGGGCTGTACTACGGGTACAAACAACAACTAACATACATACATGTGGTATTGTTGCGATCATCAGGAGAAGAGGAAAATATTTTGTGTTGTTCTTTGGTGGTTGGTTATGGTAGTAGCAAGAAATATACAGCTAAATTACAAAAGAAATGTTTTACTATTTTTGGTCAGTTTTCCTTTGATAATAAAAAAAAAAGTCTAGAGATATACATTATCATTTACCACTAAATGAAAGTCCTATTTGTCCAGAAAAAAACAAGGTATAATCTACCTGCATGCACAAAGTAGTTGAGATGATATATACGGTTTTGCTAACGTGTCAAAGTTGCAAAATTGTGCTTAGGCTTTAGATTTGTTTTACTCTTAGGCATGAAGGGGTTAAGCTGGGTACACACTAACAGTTTTTTTTCGTTCAGCCCAGCAAAACTGAACAAAAAAACCTGTTAGTGTGTACCCTGTTAGTGTGTACTCTTTACTGTCGATTTCCCTAAGATGCCGGTGCCTGGACTGGAAGCTGATTGAAGAATTGCCTTCGGTGAGGACATCACTGGATCCCTGGACAGGTAAGTGTCCTTATGTTAAAAGTTATCAGCTTTTATTATTATCAGTATTTGTAGCTGCTGACTTTTAATTTTTTTGCCAGAGACTGGAGCTCCTCTTTAATGAATGGGCACATCCGGGCACTGCCCAGGGGCCTCAGGTGCATCATAGTGCTGTGTTAGGGGGTGCACTGGCGATTTGGCTGCTTATGTCAATATTCTTTGACAGGAGTAATTGCTCCTCCTGTCAAAAGAAGCAGCTGGCTGATGCTGGAAAGAGGATTCAGCTTTCTCCTCCCTCCTGCAAGGGGCAAAAGAGAGCCTGCACTGAGACTGAAAACTCATCTCAATCTCAGCAGGGGAGAGGAAGGAGGAGCTGTCTTCATTGCAGGAGGGAACAACACTTGGGATATGTGAGAACAAAGGGGAAGGGGGGTACAACTCTGATGGATGGGGGCACCTGACTGATGGATGAGGACACTGTGATGGGGACACCTGATGGATTGGCATACTGTGATGAGGACACCTGATGGATTAGGATACTGTTATGGGGACACCTGATGGATGGGGATACCTGATCTAAGAAGAAACTGTGATGGGGACACCTGATGTAAGAGGAAACTGTGATGGAGACACCTGATAAAAGAGGACACTGTAATGGGGACACCTGACGTATGGGGTACTGTGAAAGGGACACCTGATTAGGGTAGGGGCCCAGTGCATTACTTTTCCCAGGGGCCCATGATGCTATTAAGATGGCACTGGCTCAAACAATTCCTGGCTCTCAGCGGCTCCTGCTGGTAAAGCGATCCAGTGGTGGGCTTTAGAGGCAGAGGGCACTAACATAAGGGGGGTCCCTCTGTTATAATGGATATCTTTAAGGAGGACGCTGATATAAAGGGACTCTGAACTAATGGGGGGTCTTTAAGGGGTGTGTTGACTGCAGATCTAATGGTTGGTGACCAACCACTAGATCAGCAGTCAGCACCCTCCTTCTTTTAGAGACCCCCATTAGATTCTCCTTATATCAGCACCCCCCCCTTAAGGACCATCTATTATATCAGAATCAACTTATATCAATACCCCCCATTACAGACGTCACGCCGCCGGAACCACGTGGAGACCCGGCGGCCATCTTTCATTCTGGACGGTTAGTCAATTACCTAACGCTGCCATAACTCTGCAATACCTTTCGCTGCATGTTTTTAACTCTGGATTGGAATTACTACACTATGGGTACTCTATATTCCCCTTGAGGAGTTATTTATTTATAGAGCCTGCTTGATCCAGACATCCTAAAAGATTCCAGAGAAGGGAGATCCTGTATACAGGCACCTGCACCCATCCATCCCTTAAAGGGACCTCTGGTCAGCTGGATCTCTATACTACCCTGTGTGTTCCTGACAACACTACCCATTCAGAGGAAGGATTATCTCTGTGTGTTCCTAACCATATCACCCACTCAGAGGGAGGATTTTGTCTACCCCAGACCAGACCTTTAAAGGAGGCGTCTGCTGGTTTTACATAATGCGTATTTACATTGCGCATCTGGTGAGTGCTTAATCTCTCTATATTACTTGGAATACCAACACTGATTTAAAGAGGAATATCTATTACTGCACAGACTGTCACCTTCATTTTAAAGATACTGGTCACCATTTATTTATGATTATCTGCTGCTAAGTCATAGACTTGACATATGACCATATGATTTTTAGTGCTGCACTTTTATATTTATATAATTATTTATATATATATATATATATATATATATATATATATATATATATATATGGAGCAGATTCTGATTAACTTAGGGGCCTTAGGTGGTTAGGGGTCACTTACAATCTCCCTACCCCCTCCACCCAGTCCCAGGACTGTGTCTTGAGTTACATCAGAACAGTCTGTTAAGCTTGATGGAGTTGCCGGATCTTCCATAGCCCCATTACCAGAGTTCTCTGACTCCAAGTTGGTGAGGGCTTTAGCAAGAGGGGACGCAGATATCATTCAGTAGGGTCCTTCTACATAGGTGGAAGAGCCACAGGGTCAAGCACTTGCCGGTAGCCAGCTGGTTTGGTGGAGCAGTCACCACTTAATATGCAGGACCTCAGTAGGTCACAGTGAAGTCGCCTCTTCACGGGGTTGGGCCCGTCTGAGACCACATCATACACTGAGTTGGTGGAAAGGGTTGTTTCTCTGCTCTGTAAGGTATACACTGACATTTGGGCTCAAACCTGCGGCCCCTGGTGTTCTTTGTAATTTTCAATACACCCAGTCCAAATGTTTAATGTTGTCCTCAAAATTCTTGGAAAAGATGATATCATCCAGGTAGACTAACACAATCTCAAAGTTGAAATCTCCCAGATATCTTTCCATTAGACTTTGTAAGGCGCTGGGAGTGTTACTCAGCCTAAAGGGCATATGGTTAAACTTGAATAGTCTTGAAGGGACTTATAAAGGCAGTCTTTCATGGCCTTGATCTCTTACTGGGACTTGCCAGTAACTGCTAGCCAGGTCAAGAATGGAAAAGAACTTGGCTTGTCTGAGGGCCATAAGTGCCTCCTCCATGCGGGGCAATGGAAAGGTGTCCCAGTGTGTACAGGCATTTAACTTGCAATAATCCACACAGAATCGCAGGCTTCTATCCTTCTTTCGCACCAGGACTACATGAGCAGTCCAGGGACTATGACTCACTCATATCACCCTGCTTTGAAGCATATTGCAGAGTAGATTTTTGACCTCCTGACATATGGAAGTACACTCCCAAATGAGTGGAGCATTCCCTCTGTAGATTGAGTGGTCAATGGCTTTGGTGAACCTGCAGTCTTCCAGGCCGGTGGCGAATACTAGTAGATGTTTTTCCAGTAACTATTGCAGTAGTCTCTTGTGGTAAAGGGACTTCTTGGAAGGGTATGTCCAGATGCTCCAGCAATAATTTGTATTGGGATTCACCTAATGAAGCCATGACTGCCTGCAGAGGGTCACATACTGCTTACACCCCTGATTGGACCTCTAAGATGTAGTGACGAGGCAACATGTAGAGAGGTGTGGTTGGGAAGTGAGATCAGGGTTGTCCCCAGGATAATAAGCTGCACCAAAACTTTCCCTTTCTGAATCTTGGATAAGGCATGGGCAACTCACCACTCCCCTGGTGCCACTGAGTCTTTACGGGTTCCATCATAACTGTGGCCCCCTGAAATTTCTTATGGGCCCTGATGGGTAGTGACCAGACTACATCTTAGAGAGTTGCCAGGAGTAACTTTTGTTTAGGAGGAGTGTGGACAATCCTCATCTGTTTGGACTGTTTTCTAGCTGCCCTCTGTGATTCCGTAGGCCCGAATCACATTGAGCCACACAACTTCTCCAACTGCAGCCAGAGGCTTGGCTCGCAAAACACCCATTTAGTTTGGCTGTTCATCGAACCTTTGAATAAGTAAAAGTTTGGTCTAAACTTTGAGGAGTTCATTCCTACTCTTCAATAAGATACAGAAGCAATTTTATGAAATTTTACTTCAGATACGTTGAGTATAGAGGATGTTTTTCCAATCTTTCAAGTGTAAGAAGACAGCTCTGCTTTTGTAATGAACTGAACTGACTGAAAAACACGGGAGAAGCTGGGAGATTGGGGAGGGGGGGAAGGTCTAACTAGGAATGCAGTAACTAGTATAAAACAAGGCGGAAAAGGAAAGGGAAGGTACAAAATGCACACAATAACAAGGTTATACTGGCTTGTGACCACCATTAGATGTCAGCATACATCAGAACATCAACGACATAATGCAATAAAAGAAAAATAGATAATACATGGGGCACAACAACCAACATGCGTGACACACTTCTACTGTCTTGTTTTGATTTTACATATTAGAAGAGTGATCTCTTTCTAACATTCGTAGTCTGAAAGCACCTCTGGCTCCTTTCTAGTAACCAAAGCTTGTAAGTCCCCAGTCCTAAAAGAATGTGAAATTTCCATGTGATCCTTGGAGGGCATTATTTAAAGTCCGTGCAGGAATCATGATACATTTTCTTTAACACACAACTACGTTTTTTGAGATACCACCTTGTGCTTCCAGATTGCATGTATGGGGGCCGGGGGACCTGGGTGAGCTGCAGCGACTACGCCATGTTGTAAGAGATCGGCTACACCTCCAATAGGGTGTAATACATTATTCCTTCTAGATTCTATCAAGGTTACTGCATGAGCCATAAACAGACTAGATTTGTTTTTGTTTTTATATCTTCTATTTATAGTCTGTTCCAGGGGTGGACTGACCATTCGAGCACTCGGGCACTGCCCGAGGGCCCGGGGTCGGTAGAGGGCCCCATAAAATGCCCCTGGTACCTTTTATAGGCTTTTATGGGTGTGTTTTGAGTGTGGGCAAGGACACAGGGGCCCCATGATCCCCAATTGCCCGGGGGCCCCATGAGTTGTCAGTCCGCCCCTGGTCTGTTCTGTTTTTGTAACCTGTATGGCTACAGTTTGTGTTAACTGACCTAGCTGGTGCCAGCCCCTGCATGGACAATTTTGTTATGCTATTCAAAACCTTAAAGTGCTACTAAACCCAGCACTCTGAATTCACGATATCTGGTCTACCGCAGTACACAGAACATGGAAATTCAATTATTTTAGTAAATATAAACTGCTAAGTACCTTTTATCATCAGCAGTATATACCAGTCTTGTGACTTCTGCCAGTGCCTGGCCGAGCACTGGTTAACCTTGTAGGAGGGGTTATTATTCTCTTCTGAGTGTCCTATGAGGCTGTATGACCACTGACCCTCTGTCTGAAGATTGCTGATTGGCCCTGTACTGGTCACATATACCTTTCCGAAAAAAAATAAAAACTCTTTAGCAATACACACCAAACTGAGAAAGGGCAGAGTGTCTCTTAGGGCTTTGTGCTATCAGCAGATGGATTGGGGACAGTAGAAGAAGGGGAGGATCAAAGAAGACAGGATCAAACAGCCTTTTTACGCAATGCAGTGGATTAACCCCTTAGGTTCCACAGTGAGTATAACAAGCATGTTTTACTGCATATACAGACTGATTTTACTGTTGTGGGTTTAGTAACACTTTAATAAACAGAATTCACCCCAAAAAAGAGAGAGAAAGCGACAGAGTCACTTGCCCTGCACACATGGGGTACCTTTAGTTTATGGGCACAGTCATCAATGCCCGAGACCAGGTGTGGCCACGTTCACGTGAATTCAACCTTATGGCAGGACTCTGACTGTTTGCTTACTCCACTCGTGGTTCCCGAATTAACCCCTTGTAACAGACTCGCTTCATACTCCAACTATGCCTTACTAATTCAAGTTCTTTTATATGCCAGGAATCATCATGCACCCCTTTAAAGTAACTTTTAGACCAAGCTTGAAACATTTGATGCAACTTTTACTTAAGGAAGTGCAGCACAGTCCAACATGAACAGTAGTAAGAAACGTTCCCTGGGCCATCTGAAACTTTGTATCATACTCTGCAGATTTCTTACCTCCTTCTTCAGCAGTCCACTTTGTGACTCCTCGGCTTAGGCACCAGACCAGGGGCGGACTGACCATTTGGAAACTCGGGTCAGTGGGGGGCCCCATGAGATGCCCCTGGTACCTTTTTCATAGGCTTTTTTGAGTTTGGGCAAGGACACAGGGGTCCCATGATCCCCTATTGCCCGGGGACCCCATGAGTTGTCAGTCCGCCCCTGTACCAGACCCGAGAGGCATGCCATCATCACTCACTATAGCAAGTTCTATTTGTCTGCTACACCCTGTACATGATACCCAGCTCTCATCTTTCAAAACGTACCCACTTCTCACAGCACAAATTCTAGCACTGATATGCGAAATAGAACACATCTAATTTTTAGATAAGGTGCTTACTTGAACCCCAGTAATGTTATTCAGCTTGGTTGAAGCATCTGTACAGCATTGCAGTCCTTCCAAAAGTCTCTTTAAGCTTCTCAAATACTGTAGTACAGGGAATCCCTGGGGAAATGTGGTTGCTACTCATGACCCCCCTCAGGATAAAGACTTCAAATGTAAGGCCTGGTTTAAGATAGCACATAAAGATTTTACTCTAACAACTACCTCCGTCATCACTCCACTCCATACCCTTTCTCCTGATTTGAGGAACATCTTCTCCAGTCATAGAACTATACTTTGGTAGAAAGAGTATGGCTAGACTGTAACTGCCCCTTACAAAACTTGATGTAGGTTCAGGCTATTTGCCACAATTTGAGTGTCAGACCCAGTGTCAATTCTATCTATCTATCCATTCAGTTGTATCCAACCCTTGGCGATTGCATGGACCGTCACTCATAAGCAACGTGAATTCTCTTAACAACTATTTTTACAGGGTAGGTTACCAGGTCTTTCCCCAACCCCTACCATGCAGGAGATCCCACATGGCCAGGGATGAAATTAGGACAATTTAGACAGGAGCCAATTAACCTACCAGCATGTCTTTGGAGTGTGGGAGGAAACCCACACAAGCACAGGGAGAACATGCAAACTCCATGCAGGAGGCACCATGGTCGGGCATCAATCCCATGATCCATTTACTGCAAGGCAGATGTGCTAACCACTAAGCCACTGTGCTGCCCCAGTGTCAATTAATGTCTACCAATAGCATCAGAGAAAGACAGAAGAGGCATCCACTTCAAGTCCTGTGCTGAGGAGGGTGTACACAGCTGAGGATGGAGCTTCTCCTCTTCTGTCCATGACCTACACTATGCAGGACTAAGCTGTCAATCTGGTTGTTCAGTCCTGCAGATTTGTCAGGAAAAGTGTTCTGCTCAACTATGCTCTTTATCAGATTCTGCCTGGCCTTTATCAAGAGCTCCTACACTGTCCCTGTGTACATTGATTGGGAAATCTACTCTTCTAGAGCAGTCTGGGCTGTTAATATGTAAACCCATTCATGTTCATTATTCATTTATGAATTAAGACTACAGTTACAGCCTTCATTTATAAATGTACATGTTTGATGAGTTATAAAAAAAATAGTTCCCATATTTAAGAAATTACTTTGATTACAATAATAATAATAATAATAATAATATGAATCTGTTTAACATACTGATCATGCCTAAATCACATGATTTAACACATCTCCACCCTGTTCGATTGTCCTTGGTCCAAACTGTGGTAACCTCAAGGCCAGTAGACATTAGCTGTTACTCCTGTACACTGTAGATGTGCAAGCTCCATGTGTTTAAGATTGATGAGAAGAGAGGGGCTCTTTGGAATTTTCACCTTGGGTACCAGAGAACCTTGCGCTTTCTCAGAGCCTGTGCCTCCTGCATTGAACCCCCCACCCCTTCCCCACAACCCAGCTGGTTCATCTTTATTATTGGTCCTGGTTTAAAACAAATATAATTCACAGGTGGGGGGGGTTGTTATTGGGGAATCCTACCTAAATTAATGAACAGGGTTGTACAATCCTTAGAAAATTAGAAAATAAGTTAATTTACTGAATAGAAAATTATGTAATTTACCATTTGCGTTTGCTGTAAGCCACAAAACATTCTGTTGAATGAAATAACTTAGTTAATCAAAGCATGCCATCTAGACTGTGGATAACCCTGATAGAGGCACGGTTGCCAACCCCTGATTAATTTTTTTACTGACAAAAACAATTACTGAAGGACCATATTTTTCACTGACATCCTGAAATATGACATAAACTCCTATTATAAACTAAGACAATCAATATTTAAATGGTATAAACAATATACAATTAAAAACTCAAAATAAAATGTGAGATTACTAGGATTACAAAAGACCCTGAAAAAAACAGACCCTGAAAAAAACAGGAAAGCAAGCAGTACACATGGGCAGATTTTACTTAATTAAACAAAATGTCTGCTAGTTACTATATACACTGCTCACACGCAGCACAGGTCTTGTACACACAAAATACTCAGAATTACTGTAGCATAACTGACAGCCTCACAGACACATGTAACCCTCAGGTCAAAGCAACATTTTTTTAGAAATTAAATGTTTCTATTACATTTGCTTTTATGCAAAATAATTTGTCTGACTGAGTCGACCTTAAAAAATAATTTAATTAAAACCAGCAACTGTTGAGACAGTGACCACCTTGGGCAGGACTATGTAATGTAAAACATAATATATAGAGTGCAGGGGAGTCTTCTCCTACACCTAAAAATCCCTATAGCCCCCCTTTACATCAGGGTTCCTAGAATCCCTCCTTAATCTGTATATCAGTCTGCAGAGTCCCTCCTTGCGTCAAAATCCCCTCTTATATTAGAGTCCACAGTACACCCCTTACATCAGAGTCTGCAGATTCCCCCTTATAGTACATCAAATCCTTCCTTATATCAGAATCTTATGTTGCATGAAAATCTCCATCATTACCCTATACATCAGTGTCCCCAGAGACCCTCCTTACATCAGAGTCGCCAGTAATCCCTGTTACATTAAAGTCTACAGAGTTTCCGTTTTACACCAGAGTTCCCACCTTACAACAAAGTCCGCAGAGTTCCCCTTTATAACTAAATCCGCAGAGTTTTACCTTACATTTGAACTTGCATAGTTCCCTTACACTGTAAGGGGGGGGGGACTCTGCAGACTCTGATGTAAGGGAGAACTCTGGGGACTCTAATGTAAAGGATGCTCTGGGAATCCTGAATTAAAGGGGAACACTGAGAACTCTGATGTAAGGAGGGGACTCTAATGTAAGAGAGAACTCTTCAGACTCTGGTGTAAATGGGAACTCTGATGTAAGGGGGACTCTGGTAACCAGAGCCCCCACTTACATCAGAGTTCCCAGCATTCCCTGTAAATCAGGGTTCCTAGAGCATCCCTTACATCAGAGTCTGCAGAGTCCCCCTTTACATCTGAGTCAGCAGAATGTCCACTTACACTGTAAGGGGGAGCTCTGTGAACTCTAATGTAAAAGGGAACTCGGATGTAAGGAGTGCTCTGGGAACTCTGATTTAAAGGGGGCTGTAAGGGGGGAATCTGTGGACTCTGGTGTAAAGGGGAACTCTGATGTAAGGGAGTCTCTGCTCACCAAAGCTCCTTTTACTTCACAGTCCGCAGAGCACCCCTTACATCTGAGTCCCCCTTTCTTTAGTGAACTCACCAGAGGCAGGAAGATAAAGGAGGGATAGGGGAGACTTTAGTCACAGACAATGGATGGATGGTGAGCTCACTCATCCAAGGATGGACTAGAGACTCAGGCATCAGCAGTCGGCACCTGTCAACCAGATGTATCTGTCGGCTGCTGGGCTTCAAATTGCACACCCACACATCCCTTTTCTGATGCACAGTGCCAGGGATTGGAGTGTGGGTGGGCAGACACGGGGGGGGGGGGGGGGGGGGATCCGAGGAGGACTAAAAGAGGTTGAAAAATACTGCTGTAGAAATAGGAAAATCACCTATATGTTGCTGACTCTTTAACAATGCAGGGTCAGCCGTATGAACCCTCAAAAGATTCTGATCCTATCATTCATTTTAGGCTTGCTGTTCACTTGAAACTAAATTTATAAAAACAACCAGTATAACTTGTTTCTTCTTTCACACACCCTAGGATAAAACTAAAAACCTTTTTAAAATTTTTCAGAGCAAGTTTCATTTCTCGATTTCGCAAACTGTAAATTAGAGGGTTCAGCATTGGTATAACCAATGTATACACTACTGAGATAATCTTGTCTTGTTGTAAAGAATATATTGAGCTTGGTCTTAAATATGTAAATAGGATTGTACTGTAGAAAAGTATGACACAAATGAAATGAGATCCACAAGTGGAGAATGCTCTGTGTCTTCCTTGTGAAGAACGACTTCTAAAAACAGCACGTAAAATAGAAGTATAAGAGATAACTATGATAATAACAGAGCTAACTGCTACAATGGATGCAAATATTGACAGAATAAATTCATTTGTAGATGTATCCATACAGGAGAGCTTTAGTAAAGGTGGAATATCACAAAGAAAGTGATCAATTTGGTGAGAGCCACAAAATGAAAGGCGAAATATGTTGCATGTCTGTATTAAAGAATGTAGAAAGCCACCAAAGTAAGAACCACTCAATAACTTAAGGCATTTTTCCTTAGTCATAATTCTTAGATAGTGAAGTGGGTTACATATTGCTGCATAGCGATCAATCGCCATTGCAGCAAGAAGAAAACTTTCGGTGCTCCCAAGAGCAATAAAGAAGTACATTTGGCAAGCACATCCCAGGTAAGATATACTCTTTTCAGCTGAGATCAAGTCAGCCAGCATTTTAGGTGTAATAGCTGAGGAATACCAAAAATCAATGAATGCTAGGTTGAGGAGGAAGAAGTACATGGGGCTCTGAAGATGGTCATTTGTTAGTATAAGCACTATAATGCCAAGGTTTCCAAAAACAGTGACCAAATACATGGACAGAAACAGTGCAAAGAGCAGAAGGTGTGATGAGCTTTGTTCACCAAATCCCAAGAGATAAAATATCCCTGACTGATTGTACAAATGGTGGTCAATGACACCTGTCAAAATTAGTAAAACAATAAGGTAGGCATTGGATAATTATGACATACAATAAAATGACACAAGACCATAGACAACGTTTACAGAAATATAATTGCTAGTTTAGAGCATAGCTAAAGCCAAAACTTCAATTTAGATGTGGAGTGGGAAAATGCCCCCATGGGAGTACTGGTTCTGGGGAAAACTGTCTAAGAGGGTTTTTTTCTCTTATAGTAGAGACAGAAGTGAAGGGAAATCTCCCCAACAAAACACAAATGTAAAAAAAAAGTGTACTTATAACCGTATCTTACTTAATCAAAAATAAAAAAAAAGTTTTGGCTTTAGCTATACTTTATAGATTAGATGATAAACCTTCCCTGAATACTCTTTTGATTTTTTTGATCACTCAGTCAAAGCTGTGTATAATTACTTACAATGTCAAAGTGATCACAATTTCAGGTTTCTTCAGATTTACCTACAGTTAATACATTACTGGCAGCATGATCCATCCCATTCCTGCACTTGTACTATGGATGGAGGGAAGAATTAAAACTATGTTGGCATGTCACCACAAGAGCACATTTAACATATTTCAAGTTTCATGTTTCTCCTATTTACTCTCCTATTGTCTAACCAAAATAAGCATTGGTTTGCTGAAGCCAGAGAGGACCAGTGGTGGAGAGTGTGGTACCATGTGGCCACAATATACTGGTGGAAGAATGGGAAATAGCAGTGAGAGAAACTAGTGAAACATAGAACAATGGGAAAGAAAATGAATTATAGTGGAGAACAGAGAGGATTTTTCACAAAAAATACAATATCAGACTGTGCCACAGATGTAAATAACAAGGGGTTCTAATTTTGTGGGGCAAAAAGAGAAAACAGGAATGGTTTGCTGGTCAATATATTTGTCTGTCAACATATATGTATATTTATATAGACCAGTGTTTCTTAAACTATTGGTTGGGAACTTGGGACCAAAGTCTCTGGCATGTTTGGGATGGTTCACCAATTGACTTTGTATCCAAATGCAAAATCATGGCCCAGGCGAACCCTGCCTGCAGTGATCGATGCTTTCGGGGTTGTGGCCATCGTGGTGATGTATTGCATATCTGGTGGTCATGCCCGAGACTGCTTTGCTTTTGGTCTCATGTGTTTGGCCTCCTTTTCACCTTGTTCCATCTCTCTATACGAAGGGATGCTCGGTATGCTTTGCTTCATTGTCTTATATCAGACCTTTTGGCTCATCAGCAGAAGTTGGTTTCCTATTTGTTTTTGTCGGCCACTAGAACAATTGCTCAGGCCTGGAAGAGCCCGTTTGTCCCTCTTCAGGGGGTGTGGGACTGTATGACCACTATGCTCAATGAACAGATGTCGAATATGACTCCCAACGTAAATTCTTGAAAATATGGGAGCCGTGGTTGGAATATGCCTTTCCCACGTTCCCCCCCGGCTAGTCTGGGGATGTGATGTTGTTCGGCATTGACGTTCTTGGATCCCTGCTCTTGGTTTTGTTATCTTTTTTTTTTGTACTCCTCCTTCCTTTTCTTTTTCTTTTTGTTTGTTTTTGGTGTGGCAGTGGATAGCTGCCTTTAGCTTGAGTTACTATTAGTGTTATACTAATGTTTTGTTGTTTAAGTGCCATTGCTCTGTTGGTGTTACAGCACTGATTTTTCAAATTTTCTAATTTTTTATGTGCAATTGACAGCCCCTGCGTGGGCGTGATTTGTTGCTCCTGTGTTCAACTGTTACAAATTAATAAAAACCATTGAAATACAAATGCAAAATCATCAGATCAATGGTGATAGTACATTGACTATGACTGGCCACACAAGCAGAGCAGACGTAACTCAGACAAGTTTGTGATGTGAATAGACTCAGCACTAATTGGAAAACTCAACCACTGAAAAAAAACAATTAAACAAAAATTGTATTCCTCTTGACTTTACCAAAGTTTGCAGAAATGGTAACGAGAACCCAAAATGAGTACTATGACTTTAAATTTTTAGTAAAGAAGATCATAAATTTAACTAAAACTGATAAAATGCATTTTTCAACAAGGCACCCACAGCATGAAAGCACAAGACCCAAGGTATTCTTTAATGGTGTGCTTCAAATACAGTTTCAGTCATTTGAGACAGAATCAGTTTGTAAGACTTTATGTGGGTAGACAGCTAGCATCATATCACAAATTTAGGCAACGTTCTGCAGGGTTTCTTTATTGTCCTCTTCCCCATACCCTCATGACATGTTATGAAAACAGAGCTGCATTCATTCCTATGTGTATTTGTGTGTTTTATTATTATTTTACAGTCATTGTTATTTGTCTTTGCATGGCTTTTCTAAAGTTTTGGTAAAAAATCTCTTCTTTTATATGGTAAAAGAAGTAAATATGGAAACAAGTTTCTTATTTGGGTCTTCAAATACAAAGTTTTACAACCCCTGATATAGAGAAAGAAAGGACAAAAAAGTGAGAGAAAGATATTAAGATAAAAAAAACTAAACAAATAGGGTATACCATGACAGTAGGAGTTCATATAAAATTAGCTTAAAGAGGAACAAATCTGTCAGGGGACCCTAGGAGAACTTGCCATGAAGGGAAAGTATAGGGTCCTCCATGGGTGAAAACATTCAGAGCCCAAAAGACAGCAAGAAAGGTCATGGCCATAGTTTTTTTGATATTAGTAAGGTATTTTGATGACTGACTATATTCAAAAGGTACAAACAATTAATGCGGATTACCAATGTCAAGGAAAGCTGTGCAAAAGCATTCTCTCTTTGCAGGATAATACACCTGTTAGTTGGGATGTTTTTAAGGATTTGTTGACATATACAGGCCATACATGGGTCAAATTCCAAAAGAATTTTCTTTTGAAAATCATAACTAAGAATTTTTGTTCGAATTTCGCACCATTAGTGGACTGCAGCAAAGGCGATTTATGCATGGCCATCAAATTTGAGTGGTAGGGCATGTTGGAAATTTTTTTTTTTAAATTAACGAATTTCTAATCAATGATGGGAGAATCGTGTGAGAAATATAATCAAAAAAGAACTGAGCATGAGCTGTGCCACAAAAATTATTTTCTTTAGCAACGAGCGGAAATTCAAGACTGGATTAGTTGATTTTTTAAGTCAATGGCTGTACAATCAGATTACAAAACACACAAAATTTCTGATTTTCTAAAGAAATTTCCTTCAGAATTCGACCCATGTATGGCCTGCATTAGTACACAGACCATTCATCCTACTCACTTGCTCCACCTAACTATTTTCTGTTTCCAAACCTTAAAAAGAATTTGAAAGGAAGGACATTTCAAATGATTCAGCTGTGATAGAACCAGCAGAGCAGTGTTTCAGTGACCTCACATCAGAATTTCTTTTAGAAGGGTTAAAGAAACCTGAGAAATGATGTGCCAATTGGGTTTTCCTTCAGTGTGAATATACTTTATGATATAGCACAGGGCTTAAAATTTCAAGTCCTGAGCTACTAGCCAGGCCTTAAGAGTTACTCGCCACCAGTTGCCCCTCCCAACCCTTACCCTTCCTTGCCCCTAATTCCGCCCTTAAACACGCCCTCGTAAATTATTTCATGAAATTACACTGTTAAATGTTACCCACACTACATCAGGGTCCCCAGAGTCCCCTCACATTACATCAGTGTCCCCAGAGTCCCCCCACATTACATCAGGGCCTCCAATGTCCCCCTAAACACTCCATCATATTTAGACCATGTACCTCATACAACCATAACCCCCCATAATCTTTCACTCACAAAACCATAACTCTACTAAGCATATCCTACCTACTATCAAACCCAGCAGTAACTCAAATGTCCCATAGTCTACCACCCATAATAAGCACATAATCCTGAACCTGACAAAATCGCCCATACATGTAGGTTTACATACAGACATATGTGCATACACATACACAAACAGACACTTGTACACACACACAGACATGTACATACACACACACATACACACAGAAACATATACACACACACACAGACACATGTACACACACACACATACAGACACATGTATACACATACAGACACACGTACAGACACACATACATGTACATACACACAGACACATGTACATACACAGAAAAACACACGCACAGACATAGGTACATACACACAGACACATGTACATACATACACAGACACATGTACATACACACAGACACATGTACATACATACACAGAAACATGTACACACAGACACATGTACGTACATGGACACAAATACACACACGCACAGACACATGTACACACACACAGACACATGTACACACACATACATGTACATACATGCAGACACATGTACAGATACACACATGTACATACACACATACATACTGTATGTACATGCATTCACAGACACACACAAACACACACAGATACATGTACATACACACACACACACACACATGGACACAGCCCTATATAAAGTTGCAGTAGTTTGTTACCTTCACTCACAGAGCCGGGTACTGCACTCTGGGGGAGGCAGAGAGCACAGCACACACTCCTTCCTTTGCTTTCACTTTGCTCAACTATTGAGCAGTCTGACGGCTCCCAGTGCGAGTGACAGATCCGGCCCTGAGTTCTGAGCCTGCTCAGCAAGACGGCCCTGGGGACACACTCGCCCCCACCATAATTTACACTCGCCAATGCGAGCTGGCGAGTGGAAATTTCAAGGCCTGATATAGCATGTCAGTTTCATAGCAATAGGTCATTCCCTTATTGGTTGGACCTTGTATATCAGACAGCTAATGCAAGTACTTGTATTTACAAGCAATATGATCAATAATATAATCATTGGCGAGCAGTCAATTTTGTCACTTAGAGATGCTAATTATATCACACAGATTTTCCTGCATGTTACAATATATCTGTCCAAGCAAACTGTGAGGTAGAGCTGTGTAAATCTCAGACGTGGCCGAAGAGAAATAAAACACCGCCAGTTAAAACATATGTATATCATCTGTATAATTATTTGTTTTAGTAAGTAAATATAATGGTGCCTATGGGAAGGGATCACTTTCTGATATACCAGCTGCAAAATCCACCATAAATAAAAAAGGTGTGCAAAAAAATAAAAAAATAATTTGCGTTAGTAAATAAATCACAATTATACCTATAAAAGTAAACAAATTTTGTCAATATGAATCATGAATATAAATAAATAAATGGAAAAAATATAAATAAATAAATAAATAAATAAATGAATATATATAAGTGTCCAAAAGAAGTCCAAAATGAGATGTGTAAATTCAAGTCCAAAAAAGGTGCACAAAAGTATAACAATCCACCACCATTGCTCTGGGGGAGATGGTTAGCAGAGTAATGAACCACTCATGAATGTGTCTTCAGGGAGTAATATTCTGCAGAACCCGGCTCCAAACAGACCAATGTAAAGGAGGCAATGCTCTGTGATCAAATACCACTAGGGAAATCCACTTCTCCAAGATATCACCTTATTCATATCCAAAGAGGTTATGCCAGACACTCGGAAGAAACAACAACAGCTTCATAGTGCAGTATTTTTCGATACAGCTTCATTTATTATGCACTCATTGCACTTAACTCAAAAGGTGTCCCAGCCGACAATAACCTTCTTCACCCTTTACAGTCTGACTTTCGCTCACTACACTCCACTGAAACTGCCCTACTAAAACTCACTAATGATTTACTAACTGCTAAAACCAATGGCCACTACTCCACACTATTACTACTTGACCTCTCTGTCGCTTTTGATACTGTTGACCATCCCCTCTTCCTCAAAAAACTCTGCTCTCTTGGCCTCTGAGACTCTGCTCTCTCCTAGTTCTGCTCCTACCTATCGCAGTGCCCCTTCAGTGTTGCCTATAACTCTGTCTTCTCCGCTCCACTTCCTCTTTCTGTAGGGGTCCCTCCCATCTGTCCTTTCAGCCCCAAATCCAATCGCTGTCCAAATCGTGTAGACTTCACCTCCGCAACATCTCCAACATACGCCTCTTCTTAACCTCTGAAACCACTAAGCAACTTATTCACTCCCTTGTTATCTCTCGCCTTGACTATTGTAACTCCCTCCTCATTGGCCTACCTCATTGCAGGCTATCCCCTCTTAAGTCTATCCTGAATGCTGCTGCCAGACTCATCCACCTTACCAACCATTCCATATCTGCCATCCCTCTCTGGCAATCCCTCCACTGGCTTTCCATTGCCCAATGAATACAATTGAAAACATTAACAATAACATATAAAGCCATTTATAACTCTGCCCCAAATTACATCACCAATCTTGTCTCCAAATATCACGCAAACCGTCCTCTCTGCTCCACCCATTAACACCTGCTTTCTAGCTCCCTTGTCTCCTCCTCCCATTCTCATCTCCAGGACTTCTCCAGAGCCTTCCCCATCCTCTGGAACTCTATACCACAATCTATCAGACTATCGCCTACTCTGCCCACTTTTAGGCGATCTCTGAAAACCTATCTCTTTAGGGAGGCCTACCTGCCTTCAGTTAATAACAGAAGCTTCTATTCCTCCTATCTATCAGTTCATCCCCCACAGTTATTACCTTTTGTACCACCAGCCCCTCCCTCTTAGACTGTAAGCTCCAAGGAGCAGGGCCCTCCTATCCCTCTTGCATTGAACTGTATCATTGCTGTATTGTCTCCCTTTATATTGTAAAGCGCTGAGCAAACTGTTGGTGCTATATAAATCCTGTATAATAATAATAAAAATACAGACACCACTCTGGATGAAGGAGCACAGGGGCATATTAGGACAACAACATAGTCAGTCTAGGAGAAGGGGAGTGTTAGAGGTACTAGCAGATTTAAATACAGTAACAAATTGAAGTTGAACTCCAGCTAATACTTTAAAAATCAGTTAAGCACCCCTGGCAGTTTTAAGGGGCTTGTGTCAACCCTGTAACTGTACGAGCTTTTCTGCTGAAAGCAACAGACTTACTGGCTGGATAACCAGACAAAAATAGAAGAAAGAAAGCCTAAAATAGGTAACTAATACAGCCATCACATCTAAGAATTGGCAAGCTGCAATATAATAAAGGTTTGCCTTTGGGTTTAATACTGCTTTAAGACAATGCTCTTCTCAAAAAGCAGATTGCATAGAAATATTTTACTGTTCAGCAAAGTTCTAGAGCTGTGTAAAATTTTTAAAGGTTAAAATTAACTTAATTGTTGAGCACAAGAATGGACACTTCACCCAGGATTCTGTCTTTACCGCATTTGGCCTCCACTATGTTTAAACCCAATAGGGGAGAACTCCTGAATGGAGTGTCTGTGCTTGAAAAATAAATTTGAAGTAGTTTCTTTGAAGAACTTTGCTGAACTGTATGTGGGAGGAATTGACCTAGGAAGAGTGAAGGTCTGTGAGCTGGAGCTGAGGAATGCAGCTTCATCTTGTGAATATTTTACTTTATTGGTATTGTAAAAATAATTAGAAAATTGTTAAAAAATACCTTTTCTTATAATGAATTAGGTTTAGAAAATAACAAGGGTAGTGCATAAATATATATTTTAGAATTCTATGGCACTTGAGAAAATATAGCATGTCAGCATTACTAACCATTTTCAAATGTGTCTTGTAATTTTAACATATCAGAAGGCAGGTATTAGTAAAACAATATATTAGCAAATCATTTTCATTGTTGCAATTACATTTTTAAAAATTCTAGCTTCTGATTCTCTCTTTGACTTCATTCCCAATATGTTATGGCTTCTTTTATATATATATGCAGAGATGGATATTTCAAGTCACTGGCTGCCAACGCTGAAATTCCAGACTTGATTAAGGGTATTTTATATGTTAGCATTATTTTTAGCTATATCTGCAAATAAGAAGGCAATTCTTGAACAGGCTAATTATCCAAGAGAGATCAATTATCTATGTCCCTTATGTGATTGAAATAATTGGTTTTAACACAGTGTCTATCCATTATTTTAAATTGCTAGATAGAAAATATACATGAAAAGAGGAAACTTTTTGACACCTTTGACTTTTGTAATGTCTTTCTTATAGACACTTTCTGGAATGCAAAACAAGAGAAGCTGTCTCACTAGACAAACATTATAATAATACCTAATATAATAATATAATGATACAACTCCTGTCTAAGCCTGCCATCATAACAAATACATTCCCAGTGAGTGCACAAATAATGTTGAAGCCTAATGGCCCATTCACACTAGGAACTGCATGTGATTTGCACAGGAACATGCTGTTTTTCTCTGTGCAATTCACATGCATTTCAGTGCAATGCGATGTGAATGGGCTCAAATCGCACTGCACTACACCAAAAGTAGTGCATGCGCTACTTTTGGCTTTTGGAAAAGCACTGCAACCGGATTGCATGGTACTTTTGTACCATGTGAACCAGTGCTGGCAAATGCACTGCGTTTGCGACCTGTGTTTGGGGTGTCATTAACTTTGCACTAACACCAGCTGCAGTTCCCAAGCACAGTATGATTTGAATGCAGTGCAGGAAACTGGTGCTAAAGTTAAAAGAAATCTGTGTATACTGTAAAAAATATATTAACCCCTTACTGTGCACAAGGAGAGAAAACACAGAATCGTTGTGAGAAAGAACTCACAGCTTTAGTACAGCTTAGAGATAGGAATTACGTGTCAGTTGGCTGGACAATACACTTCTATATCTTAGGAGGCGCTCAAGGTAACAGCTGGCTATGCACCTAGAATACAGCTGAAGAAAAGAATCTTTAAAGAAGAACCCTGCAGGCATAATAAATATAAATGTCTCTAAAGCATAGCTCTGAGCGAGGCCAACTTGCTCACTGGCATGGAATGTGGGTTTACCGCTCATGTTCTAGTGTGAACGAGCCTTAACTCAATGTTACATGTTAATAACATCTGTATAAAGATGGAGGAACCGCCAGTACAGGAGAGGGAGTGGTGCTGGGTAGTGAGGGAGGTTTATTCCCATTTGATCTGCTCTTCTCAGCAGTGGGGACCCTATCTTAGTGCACACTGTGGAATGCAGCCTTCCAGGGACTGGGCCTGGACCTCAAATGTGCAGGGCCTAACAAAGTGTTCAGTGGCTCCCCTCCATGCCTATGGGCTGGAGCAAGTGCAGTGCACTGTATGTATAAGAGCTGGTGGAGGATAATTAGAGTTCTGCACTGTTGTCCTCAAAATGCCCTTCATGGTCAATGTCAGGACAGGTGTCCCTGGAGGGGAAGATGATATGTTCCTTCTGGTGTGAGACCTGGTGTGGTTTTCTGATCAGTGCCCACAAGGGGGTTAAACACAATTTTTTTTAGACAGCAAGTAAATCCCCCATACCTCCAATGTGTTGGGCGCAGAAAGTCCTATTTTTGGGAGCCACATAGGCACACCATTCTGTGGGGCTCTAGCAGATTTAGTGGGAGATTTCCCCTAGGGTAACAAGCGCACTTATATAGGTAGCACAGTCAGTGGTGTAGCATGGGTTGTCAGAGGCAAGGCAAATAATTTTCGCCCCCTGACCCTTGAACTTTTAGCACTCCCTTCCACTAGTATAGTTTTAAGCCCTTTATGGTATATTTTAGGATTATTCATACATATATATAGTATGTGGTCTTTGTAGTTTATTTAATAAATATACTATAAATGTATTATTATTTAATGAATATACTACAGTAAGGGAAGGATATATAATACTGGTGGTCCTTAGCTAAGAATGAGGGTCCAGGGACTGTTATGTCCACTTTGATGCTGAGTACATGCTGTGGTTATGGAAACGCAAATGGTTCCTCCACTCACAGCCTGAGCCTCTGATTGGCTGCCTGCAACCTTTTATTATACCCTGAGGAGGTCACGAGGGTATGACGCAATGCGTTGGTACGTCATTTCCGGTGACCCACGTCCGGTCGGACGCATGTCTTGGCTCCATTCTCTGATCCATGCAGTACACCCATACTAAGTGGTGGTAACGTGTTTTTATCATTTCTTACATGTGAGTGGGCATTTTATATTTGCTTATTGATGGTAATAAAAGGTTTTACACTATGGAGGATGTCCTGTTTTTATATCTTTGACGTTATGTGGGGAGTGTGACCTGAGATTGCTAGCAGCAGTGGATTCCATACTACCTCCTGGCCTGGACGTTGCTTTGGATTGGTATTCATAAGGCGAGTTGGCCCTTGTGGTCACCGCCTTGAGCTGAGGGGCCATTTCTGCCATTTAGGATTTATCTGCACCGTGTTTGAAGATCACCTATCATGAGCACACAGCTGTTGACCAACAGTTACTTTGCATGTTGGATATCCATACTGTTTTCCAGCACTAGTGTGGATTTTATACAGTTTCTTTTGGACTTTCACTCATGATTAATTTATTTCTATAGGAGGGACTACTATTATTATTATTTTTTTCATTTATTTATTGGTCACGTTTTGCCGTGTTTTCATCCCCATAGGGGTCACACGATTTATGTATCAGTCCCCTAGTGGACCAGGGGTGGCTGGTTTGATTTTTTCCTCTATTGGGAAAGGGTTCACTTGGTAGAGTACAGATTGTACCTGTTCACCATCAGCAGCACTTTATGCGATCCGTTTGGATCATCACTTTGGTTTGTCGCTTTGTTTATGTCAATTTATTTGTCATGTGTATGCTTATTTTACATTTCTTGTGTTTTGTACTGTATTGTTAGCGCTTCACTATTTTTTGTAATATCTTTTATTATTGGTTGAATCTGAGATATCTCTTTGCCTACAGTAGTTAAAGAGATATCTTCCCAGATTCAACCAATAATAAAAGGCTCTGAGGTGTGAGGTGCTGGGTGCGGGCTGCGGGCAACCATTCAGAGGCTCAGGCTGTAAATAACGAGAAGCCATTGTACACAGCAGAGCATTCAGCCAATAATAGCACTGATATGAGATAGGGGTAATAAAAGAAGATAGACCTGGGGATGGGAGGAGGGGAGGGGTGTCCCTTCTTTCCTCATATTTTATTACCCTCTCACCTGGAGCCATGAGGGGTACGAAGGCTCAGGATTTGAATGGAGAGGATTGGATCCCTTAATAATCTGTCACAGCAGCGCAGCCAGCCATTAACCCCCGTGTAATTTATGTAGGCGTTATTGGATTATTAAGGGCTCCTCGTTAGATGAAAGAGAGAGGGAGGAATGAGGGGGGGTGAGGGAGAGAGAGGGGGATAAGGGAGAGAGAGGGAGGAATGAGAGAGGGGGGGTGAGGGAGAGAGTGGGGATGAGGGAGAGAGGGGGGGATGAGGGAGAGGGGGGGAAATGAGAGAGGGAGAGGGGAAGGGTGAGGGGGATGAGAAAGGAGGGATTAGAGAGAGGCCACAAGCCCTGTTTTTATCTGCAGTCCCTCCTGTGCCCCTCTGTCCCACTCCCTGTCTGTGGGTAGGTGTATCATGTGTGTGATGCCCGATACCTTCCATGGCAGTAGTAGACGTATAGATGGACTGTCCCAGGTAGCAGTCCCTGACTGCTTGAGCCTCCCGCCAGTCCTCATCCTCTGGGTTCCTCCTGGTTAGCCTGTCCTCGGGGTTGCCATCACTGAGCAGAAAGGAGGTTGGAGAAGGAGTCCAGGCTCTGGCAAGCACTGAGGATCGTGTGCCCACTGCTGCTCGCCTCTTCGGGGGTCAGGGAGGTGCTGGAGGTCTTTTCCCTTCTAGGCTCTCAGTTGTAGCTGCCCTCACTGCCTGCCTTCCCTGTGGCCTCTGTCTCCGGGGGCACCTGCGCGCTATGTATTCATGATATGTGGAACAAAGCACTTTCAGCCTACCCGCACCTTGAGGCACCTTGAGTACGGGTGCTGCAGAAATTGTGGGCTACCAATTGGGATTTGCAAGCACATCCGGAAGGATACTAGGGGCTCTACGAGCCTGTGTTTGAATTCTCGGTTGCTGCGGGACACGTCACAAAGTGATACTGCAGTGCTGGTATGTGAAAGACCAGGATGTACTAGGCCGCTAGTGCTCGCCAGTTCACCAAAAGGTAGAGCGGCACTAGTACTGGCACTCTGCTGCATATGAGAGCCATCATGCAATTGTAACATCTCAGCAACCTGGGAATGGGGTCAGGTATGCCTGATCTTAGCAGGGACCTCTTCTCCATCGTCTGAGCTACCTGTCAGGGTACCGCTGCTGTATACAGGTTCATATATAAGTCACGTGGTTAGCGTGACGTAACACGTTGGTACGCAGTGACAGGCTTCCGGTGCGCGGTGACATCATTTCCGGAGTGGGCGCCATCTTGGTACACCAGGATACCCATGCAGTACACCCATTACATGAGGTGAAAGGCTGATTGTCATAAGATGATTATGTGAATGGGCATTTTTGGCATTTTTACTTATATGATTTAATAAACTGGATTACACTATGGAGGATCTTTTTTGTTTCATTACTATGATCCTCTGATGGAGTGTGAGCGGTATTGTGAGTATATATATCTGGAGGGAACCCAGGAGGATTAAGTGCTACTACTGATGAGATCCAGTGCGGTCATCTTTCCAGTTCCTGTGAGGATTGTGGTTGATCCAAAAAGTGAGCTGGCCCTTGTGGTCACTATAAGGAGGTGAGGGGGCACTCTGGCCATTTAAAGATATTTTCACCACTGCTGTTGGCACGAGTTTCACTTTCATCTCGTGCATGATCTTCGTTGGTGGTTCACGTGTTTATGTTCACATGTGATTTTTTGGAATTGGACTTGCTTTATATGGACTGAAAATTAATATTATCATTATTTTATGTATATTCACTTTTTTGTCACTATTATTGTTTGATTGTGGTCAAGTGTTTTTTGTGAGACATATTACTTTGAGTAAGATTCATCCTCTTGTTAGGGGACGCACTTTATTATCCCCGATTAGGGATACTCACTTTTATTCACTATATATTACATTACTTTGTTTCATTGATCCCCCAGTTGGGGATAGGGGGTTATATATCTGTGTTTCTACTTCACAGGATTTTTTGTGGTACACCATTCACTTAAGCATTTTTTTCATTATTGTATTTAGAGAGGATTTTATCACTTGGGATTTATTCATGTCTGTTTTATGCACATTTATGTAGTGATTACTTTATTCATGCTATAATATTTATTAGCGTTACTCCATTTTATATCAATTTGTGTTTTTCACCTATTGGGTTTAGGATTGGTGTGAGCAGCTTAGGTATAGGGATCATCCATTGAAGCGCAGGAGGATCCTTTTTTTTTTTTTTTACTATACTAATGTGAACGCTGGTATAGTGCTGATCTGATCAAAGATATTGACCCATTCAGACACTATACTAGCAATGGAGGTTTATTGTGTATGTGAGCGTGTTCCTGGGAATCAAGGGGTTAAATGCGATTACTGGTGTACTGACGGGCAATCTGACGCCATCTGGGAGGGGCACGAAAACCATGGGAGTGCCAATCACGTATATATATATATATATATATATATATATATAGTGCACCCGTGCCACCGCGTTGCAGTATTTCTACAATAGGGCGGTGCGGAAGCGGTTAAACATGTCCAGTAAAAAAAATGAAAAAATCAAATTTCATCATAAATTTAGGTCAAAATGTATTCTGCTACATGTCTTTGCTAAAAAAAAATCCCAATATGTGTAAATGAATTGGTATACATACTGGGATTTTTTTTTATACTAGTAATGGCAGCGATCAGCGGCTTATAGTGGGATTGCAGCAGGCATTCTGACACTGGGGGGAACTGACTTGGTGTCACTGACATCCCCAGTGACACCAATACAGTGATCAGTGCTAAAAAAAGCATTGACACTGTACTAATGGCACTGGGCAGGAAGTTAGACTGTTAGTAAACAAAGCAGCCCTCCTCCCCATCGGTGATCATCGGTAATCACTGGCCGGGACGCAGTAATTGACAAACATGGCCGCGAATGGCGACGTGGGTAGGGCACATGCCCCCTACCCGGAAATGCAAAATCACATGTATATGTACGTGATTTTGCGCAACTGTGCCGCCCTGTAGCAGTATTTTTGCTGTAGTGCGGTCGGGAAGCGGGTAATAAGATATTTCTACTACACAGCATAGGCATACTTAGAATTACATTCCAAAACACATTCTGCTACTCCTCCTGAGTATGTGGATACCACAGGTGTGGGACTTTTTAGGAGCCTAGCTGTAAAGGGAGGGGTCCAAAATCTAAGCAGCACCTTCAGGCTTTCAAGAGGCATAAATTACAAACCTATTTCCTGACTATTTAGCAGACTTTTGGAGGCCTTGGAGCACCAGGACAACATAAACACCCACAAAATGACCAAAGTATTTTCTAAGGCATCGTGAGACTTTTAAGGATTTCATTTATTGCCACACATTTTTGGAATGTGAAGACATTTTTAATACAAAATTGTCAATTACTATAATGTTTTTAACACACAGCATGGGCATACTTAGAATTGCACTCCGAAACACATTCTATTACTCCTCCCAAGTATGGGATACCACATGTGTGAGAGTTTTTCATAGCCTAGTTACATAGAGGGGTCCAAAATCTAAGTACCACCTTTAGGCTTTCTAGGGGCATAAATAACACATCTAATTTTCTTACTACCTATTACAATTTTGGAGGCCCTGGAACACTGGGACACAGTAGAAACACTCACAAAATGACCACATTTGGAAAGCAAATGCCCCAAGATATTTTCTAAGAGGCATAGTGAGTCTTTTGAAGACTTTATTTTTTTGCCACAATTTTTAGAAAATGTAGAAAGAAAATGAAAATTATTTTTTCTTTTTTACACAAAAGGTGTCAATTTATTAAAATGTTACTAAACCAATAACAGTAGCATCAGCCTGTATGTGCAGTAAAGCATGCTTGCTATACTCACTGTGGAACCTAAGGGGTTAATCCTCGGCACTGTGTAAAAAGGCCATTTGATCCTGTTTTCTCTGCCCCTCCTCTTGTGCAGATGTCCACATGATAAGACAGACTGAACCCCTAGCCATTCTGCACATGTTCAGTTTGGTGTATATTGCTAGAGTCTTTTTTTTGGGGGGGGGGGGGAGTGCATGTGATCAGCACAGGACCAATCAGCATTTTCCAGACAGAGGTCAGGGGTTTTGCCTCCCCCTAGAGCAGAAAGAAAACTCCTCCTACAATCTTTAACCAGTGCTCTGCTGAAGTCACAAGACTGCTCTATACTGCTGATGAGAAAAGGTATTTAGCAGCTTATATTTACTACAATAATTGCATTTCCATGTTCTGTGTACTGGGGGAGACCAAATATAGTGAATGCAGGGTTTTGGGTTTAATAACACTTTAAGATATTTTCACACACAGCATGAGCATACTTAGAATTGCACCACAAAACATTTTGCTGTTTCTCCCAAGTATGATGATACCGTATGTGTGAGACTTTCGATGTTTGGACTGATTATGTGCTGGACATTATACCTTGTGTGTAGCACAGATCAACCAATAGTATCAAAAACAGCCTCTGTATGAGTGGATGGGAAGTATAGCTCAGTGTAGCATCAGCTATAGTATTCCTTGTTCCTGCAATCCTAGCCTACTAGTATGTGGCTGCCCCCAGAAATGCCATGTTCACTGGCCAATAGGTACAGTTTGGTATGCTCGCCCTGGGCTCTAGATGATCTTGTCCCGGCATTGTGTAGTGGTGATTAGGGACACTGGGACTGGTGCGGTGGTGATCAGGGACACTGGGACTGGTGAGGTGGTGATTAGGGACACAGGGATTGGTGAGGTGGTGATTAGGGACACAGGGACTGGTATGGTGGTGATTAGGGACACAGGGATTGGTGCGGTGGTGATCAGGGACACTGGGACTGGTGAGGTGGGGATCAGGGACACTGGGACTGGTGAGGTAGTGATCAGGGACACTGGGACTGGTGAGGTGGTGATCGAGGGCACTGGTCCAACTTCTTGCTGGACAGATTAAAATGCAAATGCATCAAAAATGCATCAGAAACACACTACATGCTTTTCTGCAGCTTCTCCATTGAAGTCTATTGAACCAAAAATGCAACGTTTTGAGTTTAACCCTCGGTTCACATCTATGTGGTCGTGCAGGCTGCATTTTGCACAGGCACCAGAGCTCATTCATTTGAATGGACTCCCGTACCTCGTGACATGTAGGGAAGAAGTCCCTGCACTTCTTTTGAAAACGCAGCCCGGACCCGCCCGCGGGTCCGCATTTCTCTGGGCGGGAGGTGCGGCTGCATGGATTTTTGTGCGGATCTGCAGCGGCACCACCTGCACAGATGTGAACCTAGGGTAAAAAAGTCCCTGACCCTTTCCAAAACACGCACAGGGGGAAAACGTGGAAATGTGAACTTATCCCATAGGAAATCATGGTTCTGCAAAACGCAACGAAAAACACGTAGGGGTGGATCTAGGATTATGGCAGAGCACTTGTTTCTTGCAGATACCAACGTCCTCCAGAAGGTGTCAGCATTGTACCTCCTAACATTGATCATTCAGAACCTGCTGTGATGTGGTGTGGGCTTTCCTCGCTGCTATAGAGCTTCTTAGAAGTTTTGTAGTCATATCATTTTTTGTAGTAACAAATACAAGGCTCATAGTTCTATATAAAGAAGCACAAGTCCTATATATGATAGTACACATGTTATTATATATAGAGGACAAGCATGAATACGACACCCACAGCCAGTCCTCGTTAGTATAGTGGTAAGTATCCCCGCCTGTCACGCGGGAGACCGGGGTTCGATTCCCCGACGGGGAGGCCATACTTTTCAGCAACATTAGGTCAATTTTCATGTTTATTAGGAAAAAATTATTCATGGGTTACTTTCATACTTATCTGTTTTTCTCCCATTTTTGCTTAAAAAAGCAGAAGAAAAACGCATGATCGCTATTTCCTAGGGAACAATTCACATTGCTCAATTGCAGTTGGTGCGGCAAAAAAAACCCACGCGGCTCCCCATTGAAATCAATCACAAAAATGCATCCGCAGCTGCATTTTTGAGTTGCTTTGAGTCACATGGTTTTTTCACAGGTGCCAATCGCACCGGAAATGCTGCAAAACATGATGAAAAGGCATATGTGTATTTGCAAAAAAGCAGCCTGGGTTCACACTGATGCAGTGCGGAATTTACACCGCATGATAATTGCACCTGATTCATACGAACCACAGAGGGTGTGTATTTTTAGTTAACTACACCCCAAAATCAGTTTGCAAAATGCGGTGTGATGTGTAGAATCGAATTGCATGGGTGCGATGCGACCCAATTCTAGTGCGGACTAAAAAAGGGTCCTGCACCTTTTTGGTGAGGGTGCGGTGCGATTTGAGCCATACAAAATGTATGGCTCAAATTGCACTGCACATAAATCGCATGTGATTTGCACTGGAATGTGGTGCAGTCCCTGTGCGAATCACATGCAATGTGTCACACCGTATTAGTGTGAACCCCGCCCGAAAGTCATAAAATATGTACTTGGTGCTGTGCTGCAATCCATTTTCTGTGGGTGTAAATATATAGAGTGCAATATTCAGCCATTGGTAAACTCCAATAAATCTAAAAAAGTGAAATAAAGTGTATACGAATTTGCTACAATACACCTCCCCCTATACAAAAGCCTGATAGTTTTCTTCAAAATGAAATGTAAACACTACTAATGATCATGATTATAAAAAAAAAACACAAAAAATGTCCGTTACTACAATACACCTCCCTCTAAAAATTATATTGAATGTGTCTCAAAATACATAGTTATGCAGGCCATAGACGGGTCAAAAATCGGCCGATTTTCGCACCATTAATGGGTTAATTGGTCGGCCATTTTTCTGGATTTTGACAGATTTTTTTGATCGGTAAAGTTGGAAAAAAATTTTGCAGATTTTGCAGATCGGTCGATTTTCACGGCAATGATGGGCAAATCGGCCAATCTTTTTACTGATAAAAAATCTGCACATGAGCTGTGACCTGCAAGAAGAAGAAGAAGAAGTAAAAGAAGAAAAGAAAGAAGAAGAGAAAGAAGGAGAAGAGGAAGAAGAAGAAGAGAAAGAAGAAGAGAAAGAAGAAGAAGAAAAGAAAGAAGAGAAAGAAGAAAAGGAAGAAGAAAATAAAGAGGAAGAAGAAGCAGCAGAAGAGAAAGAAGAAGCAGAAGAGAAAGAAAAGAAGCAGAAGAGAAAGAAGAAGAACAAGAGAAAGAAGAAGCAGAAGAGAAAGAAAAAGAAGAAGAGAAAGAAGAAGAATTCCAGTCTGCTATTATATTTGCCATGAAAAAGTATTGCAGTTGCAACAATGTATCTATTTGTATCTGAAAAAAAACATCTGTATCCGAAATGGATGCAAATAGATGCATTGTTGCAACCGCAATACTTTTTAATGTCAAATGTAATAGCGGGGCTCTCTGCAGGGACAGAAGTAACTAAATGCCGGCCATAGACAGGAAGAAAATCGGCTGATTTTTTTTACTGTTGGTGGTAACGTCGGCCTATTGAATGACCGATTTTTCATTTTTTTTGTTAAAAAACCAGCCAGTTTTCTCCCTGTCTATGGCCTGCATTAGACTCGGCTTCTTGATTACTAGTGATCATACCAATACAATAAGAAATACAATGGAAAACACCAATGGGACTACAGTGCACCATCCCCTTTGCACTTTACAATCATAAAAGTTCATTCAACTAACATCTTAATGAAATGTGTAACATAGCAGTCCACAATAAAGTGTATAATACATTCATGATAACATGTTTGGATGAAATTGAGGTGCTCTCAATACAATGAGGTGCTCTTGTGCTCGTGCTCCCCCTCCTTGGACCGCACTCACCATTATTTCTTGACCTTTTAGTTTGAATAAGGCTCCATTCACACTTGGGCAACTTCATGGAGACTTTGAAACAACTTTGGATGAGTGCGACTTTGGCTTTGACCAAGGATGATTGTTTGTGCTCTACAAAGTCTCTCACAAGTTGCATGCATATCGTTCAGGTGTGACTTTCATGCGAGTTTGGAGGGTTTACATTGAAGTCTATGGCCCTCGAGTCATGAAAGTAAGACCAAAGTAGTGCAGGAACTACTTTCAAGTTGCTGCGACTTGAAGTTGCACAAATATGAATGTACTCATTGAGAAACATAAGGTGCGACTTTTCATGCAAGTTTGGACCCAAAAATTGCAAGACAAGTCGCAAAAGTGTGAATGGGTTCTAAGTGGGTATATAAGCGCTTTGTTTCTTTTTAGGGGCGATGTGCACATTCCTCTTTAAAATTCCAGATATTGGATATGCCACCTATCTTTTCTCCTCCACTCCAAGGATGCATAAAGAGAACCAGAGAAGCAGCCTCCAATAGTGTTATACCACTTTATTAAAATGATAAATTCAAATAGTAATGCACTTACAATATGGATTGCAGTACCGTACAAGCAAACGCACATAAATATGTGTCCAGAACGCTTCTGCGTTCCGCGGACCGGAATGAGGTACTGGAAGTTAGATAAGAGGCTCCTCCCAGCGTGTTTCGTCACCGTAATGTCATCAGGAGTGTGAACGTAGCCTTAGATTCACATTGTCTAATACTAGTTACTTTTCTTACTTTTCTTACTTTTTGCTTTTTCTTACATTTTTTAGTTTCCACTTCCTGGTTTCCCAGAGGGCAGTGGTGACATAGCCATGACCGCGCTGATGCCTCCGGGAAGTTAACGTCACCATCACCTGGTATCTTATCTGTGATATCTGGAAAGATCACACAGTATTCTAATCAGGGCTGCTGTTAGAAACCATGGGGCCCCTGACAGCCAGCCTGACGGGTCCCCCCCACCCAGAAAAAAAACACAGTTTACTATGCTTCAGTTATGAATGAACAGAGTGAGTGATTGGTACTGATCACTCATTGTGATCATTTAGAAAAGGAAGAGGCTGGTAAAATGTGGCATATTAACCAAACCCTTCCCCCACTCTCCATCCTGAAGGATCTTTTTGTGTGCTTGCAGCTGCCAGTGGTAGGGAGGGTGATGGGTGTGGTGGGGGGCAATTACTGGAACCAGCAGGAAAGAGAGAAGAAGCCAGTTTTCAGCTGCTGTAGAGGGAGCTATAGAGGGGAACAGTTCCAATAATGCCCCACCGCTGTGCCAATCACCCTCCTTGCTCACACCCTGCCTGGACCCCATACAGGAGGACTGGTGATACCCAGCCTCGGCCCTGATTGTAATACTTCACATGGATGATATGCGGCGTCTCATCTTGCGTCGTATAAAATTAAACTCATTTGCTGGTAAAAAATAATAACTTCAGAGGAAAGGATTTTTCTTCTTTTTCAACCAATGAATATAATGTTGTAAAGTCCTCTTTAAATACAATTGCAATAAGTAAAGTTGCATGGATATAAAGTAATCGCTTTGTGGCCGTAAATGAAAATCACATTAGTTTGTTTGGTAGAGGAAGGATAGGGATGATTTATCTAAATGTCGCTATGAATAGTTAACAGCAAAAGGCGTATGGCCCGTACGGGGATCGAACCCGCGACCTTGGCGTTATTAGCACCACGCTCTAACCAACTGAGCTAACCGGCCAGACATATGAAGCCATCTTTCAAAATTAGTAAAAAAAAAAAAATTATCATAAAACTTTATAATCAATTCCTTTTAATTTCCAGTTTCAAGGAAGTGTGCTCAGGTTACACTTTACAATGTATTCTAGAATCAGTGCTATCTATTTGCGGGTTTCTCTGTATATTATAAAAATAAAAAAGAAAGATAATAAAAAAGAAAGCCTCAAACATGAAGATGCAAATGCATTTTTGATACGTTTTTCATTCATTTCAATGGGATGCTGCGTTTTGTTTTTTTTTGCCGCACCAACTGCAATTTAGCGTGTGAATCATTTCATAGGAAATAGCGGTCATGCGTTTTTCTTCTGCTTTTTTAAGCAAAAATGGGAGAAAAACAGATGAGTGTGAAAGCAACCCATGAATATTTTTTTTCCTAATAAACTTGAAAATTGACCAAATGTTGCTGAAAAGTATGGCCTCCCCGTCGGGGAATCGAACCCCGGTCTCCCGCGTGACAGGCGGGGATACTCACCACTATACTAACGAGGACTGGCTGGGAAGATCTTCATACATGTGCAGGATCCACTTTGTACACTGAAACAATATATGACATACACTCTATAATCCAGGTCTGTGTTCACTTGTTTGAATGCACTAAAGCTCACTTAGTAATGCTTTCACTACGTGTATCTATATTCTATTTACTGATACAAAGTAGAAAAGAATCAATGAAAAGTATGCACCATAAGGAAAACAAATCATTCATGACATTAAAGTGACATTACCACTTGCACTATGAAAGGTTTTAACCCGTTCATGACCAGGACATTTTACTTCTGCTATTCAGCACTGTGCTGCTTTACCTGGCAAATACTCGGTCATGCAACGCTGTACACAAATGACAATTATTTTTTAAACAGAGCTTTCTTTTAGTGGTATTTAATCACCACTATTTTTTTTTCTTTTGCTATATAAACAAAATACTGAAAATTTTGAAAAAAAACTTTTTTTTTTTGTTTCTGTTATAACATTTTGCAAACAAATAATCTTTCTTCATAAATTTAGGCCAACGTGTATTCTGCTACATTTCTTTGGTAAAAAAAATAACATAAATCAGTGTATATTATTTGGTCTGTGCACAGGGGCGGACTGAAAACTCATGGGGCCCCCGGGCAGTAGGAAATCATGGGGCCCCTGTGTCCTCACCCACACTCAAACCACACCCAAAAAAGTCTATGAAAGGTACCAGGGGCATCTCATGGGGCCCCCTACTGACCCCGGGCCCTCGGGCAGTGCCCGAGTGGCTAAATGGTCAGTCCGCCCCTGTCTGTGTGAACGTTATAGAGTCCACAATTTATGGTATATATATTTTGAAAATTGATCAATCCAGATATAATGATGGCCTATCTTATTTCTTGAGGCCCTAAAATGCCAGAACAGCACAAATATATTCAGTCCATCTTGAATACTGCGGCCAGACTCATCCACCTCACCAACCGGTGATGTGCTAGGAATGTGGTAAGGGACCTCCGGCTGACCACATTACTTATAAATGCGTATTAATATTACGCATCTGGTGAGTGCGTAATCGTACCACATTCCTGGCACATCACCAAATATTAATTTTAGCACATGAAGCACCAATTTGAGATCATATTCATCTGGATCTCTACATTGTCACTTTTATGGACATTGAATTGTCTTTTTTATATTATTGACAATCAGTTATTGTAATTCGTTCACAACTGTCACTTTATGATTATAAGCACCTTATACTGATATTTATTTCACAAATGATTCATTAGCACTTTATTGCATTTGCACTATTTTTGCACTTTGTCACTTTCATGGACATTGTATGATCATTCGTGTGGAAATTGACAGTTATTTATTATTGTCACTTTATCACTATTGGCATTAATAGCATTATAATAGCAATTCATTTCAAAATTTTATTTATGAATGGTTCATCATTAGCACTGGATTTGCACTTTAGATTGCGCATTTTTTTTATGGTCATTAGTCTTTCAGTTTTTTTTTAGAGCTGCACCTTTATTTTTCTAACTTTCATTCACATTTGGGGAATTAGTAAAAATAAAGAAACAAAACATTTGTCAAGAGACCAAGCCACTTGTCACACCGGATCAACGGATCGTCCCAATGAGACTTGGCAAGGAGAGGAGAGACTTAAAGGTAAAAGCCTAACTTTCGGCGCCATTGTCTTATCCTGTCCTGCAAATTTCTCTGTTCCAGACTGATCAGATAGTGATATAAGCGCCGAGCATTCTCCACCAAAACTGTCATGGAATTCAGTCAGGCCACACTCTTACGGTGAACAAAGGAAATGTTTATTCACATCAAACACATGCATGGACCAGTGCAGGGGAGGACTGGCTAACAGTTGCTCTTTTACAACGGTTATTTATGCTGTGTAGGAGGTGCAAATGTGGTTGGTCAACATTGTTAGATGCTAGCAACTTGTCACCATATCTAATTTGGAATAAATGACCAAGTGTGGCATGCCACATTATAACTAGACAACAAGCAAGGTGCAGGGAAACCTTTGACATATGTTCCCAAATTGTCATGTCACAAAACATTCTTAGCTTGCTTGTTTTAGCTACTTAAAAAGGTCCTGCAAAGTTCACAACCATACTGTTTAAAGTAGCAGGTATAGTTATATATCTATTTTTACTTGATAATCAGATTCATTTGTTTATCAAAACTCACAGGCCCGGAGGTTCAGGGAAGCAGCACTCTGGAAGCAGGAGCAGACAGCATTGAAATTTGTAAATCACAAGTGAGAACTGGGAGCCAATCGGATATGCTGCATACAAATATGCTGACAAGGAACATGCGGAATGGAGGAGGGAGCAGAGAGATGACCTCATTAGTTTTTAGCTGCTGTTTTTTCTGTAGAACTACCCCCTTAGGAGTTGCTGAGTTTTGGGTCCCCCTATAGTCCTGCACAGCCAGGCAATACACATTTTCCATTCAGACACGTACCAGAAGACAGAAACCAGTCCTTAAGCTTTGTTTTGAAGTTTTATTAGGGGTTTAGAACTTGGATGGGGTAAGGGGTGTATGGGATGCCCAAGGGAATGGCAACTGAGATCAAACTTCCTGAACTTTATTGCAAGTCTTTATACAGAAATCCTCTTCTGGAGAGCTAACCAGAATCTCCCAATATACCTCTCCAACCCCAGATGATCCTCAATCTGACTGTGTGGAAAAATCCCTGGGCAGGGGATCCAGTAGTAGCTACTAGAAGGGAAATAGTCCCAGCTGCAGAGCGAGTTAGGTTTCCCACCCAAATACTCTCTCCCCTCTCTGGCCCAGTGGGTGTAGGTGTCCTTCTCCTGTGCTGCTGTTGGGCCCTTTAATATCCGTATTGCATATTATTTATCAATTACCAATGGTTGCACCCAACAGAAATCTTGCAAATGGATTCTTCAAAGATCTACTGGAGGGAGCAGCAAAATGGACCATTTCTGATGGAGCCCAGTATAATAATGAACTATTATTATAATTAGAGATGAGCGAAGTATTCAAAAATTCGATTCGGCTGATTCGGCGAATTCGAGGAATAAATTCGATTAGAGGCGAATATAATCGCTGCAAATTTAACTTATAAAAAGGGTGTTTCTAGGCTTCAGAGAGCCTTTATATTAGTGCAGAACACTGTACCTTTAATTTAAATGCCCTCGGAGTCTGCTGGGGAAGAGAAATAATACTGTCAGTCAGTATGACATGCAGATGAGTGCCGTCGATCTTAGAATCACCGCACACTTCACTCATTTGGGCAGTCACGGGGCCAAAACCAGAGTGTGGAGCCACAGTGTGGCGGTGGAGGCAGCAGCAATGGGAGGCCATACAGCACCCTATGACAAAATGGAACCCACCAGCAGTGTGAGGAGACCTGAAAGTGGCACATGGCAGAGTGTGGTGATGGAGACAGCAGCAATGGGAGGCCGTACAGGGACCCATGACAGACTCTGGACCTGGCATCAGCATGAGGAGGCGGTACAGGGGCCCATGACAGATTACGGGCCTGGCAGCAGCATGAGGAGTCGGTACGGGGGCCCATGGCAGATTACGGGCCTGGCAGCAGCAATGGGAGGCCCGTAATCTGCCAGCACCCTATGATAAAATGGAACCCACCAGCAGTGTGAGGAGACCTGAAAGTGGCACATGGCAGAGTGTGGCAATGGAGACAGCAGCAATGGGAGGCCGTACAGGGACCCATGACACACTCTGGACCTGGCAGCAGCATGAGGAGGCGGTACAGGGGCCCATGACAGATTACGGGCCTGGCAGCAGCATGAGGAGTCGGTACGGGGGCCCATGGCAGATTACGGGCCTGGCAGCAGCAATGGGAGGCCCGTAATCTGCCAGCACCCTATGACAAAATGGAACCCACCAGCAGTGTGAGGAGACCTGAAAGTGGCACATGGCAGAGTGTGGCGATGGAGACAGCAGCAATGGGAGGCCGTACAGGGACCCATGACACACTCTGGACCTGGCAGCAGCATGAGGAGGCGGTACAGGAGCCCATGACAGATTACGGGCCTGGCAGCAGCATGAGGAGTCGGTACGGGGGCCCATGGCAGATTACGGGCCTGGCAGCAGCAATGGGAGGCCCGTAATCTGCCAGCACCCTATGACAAAATGGAACCCACCAGCAGTGTGAGGAGACTTGAAAGTGGCACATGGCAGAGTGTGGCGATGGAGACAGCAGCAATGGGAGGCCGTACAGGGACCCATGACACACTCTGGACCTGGCAGCAGCATGAGGAGGCGGTACAGGGGCCCATGACAGATTACGGGCCTGGCAGCAGCATGAGGAGTCGGTACGGGGGCCCATGGCAGATTACGGGCCTGGCAGCAGCAATGGGAGGCCCGTAATCTGCCAGCACCCTATGACAAAATGGAACCCACCAGCAGTGTGAGGAGACCTGAAAGTGGCACATGGCAGAGTGTGGCGATGCAGACAGCAGCAATGGGAGGCCGTACAGGGACCCATGACACACTCTGGACCTGGCAGCAGCATGAGGAGGCGGTACAGGGGCCCATGACAGATTACGGGCCTGGCAGCAGCATGAGGAGTCGGTACGGGGGCCCATGGCAGATTACAGGCCTGGCAGCAGCAATGGGAGGCCCGTAATCTGCCAGCACCCTATGACAAAATGGAACCCACCAGCAGTGTGAGGAGACCTGAAAGTGGCACATGGCAGAGTGTGGCGATGGAGACAGCAGCAATGGGAGGCCGTACAGGGACCCATGACACACTCTGGACCTGGCAGCAGCATGAGGAGGCGGTACAGGGGCCCATGACAGATTACGGGCCTGGCAGCAGCATGAGGAGTCGGTACGGGGGCCCATGGCAGATTACGGGCCTGGCAGCAGCAATGGGAGGCCCGTAATCTGCCAGCACCCTATGACAAAATGGAACCCACCAGCAGTGTGAGGAGACCTGAAAGTGGCACATGGCAGAGTGTGGCGATGGAGACAGCAGCAATGGGAGGCCGTACATGGACCCATGACACACTCTGGACCTGGCAGCAGCAAGAGGAGGCGGTACAGGGGCCCATGGCAGAGTGGCGAAGCGTAAGCAGCTTAAATTGAAGGCCATACAGAGGCCTATGTTAAAAATAATAACATGTTTGGGGCATGATTCATGGCGGATTTAGTCAGTTGTGTCAGAAACTGGTGGTTTGAAATCCAGACTAATCCACGCCTGATTCATTTTCACAAACGTGAGTCTCTCCACACTTTGGGTGGACAGTCGTGTCCTCCGCGGAGTTACAATACCTCCTGCCGCACTAAACACGCGCTCCGATGCCACGCTACAGGCCGGGCATGACAGCCTTTCAAGGGAAAATTCAGCTAGTTGGGGCCAAAGGTCAAGTTTCGTTGCCCAGTAGTCAAGGGGATTGTCTACCTCGGTTGGCAGGGTGCTGTCCAAGTAGGCCCAAGCCTGTTGTTTGAGGTCCTGCTCCAGGTCCACCTGATGCTGCTGCTGCTGCGGCTGGTTAGTAGTTTCCTCACTGCGCTGGTGAAGAAATCTACTCATCATCGACTGCAGACTGAGGCAGCCGCTGCTGGTGGAGCTGCCACTGCTCCTACCACCCCACCCCTCCCCTGCTGCCATGGCAGCGGAACGCGAGCACACAGGGCCCACAGTGTCTGAGGATGGACGTTGGCGCAGAAAGGCAGATACCAACTGACTACATAGGTGGTTTTTATAGTACGTTATTTTGGCCTCCCTCTCAGCAGGTGTGAAAAAGGCCACCATTTTTGAACTGTAGCGAGGGTCCAACAAGGTGGGCAGCCAAAAGTCATCCCTCTGTCTGATGGTTATTATTCGGCTGTCGCTACGCAAGCAACCGAGCATGCTATGGGCCATTTGTGCCAAGGAATGCGAGGGACTCCCTGCCTCCATCTCCACAGCATACTGCCTCCTCCTCCTCTACCAGATGCTCCTGCTCCTCCACTCCTGTCCACTGAGTGGAAAAACCACCCATTTCACTCAATAATTCCTGAGCACCAATGTCCTCCTCTACCTCCTCCTCTTCTTCCTGTCCTGCCCCCACAGGGGTCATGTGGCGTTGAGATCTGTGCGCCACGTCTACCGCACCCTGACCAGCCATTGTTAACAGCATTTGTTCCAGGACGTGCAACAGAGGAATGACGTCGTTCATCCCATAGTCCTGCCGACTCACGAATAGCGTGGCCTCCTCAAAGGGCCTGAGCAAGCGGCAGGTGTCACGCATGAGCTGCCAATGGCTGACATCGAAGTTACAAAGGGGAGTACCTTTATCCGCTTGTAACATCAGGAAATCGGTGATGGCCTTTCGCTGTTCGTAAAGGCGGTCTAACATATGTAGGGTTGAATTCCACCTTGTTGCAACGTCGCAGATCAGGCGATGCTGTGGAATTCCGTTCTGCCGCTGCAGCTCAAGGAGGGTGTGCTTTGCGGTGTAGGAATGGCTGAAATGCATGCAAAGTTTACGTGACATTTTAAGGATGTCTTGCAGTGGGATGGTGGATTTTAGGAACCGCTTGACAACCAGATTGAACACGTGAGCCATGCATGGCGCATGGCACAACCTTCCTTGACGCAGAGCAGACACCATGTTCTTTCCGTTGTCGGTCAACATGGTTCCGATTTTCAGTTTGCGCGGAGACAGCCATCTGTCGATTTCTCTGTTCATTACACTCAGAAGTTCCTCCCCTGTGTGACTACGTTCGCCAAGGCATACCAGGTGCAGCACAGCGTGACACCGTTGCGCCCTGCACATGTGATATGCCGGTCGGGTAATGGGACTTGGCACGGGGGTGGCGGCTGAGGACACGGCGGAAGAAGAGGTGGTAGACATCTTTGCTGGACCAAGGACGTGCAAACGTGGAGGCAAAAGCGTCGTGACCTGTCCAAGTTGCTGGTGCGGCTGTGCCGGCACCACGTTCACCCAGTGGGCCGTAAATGACATGTACTGTCCCTGACCGTAGTTACAGCTCCACACGTCGGCGCTGCCGTGCACTTTGGCAGAGACCGACATGCTCAAAGACTGGCCCACCATCTCTTCTACATGTGAATGCAGGGCTGGCACTGCCTTTTTGGCGAAGAAATGCCGGCTTGGCACTCTCCACCGCGGCTCGGCACAAGCCATCATTTCTCGGAAAGGTGCTGAGTCCACCACTTGGAAAGGGAGGGACTGCAGCACCAGCAACTTGGACAGGAGGACGTTCAGCTTCTGCACCGTCGGGTGCGTGCTCGCAAACTGTTGTCTCTTGGAAACGGATTCCAAGAAAGACTGCTGGCGGAATCCGTGAAGAGGAGTAGCAGGAGAAGGAGCATCTGAACGAGCGGAGAAGGAGCATCTGAACGAGCGGAAGATGCCAACGAGCGACAACTCCCCTCAGCAGAGGTGTTGGAGCCTTGACTGGCTGATAGAGGGCGATTGACGTCGGGTGACGGAGCAAGTAACGGAGCGGGTGATGGAGCGGGGGCTGGGGCAGGCAGAACCGCCGTATCTTTATCACGGTTTTCCCAGGCCACCGAATGGCAACGCTGCATATGCTGACGCAACGCTGTAGTCCCAACATTGGCCCCCTGGCCACGCTTGACTTTCTGGCCACATAGTCGACATACGGCTACGTTTACTTCCTCGGGCGGCTTGACGAAAAATTGCCACACCACCGCTACTCCTCACTGGCTGACTGCTACTTCCTCCGTGCACACCGGCACCACTACTGGCCGTGGTGGTAGGCTGCAGTGGAGCTGGTGCTCTACTCCGTGGCCGTTTGCCTCCACTGACACTGCTGCGACCCTGCTGCCTCCTGGGCAACCCACCGACTGTTTTGCTCGCTGCCAAGCTGGCACCCTCTTCTCCTGATGATGCGGAAGCAATAGTCTGATGACGACGAGGCTGCCAAGTGCGATCAGCCTCATCATCATCAATTAGGGTCTCCTCCTCACTACTAGCCCCCTCGGCTGCGTGTGGGTCAGGAGACAGACCTGTCTCTAGACCGGCTACCGAGCCACTCTCCTCACCAGTACTTCTTCGCCTGGCTGCTGAAGAGGCGGATGTCTCCCCCCGTTCCTGACCGCCCTCTGTTAGCTCTTCCTCACTGTACAGTGGGGCTGAGCCCAAAGCATGCGATACTTCGCTTGGTGAGGTAACACCAAAGGACAGGGGCAGGTAGAGGACACGTGATTTCAGTGGGCTTGCTCCCGGGCCATGCCAACTAACGGTTGTGTCTGACGTACCCACCGACCGTTGGCTGTAGGTGTCAGAGGTGACCTGGGAAGAGGAAGACGACCGAGCCAACCAATCGATGACGGCAGGGTTGTCGGTGGAGACACGACCGCTGGATGACACCGGGAGCACTGGCCTCTGGCTGCGACTAGTGCTGCCTCGACCCCTTCCTCTGCTGCCACGTCTGCTCGCTCCTGAAACATTGCCTCCTCTGCCACTCCTCTGCGTGTTGTCTGACATACTCTTTAATTCTATAAGCACCTCAAAAATAACGTAACGATTCTGTGTCCCTGAGTAACAATTCTGTGTCTGTCCCTGAGTAACAATTCTGTGTCCCTCAGTAACAATTCTGTGTCCCTGAGTAACAATTCTGTGTCTGTCCCTGAGTAACAATTCTGTGTCCCTCAGTAACAATTCTGTGTCCCTGAGTAACAATTCTGTGTCTGTCCCTGAGTAACGATTCTGTGTCCCTGAGTAACGATTCTGTGTCCCTGAGTAACAATTCTGTGTCCCTGAGTAACGATTCTATGTCTGTCCCTGAGTAACAATTCTGTGTCCCTGAATAACGATTCTGTGTCCCTGAGTAACGATTCTGTATCCCTGAGTAACGATTCTGTGTCCCTGAGTAACAATTCTGTGTCCCTGAGTAACAATTCTGTGTCCCTGAGTAACAATTCTGTGTCTGTCCCTGAGTAGCAATTCTGTGTCCCTCAGTAACAATTCTGTGTCCCTGAATAACAATTCTGTGTCCCTGAGTAATAATTCTGTGTCTGTCCCTGAGTAACAATTCTGTGTCCCTGAGTAACAATTCTGTGTCCCTGAGTAACAATTCTGTGTCTGCCCCTGAGTAACAATTCTGTGTCCCTCAGTAACAATTCTGTGTCCCTGAGTAACAATTCTGTGTCTGTCCCTGAGTAACAATTCTGTGTCCCTGAGTAACAATTCTGTGTCCCTGAGTAACAATTCTGTGTCTGTCCCTGAGTAACGATTCTGTGTCCCTGAGTAACGATTCTGTGTCTGTCCCTGAGTAACAATTCTGTGTCCCTCAGTAACAATTCTGTGTCCCTGAGTAACAATTCTGTGTCCCTGAGTAACAATTCTGTGTCTGTCCCTGAGTAACAATTCTGTGTCCCTGAGTAACAATTCTGTGTCCCTGAGTAACAATTCTGTGACCCTGAGTAACAATTCTGTGTCTGTCCCTGAGTAACAATTCTGTGTCCCTCAGTAACAATTCTGTGTCCCTGAGTAACAATTCAACAATTCTGTGTCCCTGAGTAACAATTCTGTGTCCCTGAGTAACAATTCTGTGTCTGTCCCTGAGTAACAATTCTGTGTCTGTCCCTGAGTAACAATTCTGTGTCCCTGAGTAACAATTCTGTGTCTGTCCCTGAGTAACAATTCTGTGTCCCTCAGTAACAATTCTGTGTCCCTGAGTAACAATTCTGTGTCTGTCCCTGAGTAACAATTCTGTGTCCCTGAGTAACAATTCTGTGTCCCTGAGTAACAATTCTGTGTCCCTCAGTAACAATTCTGTGTCCCTGAGTAACAATTCTGTGTCCCTGAGTAACAATTCTGTGTCTGTCCCTGAGTAACAATTCTGTGTCCCTGAGTAACAATTCTGTGTCTGTCCCTGAGTAACAATTCTGTGTCCCTCAGTAACAATTCTGTGTCCCTGAGAAACAATTCAACAATTCTGTGTCCCTGAGTAACAATTCTGTGTCCCTGAGTAACAATTCTGTGTCTGTCCCTGAGTAACAATTCTGTGTCCCTGAGTAACAATTCTGTGTCTGTCCCTGAGTAACAATTCTGTGTCCCTGAGTAACAATTCTGTGTCTGTCCCTGAGTAACAATTCTGTGTCCCTCAGTAACAATTCTGTGTCCCTCAGTAACAATTCTGTGTCCCTGAGTAACAATTCTGTGTCTGTCCCTGAGTAACAATTCTGTGTCCCTGAGTAACAATTCTGTGTCCCTGAGTAACAATTCTGTGTCTGTCCCTGAGTAACAATTCTGTGTCCCTCAGTAACAATTCTGTGTCCCTGAGTAACAATTCTGTGTCTGTCCCTGAGTAACGATTCTGTGTCCCTGAGTAACAATTCTCTGTCCCTGAGTAACGATTCTGTGTCCCTGAGTAACAATTCTGTGTCCCTGAATAACGATTCTGTGTCCCTGAGTAACGATTCTGTATCCCTGAGTAACGATTCTGTGTCCCTGAGTAACAATTCTGTGTCCCTGAGTAACAATTCTGTGTCCCTGAGTAACAATTCTGTGTCTGTCCCTGAGTAGCAATTCTGTGTCCCTCAGTAACAATTCTGTGTCCCTGAGTAACAATTCTGTGTCCCTGAGTAATAATTCTGTGTCTGTCCCTGAGTAACAATTCTGTGTCCCTGAGTAACAATTCTGTGTCCTTGAGTAACAATTCTGTGTCTGCCCCTGAGTAACAATTCTGTGTCCCTCAGTAACAATTCTGTGTCCCTGAGTAACAATTCTGTGTCTGTCCCTGAGTAACAATTCTGTGTCCCTGAGTAACAATTCTGTGTCCCTGAGTAACAATTCTGTGTCTGTCCCTGAGTAACAATTCTGTGTCCCTCAGTAACAATTCTGTGTCTGTCCCTGAGTAACAATTCTGTGTCCCTGAGTAACAATTCTGTGTCCCTGAGTAACAATTCTGTGTCTGTCCCTGAGTAACAATTCTGTGTCCCTGAGTAACAATTCTGTGTCCCTGAGTAACAATTCTGTGTCTGTCCCTGAGTAACAATTCTGTGTCCCTCAGTAACAATTCTGTGTCCCTGAGTAACAATTCAACAATTCTGTGTCCCTGAGTAACAATTCTGTGTCCCTGAGTAACAATTCTGTGTCTGTCCCTGAGTAACAATTCTGTGTCCCTGAGTAACAATTCTGTGTCTGTCCCTGAGTAACAATTCTGTGTCCCTGAGTAACAATTCTGTGTCTGTCCCTGAGTAACAATTCTGTGTCCCTGAGTAACAATTCTGTGTCCCTGAGTAACAATTCTGTGTCTCTGAGTAACAATTCTGTGTCTGTCCCTGAGTAACAATTCTGTGTCCCTGAGTAACAATTCTGTGTCTGTCCCTGAGTAACAATTCTGTGTCCCTGAGTAACAATTCTGTGTCCCTGAGTAACAATTCTGTGTCCCTGAGTAACAATTCTGTGTCTGTCCCTGAGTAACAATTCTGTGTCCCTCAGTACCAATTCTGTGTCCCTCAGTAACAATTCTGTGTCCCTGAGTAACAATTCTGTGTCTGTCCCTGAGTAACAATTCTGTGTCCCTGAGTAACAATTCTGTGTCTGTCCCTGAGTAACAATTCTGTGGCCCTCAGTAACAATTCTGTGTCCCTGGGTAACAATTATGTGTCCCTGAGTAACAATTATGTGTCCCTGAGTAACAATTCTGTGTCTGTCCCTGAGTAACAATTCTGTGTCCCTGAGTAACAATTCTGTGTCCCTGAGTAACAATTCTGTGTCCCTGAGTAACAATTCTGTGTCTGTCCCTGAGTAACAATTCTGTGTCCCTGAGTAACAATTCTGTGTCCCTGAGTAACAATTCTGTGTCCCTGAGTAACAATTCTGTGTCTGTCCCTGAGTAACAATTCTGTGTCCCTCAGTAACAATTCTGTGTCCCTGAGTAACAATTCTGTGTCTGTCCCTGAGTAACAATTCTGTGTCCCTGAGTAACAATTCTGTGTCCCTGAGTAACAATTCTGTGTCTGTCCCTGAGTAACGATTCTGTGTCCCTGAGTAACAATTCTGTGTCCCTGAGTAACGATTCTGTGTCCCTGAGTAACAATTCTGTGTCCCTGAATAACGATTCTGTGTCCCTGAGTAACGATTTTGTATCCCTGAGTAACGATTCTGTGTCCCTGAGTAACAATTCTGTGTCCCTGAGTAACAATTCTGTGTCCCTGAGTAACAATTCTGTGTCTGTCCCTGAGTAGCAATTCTGTGTCCCTCAGTAACAATTCTGTGTCCCTGAGTAACAATTCTGTGTCCCTGAGTAACAATTCTGTGTCTGTCCCTGAGTAACAATTCTGTGTCCCTGAGTAACAATTCTGTGTCCCTGAGTAACAATTCTGTGTCTGTCCCTGAGTAACAATTCTGTGTCCCTCAGTAACAATTCTGTGTCCCTGAGTAACAATTCTGTGTCTGTCCCTGAGTAACAATTCTGTGTCCCTGAGTAACAATTCTGTGTCCCTGAGTAACAATTCTGTGTCTGTCCCTGAGTAACAATTCTGTGTCCCTGAGTAACAATTCTGTGTCCCTGAGTAACAATTCTGTGTCTGTCCCTGAGTAACAATTCTGTGTCCCTCAGTAACAATTCTGTGTCCCCGAGTAACAATTCTGTGTCTGTCCCTGAGTAACAATTCTGTGTCCCTGAGTAACAATTCTGTGTCCCTGAGTAACAATTCTGTGTCTGTCCCAGAGTAACAATTCTGTGTCCCTGAGTAACAATTCTGTGTCCCTGAGTAACAATTCTGTGTCTGTCCCAGAGTAACAATTCTGTGTCCCTCAGTAACAATTCTGTGTCCCTGAGTAACAATTCTGTGTCTGTCCCTGAGTAACAATTCTGTGTCCCTGAGTAACAATTCTGTGTCCCTGAGTAACAATTCTGTGTCTGTCCCTGAGTAACAATTCTGTGTCCCTCAGTAACAATTCTGTGTCCCTGAGTAACAATTCTGTGTCTGTCCCTGAGTAACAATTCTGTGTCCCTGAGTAACAATTCTGTGTCCCTGAGTAACAATTCTGTGTCTGTCCCTGAGTAACGATTCTGTGTCCCTGAGTAACAATTCTGTGTCCCTGAGTAACGATTCTGTGTCCCTGAGTAACAATTCTGTGTCCCTGAATAACGATTCTGTGTCCCTGAGTAACGATTTTGTATCCCTGAGTAACGATTCTGTGTCCCTGAGTAACAATTCTGTGTCCCTGAGTAACAATTCTGTGTCCCTGAGTAACAATTCTGTGTCTGTCCCTGAGTAGCAATTCTGTGTCCCTCAGTAACAATTCTGTGTCCCTGAGTAACAATTCTGTGTCCCTGAGTAACAATTCTGTGTCTGTCCCTGAGTAACAATTCTGTGTCCCTGAGTAACAATTCTGTGTCCCTGAGTAACAATTCTGTGTCTGTCCCTGAGTAACAATTCTGTGTCCCTCAGTAACAATTCTGTGTCCCTGAGTAACAATTCTGTGTCTGTCCCTGAGTAACAATTCTGTGTCCCTGAGTAACAATTCTGTGTCCCTGAGTAACAATTCTGTGTCTGTCCCTGAGTAACAATTCTGTGTCCCTGAGTAACAATTCTGTGTCCCTGAGTAACAATTCTGTGTCTGTCCCTGAGTAACAATTCTGTGTCCCTCAGTAACAATTCTGTGTCCCCGAGTAACAATTCTGTGTCTGTCCCTGAGTAACAATTCTGTGTCCCTGAGTAACAATTCTGTGTCCCTGAGTAACAATTCTGTGTCAGTCCCTGAGTAACAATTCTGTGTCCCTGAGTAACAATTCTGTGTCCCTGAGTAACAATTCTGTGTCTGTCCCAGAGTAACAATTCTGTGTCCCTGAGTAACAATTCTGTGTCCCTGAGTAACAATTCTGTGTCTGTCCCTGAGTAACAATTCTGTGTCCCTGAGTAACAATTTTGTGTCCCTGAGTAACAATTCTGTGTCTGTCCCTGAGTAACAATTCTGTGTCCCTCAGTAACAATTCTGTGTCCCTGAGTAACAATTCTGTGTCTGTCCCTGAGTAACAATTCTGTGTCCCTGAGTAACAATTCTGTGTCTGTCCCTGAGTAACAATTCTGTGTCCCTCAGTAACAATTCTGTGTCCCTGAGTAACAATTCAACAATTCTGTGTCCCTGAGTAACAATTCTGTGTCCCTGAGTAACAATTCTGTGTCTGTCCCTGAGTAACAATTCTGTGTCCCTGAGTAACAATTCTGTGTCCCTAAGTAACGATTCTGTGGCCCTAAAGTCTCTGTGGCCCTAACTCTGTCCCTAATACAGAGAGGTCTGTCTCTCTTGAATGACCGGAGGCTAATGGAGAATTCTAAGATGGCCGCAATTTATAGCTCCACCATTACACAGTGCTGGCTGGCTGGCTGCTGATTGGCTAATGTGATCACATGTCATGAATGAATGCATTATGGGTCAGCGCGCCTTGTCTGCGTGCCTTCCCAGAGATCCCCGCTCCGTCGCCACACATGTTGCCACCATTTTTGGAAAAAATTGATTCACTGCATCCGAAGTCTGCTAATTTTCGGATTCGGCGCGAATCGAATTTTTCCTAATCTTCTAAACGAATTCCACTTCGCCAAGTTCGATTCGCTCATCTCTAATTATAATGATTATACAGAATATTTACCTGATATGAATGACAAAGCATAGACAAAATCCCATCATGTTTTCATAAAAACAAACCAATTTACATTTTTTACCAATGTGCTTAATAATTTGAGTGCAACTGCCTCCCCCTACGCCACAGGGTACGCCTCGAGGGCCACAAACTAACCCCCAAACATGGCGGTCCACACAGGGATACACCAGACAGCCTCTTCACAAGCCACTGACAAATAGCATCATGTAAAACAGCACAAATATACTGTATATGAAGTATCCATATATATAACTTCCCACACAGCTATCCATAAGTATCCCCATCTAACAGAGGGCTATAGAATACCATGAAAACCATTACAAATAATATATGAAAAGAGATCTATATAATCTGATTCATTCAGTTAAGTCCATTAACCTCAAAAAAGATCCTACTGAGGCCTTACATTTTAAGCCAATTCATGACTTATCTCGCAAACCTCGCTCTTTGGTCAATTTGTATTTATGGCTACTTAGCAGACTATTGCCCATCCTTGGAAATCCCCTACTCTGCAATTTGAGGAGGTCAGGTCCAGAACCCAAGGTTTCTTCATCAACGAAAAATTGACGGCGGTGTTGGAAGATAAACATAAGTTCCTCTCTGTTTGGCAACCGTGGGTGGATTTTCATCCAGTTCCACGCTTTACCACGAAACTTACAAATCTCTGAAGTGTTTGGTTTTGGCTCTCCATTCCCCTTATGTGGGGATCGCGTCTCCCGGCTCTCCCCCACCTTGGTGAACTTCTTTTCTCTGCTAGCCTGTTTCTTCCTTTTCTCTGTTCCTTTTCCTCTTCTTGTTTTTCTCTTTTCTATGGTTTGGGGGGGGGTCTGAGGGGGTCTTCCTTTTCTTGGCCCCTTGGCCCTCTCTAGATCTACCTTTCTCTTTCCTTCCATATAGTTTGTTTATATTAGACCTATTGTCTACCATTTATTGTTAATTTACAGGCCTGTTATTGTCAGAGACAACATTGCTTCATGAGGGCGTGACTCTCTATGTGTCTTCTCTCTGCTTTTTGTATGTATTTCTTATACCTCTGCACGTGGTTGTGGGCCTACTGGCCCTATGCCTTATGTAGTGTTACTTAGACCCTACTGAGGGTCTTATATGGGTATCTCTGTGTCTGTTGTATGATGTCTCCCTTTTGTTTGCTGTCTGTTATCACGTTGTATCATATGACTTGTAATGGTTTGTATGTTACTTTTAATAAACTTTGAATATCACTACAAATAGCAAGCTAACCAAATACTGAAATAAAAGAGTGACCACAACATATGCATAAAATGACATATCAAGATCATGTGACAGTGCTGACCAATTATAGTCTGTCTGGTCCGTAATGGTAACACTGAACGGAGAGGCGAAAATACAAGTCCAGTTCACATTGTATATATGTATATTCCATATATATACAGTTGTGGGATGCATACCTGGACTAGACATTGTTATACTGTGGTGGAGAGGATTGCACAAATCACTTTGAGGACTCTTCACATAAGACTTATTACAAGAATTGTATGTGCTTTATCATTACCACTGGTTTTGTGTTCTTACACAGGATTGATGAATTTTATGGATTTTATATGTTTTACAATTATTACTATGTATTTATAAGTATATATTTATGGTGAGGGATGTACATGGAACACTTTATTTAGCACATTCTTGTTGGATGCACTTATTTAGGGTGGCACTGTATATTGTTTTATAGAGGTTCTTGATGATCCCATCCAGTGTTGCTGCAAAAAGTTAGAGATCTTGTAGTCTCCCAGGTTTCTAGCCAATGAGTGCATGCAGTTCCCTGTGAATAGAAGACTTGAAGATTGCAAGCTCCAAGGAGCAGGGCCCTCCTAGCCCTCTTGTATTGAACTGTATTGTTGCTGTATTGTCTCTCATTATATTGTAAAGCGCTGAGCAAACTGTTGGCGCTATATAAATCCTGTATAATAATAATAATAATAATAAGAGCATTTTTAGATATTTGGCCAGCTGACCAATACTTCAGTACCAGCTGCTCCACTAAATCTACTTAAACCTGTGAATCACGTTCTTCCAGTATACCATTGTTTAAAAGTTTAGCCCACTTGGTCAAGGGCAAATAAGTGCTGAGTCCAAACTCGGGCAAAGTAAAATTAACTCCTTCTTTTGGAGCACGTCTGCAGAGGAAGCCTTGTTGTCCGTCTTAGAGAAGTTGACCCAAACCACAATCCTTAATAGGTACTGAAAAAATATCTCTTCCCTATAAATAAACACTCAGCACAGTAAAGAAGAGAATGAAAGGAAGGGGGGTGAATGGGAGAGGGGAGGTTTTACTATATACTACTTGGAGTCGCAGCCTTGGTCTGCCTTGGTGATTGTAGTAGGACACCAACTGAAGCCAAGGTGCTGCCAGTCTGCAAGAGGAGACACTGTAACACATGAGCACACATCTGGCTGGTCATATGTATACCCCCAGGTAAAAGATCCCATAGGCTGTCTACAATGAAACTGTGCTGACACAGCTGAACCTGCTCACCACAAGGAATTGCCTGCAATCACTGGCTACTAACTGGGGAGACTACAAGATCTATATTATCTGTCACCCAGCCAGCAATTTGCTTGCAGTAAAACTACAGGAGTCCTAACTACTAGACACTAGGCTAATAATGGAGCTTGTTCCAGACTGTGGGAGATTTAGGCCATCAGCACGGGCTGCTCCTGGGTTTTTTGTTTTTTTTAGTTGTACCTAGTGTCCTACTCTGGCAGGTGACTTATTATTAGTATTTATTGCAGGTATGTATATAGCACTGGCAATTTACGCAGAACTTTACACATATTGTACATTAACATCAGTCCCTGTCCTCAAGGAGCTTTTAATATTCAACCTAGTCCTCAAACTGGGGCCAATTTAGACAGGAGCCAATTACCTACCAGCATGTCAAGCCATTGGTGATGATCTAATGTGAAGCAGAGCTGTGTCCATCAGTGAACAAACTGACATTTGGTTTATATGCTAGTAACCTGTAGTTGGTTTCATATAATCAATACAATGCAATAAGCATTAGAAAGTAACTTCTGACCAGCAATACCATGGTCATTTATTAGAACTAATAAGGTACCTGAAGACCACCATATATCACCAGCATGCCAAGTATACAGCTGTAATATTTGCTGTGCTACTGGAAGCCTTGACTTTGTCCTTGCTGCAGTCACAGAGTGAAAGGAGTTATTATTAGAAATGATTATTCAATCGAAGCTCGGGATGGTTACAGACCACTGTCCTAGAAACACTGCCAAATTAATGTGAATATTTGGAGAGGATATCTGAGCTAAAATGGTAAAAATAAAAACTCTTTATGGCCCAATAAAGAGTTTTTATTTTTAACATTTTAGCTTGTTTTTTTCAGTAGAATGACCAAAATAGTATGTGTACTGTACTATATGCCAACCTATTGCTGTATTGTGTTCACCATGTTAATATTCATTTTCCCAGGCAAAAAAAATAGAACAATCAATTTTCTAGTAAATATGAGCATAAAAGCAGTGGTGTATTTAGTTCTTGTGCTGCCCTGGGCAACACTAAAATTGGGCACCCCCTGACCCTGGCTGGGAGGGGACCTAACTGACCCTGACATCGCTAGTGGCAGGAATACAGTGATCAGTGAAAAATTCTATTTACTGACCCTGTACTAATTTGCTGGGTGATGGGGTGATCAAACTGTTAAAAGGGGTGTTCAAAGAGTTAAATGTGCTAATCTAACATGTGTGTGTAAAATGTAGTGCTTTTACTCGATGCTATGTTTGTTCTTCTCTCACTGGACAGCATAGAGGGCAGCGGGGGGCATACGCATGCATATGCACACCCGGAAATAGAAAGCGACGTAAGATTACATCACTTTGTGGACACAGCAGACATGGAGGGGGGAGTGGCAGCGCCCCCCTGTGTTGGCAAAAGACCAGCAATGTAACTGCCGCCCATCCGCAGTACATTGCGGGCGGGCGGCCCGAAAGAGGTTAATGGGTGTTCTTATATGTTAGAGAATTAGAGTAGGATTGCATGATGCAAATGTTTGTGACTGAGACCTTTGTATTTTTATTGATAGAAAGTGTAGGTAGGTCCTTTTCTTAATGGCTAGTAGGGGTGAATTTAGTTTGCCATTGTATTTATGGCAAACTGCAGGCCATATATAGGCTTCAACAGGTTTTCTTGGGTTTATCCTTGTCCATCCCTGTGACATACACCACTGAAATATTGAAAATTTTGAAAAAAATACCTTATTTTTGTTTCTGTTATAACATTTTGCAAACAAATGTTCTTTCTTCATACATTTAGGCTAATATGTATTCTGCTACATTTCTTTGGTAAAAATAACACAAATCAGTGTATATTATTTGCTCTGTGTGAAAGTTCTGGAGTCTACAATTTATGGTATATTTATTTTGAAAATTGATATCCAGAACTCATTTCTTGAGGCCCTAAATTGCCAGAACAGCACAAATACCCCCTAAATGACTCCTTTTTGAAAAGTAGACAGCTCAAGGTATTTGGTAAGAGGCATGGTGAGTTTTTTTTAAATTGTAATTTTTTTGTCACAATTTTTTGGAAAATGAAGAAGTTTAACTTTTTTTGTCACCGGTGCAGTACAGCATCATTATATAACTGGTGTGGCAGTGATCAAGGATACTGACTGGAAACAGTATGTAAATAAATAAATAAATTAGAAAAATATTCCTCCTGCGCTTCAATGGGGCTCTAACCCTAAAAGCTGCTGACACTATCCTTATACCCAATAAGTGATGTGACTCATATATACAAAAAGTGCAGCGCTAAATAAATACTGAACATCAATATAAACTGTGATACACTCAATCCCCTTAAATGCACAAAAAGGGGTATACAAACAATTGTGCAACATGTGAATTCCCTCTACGGGAACATAAGTGCAAGTGGTAAATAATGCAATAGTGATTCACACAAACAAATCAATAAAATATATCACATAAATCAAAACCAGTCCACACACGGTGCATATATATATATAGACACTGTATTACTCTGAGGGAGGGGGGTATCAGGGTTTTTGGGATTTTCTTCACACTGTTATTGCCGATGATCACTGTTATAAGCAATACTTTTAACTGTCAGGAATGGTTTTCGTTCATGACAGCTTCCTTACTATTGTCATGCTGTGATTGGCTGCAGGTAAACACACGATACAGGTACAATGTGATAGCTGTGGGCCAATCACAGTAGTAAGTCAAATGTCATGAATGGAAGCCATTCATCACAGTTCTGCTTACAGGCAAATCAAGTGATCGCCATGATTGGTTATAGCGATCACATGATACCCTGGCTGCTCACAGCAGCTGGGTACCAAGCACCATGTGGTTATGGGATAGCGCCGCTGCGTGGCCCAGGGGCGCGCAAATGCATATGTACTAAGCCCGGAATGAGTCAGCCTGTGAGTGAGTTCACGTTAGGACAGGCAAGGAGGCTTTATCAAGTTAAGGCTTCTGGAGCCCTCCCACCTCTCCAGGAACTTGAGAGCTTTCTGGAGAAAGGGGTGGAGGAGGGGAGGAGGCCCAGACCTGCATGTTGGAGGAGCTCTGGCCAATCCGCTAGCAGGAGGCTGGGCATTGTGACCAGGGCAACCCTCAAATGTGGCAGAGCCTGGGGGGAGGGGGTAATGTAAGGAGGAAGATGGACTGAGAGGAAGGCTGGAATGGGGAGCATTGAAGGGGGCCCCAGGGAGGTGAGCCCACCTGCAGGCGGGATTCTGGAAGGGAGGATCTCCTCTGTCCCATTGCCTGCTTGGGAGGATGGCTTGTGAAGCAGAGAAGAAGCCAGCCCAGCATAAGGCCTGAAGGCAGCCACCAACTCACCAAGCAAACAGAGAAAGACAGAGTGAGTACTCCTACACGCCCTTAGCCAGACAAGGGGAGAGTGTGGTCAGGAGCAATACCCAACTAGTCTTCAAATGGGACCGCTTAACTGCAAGCTCTTGGGTTCCCTTACTCAGGGATATCCTCAGGCAGCTGGGTGAAGAGGAAGAATCATCCAGGGTCTGAGGAGGTACACCTAAGAGCCTTTAATGCTCTTAAAGGAGAGACTGTTGCTACCCGTATATTTGTACATAGTTGCTAAAAAGTTGTCCTCAAGTTCACAGTTTCCTTGGGCATCTCGTATACCCTTAGACCCCTTCCAAGTTCTTAACCCCTTAATAAAATGACAAAACCAAGCTCAAGGACAGTTTACTGACTCTGAATGCAGAGTATGGAAAAATGTGTGTTGCCTGAGCTTTAGGGGGACCCAGAACTCAGCAACTCCTAAAGGGGTAGTGCTACAGAAGATTTTACCACTATTCCTGTTTTGGTGATAGAGTTAGGAAGAAATATAACCATTGTCAATTTTATTTTGCACTTTGTGCTCCATTGAGGAATTTTCCCTTCACCTCCTCATCCATAGCCAAAAGAGAAAGAAAAGAATCCCTGGTTGTAACCTGAGTCACTAGAACTAGTGCCCCCATTGGAAGATTTTCCCTCTATTCCTGTTTTTGTGACAACCCCAAAGGTGGGATTTTCTTTCACTTTCACTCTTGGTCATAACAGTCACCAGGACAAATAGAAATCATCCTAACTGGGACACAGACAGCAATAAAAACCTGACAGGTGTTCTAATCCCTCTCCTAAAACTTAAAACTGTGAAATAGTTGAGATCGAACGTGGAAGATCATTGAGATCACAAGCTTTACAGTAGACTCAAAAGTAGACAAGTATCTTTCTTGAATCAGAGATCATATGGCGAAGATACAATGTGGTCACCAAACCGCTCTTAGCATGAAAAGCATACTGTTGGCCTATAATTCTGCTTCTCTGTGTATTTGACAGTCTTCCCAATACCGGTGATGAATCGTTAAAGCAGTGTTCTGTTGACAGAGCAAATCAATGCTATCCTGTAAAATAAATCCTAGGGTCATTCAGGGTAAGCCATTTATTAAGATTCAAACAAAAGTGTATGGATTTGGGAGCCCTGCCAAATTTAAACAAACAAATGGTGCTTCCTAATAAAGTATAAAACCCCTGTCTAGGCCCCCCACTCCCTACACCCCACCCTGGTCCAACCTGAGCCATAATGATGAATCAAGGATAGATCCACTAGGTACCCAGTAATAGTACAGATCATAGCGGGCAAAGAAAATCGGATGCCCAGAGTAACCCACCAATAAAGCAGAGTTCCACCCAAAGTGGAAACTCCACTTATCTGCTCCTCCCCTCTGCTGCCACATTTGGTACCTTTAGGGGCAAAGGGTGTACTGAGCCAGACGTTTGCCCCCCCCTCCCCTCCTCCCCCAACAACCCTCTGGGACATTTCACAGGTCCCAGAGGACTGCAGTCCATTCACAAAGTGCAGCACAAGGTACTGTGTGGGGAATGGTTGTGTGTGTGTGTGTGTGTGTGTGTGTGTGTGGGGGGGGGGGGTTGTTACTGGCAGGGGGGAGGTGCGAGACCTGCGATGCCTACTGTTTTTTTTGTTATGGTTTCTAATAAGTATATTTTTAGTGGTAGTTGTGTGGATGTTTGCATTCCTTTTTCGTCTCTTCATTTTTGACATTTACTGAGATTTTCAGTTAAAGAGGAACTTCATCCCCTGCTTCAATTATTTTTCTCCTATTTTTACCTTATGGTACATTGTTCTCAAGGAAAATACACAATTACCCTGGCAAAGTACCTGCTCCCCATGTTGACCCGGGGTCAGTAGGGGGCCCCATGAGATGCCCCTGGTACCTTTCATAGGCTTTTTTGGGTGTGGTTTGAGTGAGGGCGAGGACACAGGGGCCCTATGATTCCCTATTGCCTGGGGGCTCCATGAGTTGTCAGTCCACCCCTGCAGTATACATATATTAAACAAGTACAGCAAAACAAACACCTGCAAAACCTGCTCTGATAGCCAAATATTGATCTTCCTACACTGTGCACAGTGAAATAATTACCAACTGCAGTGCTGTCTCTGTACCCACAGGCTCAAGAAATGTAAATCCGGCCCTGTCCAACGTGCTTCACTGGGATGTATTCTCATCACACTGTAGTACCACAACCTAATTTTGTCATAGGCAGTGGTGTATTTTGGTTTTGTGCTGCCCTAGGCAAGACTAAAATTGTCACCCCCCATCTAAATTTGTCCCACCCTTTCATCTGCAAACTCCACCCCTTCCTCTTTAGGCTCCACCTCTTCCTATTAGAGCTCTGCCCACTGACAACGATGGGGCATTATTCCTCCCACTGACACCAATGATGGGGCACGATTCCTCCCACTGACACTAATGATGGGGCACTATTCCTCCCACTGACACCAATGATGGGGCACGATTCCTCCCACTGACACCAATGATGGGGCACTATTCCTCCCACTGACACCAATGATGGGGCACTATTCCTCCCACTGACACCAATGATGGGGCACTATTCCTCCCACTGACACCAATGATGGGGCACGATTCCTCCCACTGACACCAATGATGGGGCACTATTCCTCCCACTGACACCAATGATGGGGCACTATTCCTCCTACTCATACCAATGATAAGGCACTATTCTTCCCACTGATACCAATGATGGGGCACTATTCCTCCCACTGACACCAATTATACTTACATCGCTGTGCTGACCCCTGCTCCAGGCACAGACACTTACCCGTCAGCAGTCTTCCTTCTTCAGCCGCTCACCTCCTCTTCATTGGCTCCAGCTGCTCCCTCTCTCGATCTTCAATCTTCGCGCTGCCACTCAGCTCCTCCTCTCCAAGCTCCACATCCTCGCCTGTGATTGGCTGCCTGTGTGCCTTTTCTGAGCTACAGATCTGGCGCCCAATCACCGGCGAGGAGGCGGAGCTTGCAGAGGGAGGGACAGGCTGCCCAGTGATCCCAGGGGTGTGGCCAGATTCGAGGGACGGCTTGCCATCCCACCCACATCGCAATCAAGATCCAGGAAGATGAAGACACCGGATGCACACCCTCTGCACCTCTCCTCCAGCAGCGCCTTGTGGACCGGATCAACATGGGACACAAAGTCAGGTAAGACACAGCAGCCCCTGTCCCTTTCCCACAGAAATGTCCCTTCCGTGGGAAAGGGGGGGCGAGGTGCTGTCGCCGTGCCCCCCCCGAAAAGTGCCGCCCTAGGCAAATGGCTTGTTTGCCTCACGGCAAAATACGCCCCTGGTCCTAGGGCAATATTTAGAACTCAATGACTATGACATTCACCAAACATTCAGTGCAGGTAAACTAACCACTGTAATTTAAAACACATGCACCAGGAAGATACTGGAAGATACTGCTGCAGTGAAAGTTTTTTGCACATTCACTGCTTTATAAATATACACCACAAAGATTGCATTGCCCTTAATAAAAAGTACCATGGAATAGTATGCCTTCAGCTACAAAAAGGTTTGAGAAACAAATTAAATTTGAGCAGCCGCTCAGACACTGTAGCACCGTTCACTTGGTTGAGTGCTTTTAATGAACTTAGAATATGAGCATTGTGGAAAAAATAGAATGTAAAATTGACTGTAAAATATTCCCCAGAGTGATATTTTTTGCATTAAAGCCATTTTTGTGTCATTGGTTATATGTGGTCCAGTGCAGATGGTGCTGATATAGAGACGAAAAGGAGACTGACAAAAAACACTGATATATGTTCTGTATCCTTGTCAGCTTGTATTTAAATTCAGGCAGCTTGACTCCATGTCACATTGTACCACCCTCCCAATACTGATGAGACATGTTAGATGTGTCTGCTTGTCAGGATTCAAATTACTATTGCATACTCTGCTGCACAAAGTAGAGATTCAAACATCTGCGTATGGTTTACAGTGTTCGGCCAAATAAGTCACAATGCTTGACTAAGCATAAAATGCACCTTATCAGTATTTTCAGCTAATGTATTAATATTTATTTGCATATCGTAATTTACAGATTGTACAATTGCTTTGATATTAGTTTTTTTCTTATGTGATCATTTTCCTTTTTGATGGTAGGTGTATGCAAAATAGTTTTAACACACACACACACTTTGCAATTGATCTCTGGGTTTGCCACCCTATTTGTCCAAGGCAAATCCTGCAGCGTCAAGATTGGCAGTCCCAGTACATTTCTGTGCAGGTCTGCCCTGGGGAATTTTTTAAACCACATTGCCCTCAGTTGCCTTTGATCTATGGTTAGTAGGCTAAGAATAGCCAAAAATTGGGCTTTTGGATATGCCAGTCCCTTTACTATAAAAGGCACCAAGCAGCCAAAGGGGAGATTTACTAAAACCGGTGCAATAAAAGAAATGTGCTGTGTTCTTATATTCAATGGGAACTACAGTATTTTGATACCTGACATTTAACAAAGAAGCAAAGAATGGTGTATATATAAAATTGTTGCTTGTTTTTGTTTACTTTGTATTTATTCAGTACATACAGACTGCGCTAAACGTTTTCATACCTGGCTTACAAATACAGCATTTTCACATTATATAAACATACTAAAATGGCTGACTTCTATTTTACCCTCATTCCATTTCACATATTGTGTACATACATCGTTAATGAGTAGACACGTAGTATGAAGAATAACATTTCTTGAGGTATACTGATATCTAGATACCTGTATGTGACCTTGTATTTATAAAGATGTTCTTTCCACAATAAGTCTCATCAGATTACACTGGGGGAGATTTACTAAAACTGGAGCACTCAGAATCTGGAGCAGCTGTCCATGGTAGCCAATCAGCTTCTAACTTCAGCTTGTTCAATTAAGCTTTGGCAATAAAACCAGATTTTGCATGAATGAATGCATTTGCTAACAAACACAAATCCATTCATAAATGTAAAAAAAAAAGATATGGTAAAAACCGTAACATAAAATAACCTTTATGACTTTTATGGTACATTCAAAGCAGCAACTACATTAGAATCAGTGGCTGATGTGCAGTGGGATGACAGCAATGCTGCCAATTACAATCGATCACATTGCTCACTTTTTATTTAAACAAAGTTTATTGAAATGTCACACAATGGCATTTCATTAAGCTCTATTGGCTGCAGAAGATTGCTTCAGACTGCATTGAAAAAAAGTAAGCACCATTTCTATAAAAAAGGCACTAAGGAGCCATGGGGGGGGGTAATTTACTAAAACTGGTACACTTAAGCAGGCCATAGCTGGGTCGAAAGTTGACTGAAAAAAAACCGGCCGATTTTCGCACCGTTAATGGGTTAATTGGTCGGCCGTTTTTCTGGATTTTGCCAGATTTTTTTGATCGGTAAAGTTGGAAAAAAATCATCCGATTTTGCAGATCAGACAATTTTCGCGGCAATGATGGGCAAATCGGCCAATCTTTTTACCGATAAAAAATCTGCGCATGAGCTGTGACCTGCAAGAAAAAGAAGAAGCAGAAGAAGAAAAAATATAAAAAGAAGAAGAAGAAAAGAAGAAGAAGAAAAAGAAGAAGAAGAGAATGAAGAAGTAGAGAAAGAAGAAGAGAAAGAAGAAGAAGAGAAAGAAGAAGAATTCCAGTCCGCTATTATATGTGACATGAAAAAGTATTGCGGTTGCAATAATGTATCTATTTGTATCTGGAAAAAACATCTGTATCCGAAATGGATACAAATAGATACAATGTTGCAACCGCAATACTTTTTAATGTCAAATATAATAGCGGGGCTCTCTGCAGGGACAGAAGTAATTAAATGCTGGCCGTAGACGGGAAGAAAATCGACTGATTTTTTTAACTGTTGATGGTAACATCAGCCTATTGAACCACCGATTTTTCATTTTTTTGTTTAAAAAACGGCTGGTTTTCTCCCCATCTATGGCTTGCATTAGAATCTGGTGCCGCTGTGCATGATAGCCAATCAGCTCTAATTTCAGCTTGTTCAATTAATCTTTGGAAATAAAACCTGGAAGCTGATTGGTTTCTATTCAGAGTTGCACCAGATTTTGCATGCTCCATTTTTAGTAAATAACCCCCATAGCGTCAGTGAACTGGAATCTGTTATAGGGAAATCTAGGAAACCGCATAGGGAGAGATTAGTGTGAGTTAGGAAATTGTGTTCACGGCCGGGACAAGGGGTGGGCAGGAGGTACAACTGCCCTGGACACAATAGTTTATTGCAGGGATGGGGGATCCCCGTGCCGAGTTCTGTTACAAGGCTGACAGCAGCATCACTACTCCTGTCAGCCCAGGGCTGGGAGTGGTGAGGAGAGGTGAAGAGAACCAAGAAGAGGTGTGGGCTCCACTCTGTTTCCCCCTTCTCCTTCCTGCTAGTGCAGCGATTCTGTATAACCATCAACACAATGGCATGACTGGTACATTGTTCACTTCTCCCTGAGCTTGAACAAAATAATCACACTGACAACAAAGATACTTTTAACTATGTTGATACTTTATTATTTAAGTATCGGCCACAGCTTGATATCTATGAATAATGAACAATCAACCAATAAAACATATCTAGCAGTGCTGAGTGGCGTATCCACTTTTTTTCCTTAGCAGGAGCCAATTCAGCCCCCAGCCATCCAGGTTAGGCTCAGGGGCTTACTTGAGCCTCCTGATACCAATTCCACTGCCTCTACCAGCCACCTGCTACCTCAGCCTGCAAAAGGTATAAACACCAGCTGTGACAAAAATATCACGTGAGAACAAATTTACTGGACTGGAACCAATAATAACAAGGTGTCACTGAATTAGTCACTTTGTAGTTATTTATTCATCACCCTGCAAGAAAAAACTGCACGTCTTTTTTTTAAAAATGATTTATTAATATATTAATATTTCTTATTTCGGTATAAAAGTCATAAGTAAAGCCATAACAACAAAACCCAGGAACAAAAACTTGGGGTGAGAGGGTGGGGACTTTTTTCTTCATGGAAGGGCGCCAACTGAGTGACCAGTATGTCACGGGACTCAATATGATGCAGGAGTCCGCTCCATTTTTCTTCCTCCTACCAATAATCTGCCACCACAATCCAACCCTTCCCCATCCTGTCCCTCTGCCATCACTTAACCCCTTTATTACCCGACAGACTAGTCTGAAGGGACCATCCCCAGTCATGATGCCTGCTGTGTTTATAACACAGGGCATTGCTTTTCATTAAGTTCTATTTTTAACCATTTTTTTGTCTAACGTATTAGCTACTAAATAGCTGGTTTACCTGACATAAACAACCAATTGCTTCTCCCTAATCTGTGCAACTACATACTCCACTGTGACTGACATTTGCTCTATGCCTTTTGTTTTGGCTCTGGCACAAGGAGACCAGCAGAGGCAGAGAACACAGCAGGAAGGTCCCTAAGCCCAAAGATAAAATAAAGATTAGATATACACCAGTTAAGCCTATTATTCCTGATTAAAACTGTCCTGTTGCTGGTCAGTTTTACATTGCAGTATTTTACTTGTTGTAAAACCCCAGCCAATTCACTTTGTCCCTAGTAAATTTGGGCCTAGCCTTGCTCATTAAAATTGTCCTTCTGCTGGCCCATTTTACACTACTGAATCATCCGTGGTCTGTTAATTCCTATAATAAAACACCTGACTGTACATCGGTAGTACATTTTGGCCTATTATCCTTAGATAAAACTCTCCTGCTACTGGCCAATTTTAAACTGCTGTATCCTCTGCAGTATCTTAAATCTTTTTGTAAAACCTCAGCCTCTGCTCTTTGTCTTTAGTAAATTAGGGCTTAGCCTTGCTAATTAAAGTTGTCCTGCTGCTGGCCATTATTATAGTGTTGGGTCATCTGGAGTCTCTTAATTCTTGTAGTAAAACACTTGCCTGTACTCTTTTTTTCTCTAGTACATTTCAGCGAATTCTCCCTTATTATATTGCTACCCAATTGTATACTGTAGTCTGTTATTTCTAATGGCAATCAGCAGGACAGTTTTGCATGAGCAAGAACAAGGACAGCCTCAGTGAATTACTGTACTGCCAAATTTCAACCTGCTATGGAAAGTGGGCCAATCACCATTTGATGAAAAAGCATGTGTTGCTGGTAACAAGTGCAAAGCTGATTGTATAGGACAAAATCAATTCTCAGACAGATTTGTGCCACCAGTTATTGCTGTTGTTGGGACTGTCTGTGAAAATCGTATTGTTCTGTAACACTACGTACAGCTTTAAAGAATCCCCCAAGCATGTTATTTAAAGAATTTATGTATATCAATGTTGCCCTCAAACCACATGAAAAGACCCTCTCCCCATTGTTAGAGGCGTAGCTAGGATATTTTGCGCCCAGGAAAAACTATAAAATTGGTGCCCCAGCCCCCCTCCCCATTTAATCACATCAAGGTGCATTGAGATTACAATCAGCTATCACTTTTCATTTAAAGGCCTTTATGTACCTCTAGGGATATGTTGCCCTTTACTGTCTGAATTTTTAAATGCCTGTAAATATATTAAGTATGCACTTCCTGTCCCTGGTTGTTGGCTTTGAAACCCCAGAAGGAAGAAGTGGAGAGAGATCGAGAAAGTCTCAGCCACATGTTCTGTCCATACAGATAAATCCTAGACCAGATGAGACTATTATAATTGTATCCCTATGATCTATGATCTAATTTAGTTTAACTGCAACTGCAGAGTGCATAGGGTATCTAAATCATTGTAACAGACAAAGTATCCCTGCCCTGTCTTTGTTATTATTTCACATGTACAGTGCCAGATAGCTAGGTCTGTGCTACTGTATGTATGTAGCGGCCATCCTGCTGTATATTAATAAATTATAGACTTAGTTTGAGTTCCAATGCCACACCACAGTTCCTGCTAGTGAGAGGTCCCATTCCAGGCTTGTTGGACAACATTTGGAGGATACCCCTATGACCACTGATCTTTTCTTCAGGTCTCCAACACAAAAACGGAGGCTGCACCATTCTTAGAGGACCCTGCATCTGGACTTAACTACAACATTAATCTGGATGTATCTTTGTTAATAACTATATATACCCGGTTACATGTGCACAGTTCCACCAACATCCTATCAGACCCTATGCTGATAACACCCGTTTGTACATTGGATGTATGTGATGTTATTATTTATTATCAATTCTTCCATTTAGCAAAGGTTTTGGTTTTCTTATATGCCTGCAGGTTTCATGCAATATCCTGTTTGGGGAGGGCCATTTCTCATGCCACCATCCCCCCCCAAAAAAGGGCTACATACCATTATTAATTCAACTTGCTAGTTTTAAAGAAGAACTTCACCCAGGTTAGGGAAAATTAACAGTCAGTAGCTCCAAGTATTGTAGCTGTTGTCTTTTAAGAAACCCATACTTAACAGCCAATGCCCACGAGTCCAGAACTATCTCCCATGCAGCCAGTACATCTTGGGGTTCCTTTCCTTGACTCACAGTGGGCTCCATACTGCGCATGCACAAGACATATCCTGCCATGAGACTGGTCCTGCACCCTCTTTGAATTTGCAATGTTATCTCAAGTGGCTGTGGTTGGGCTGAGGTGATGTCTTCTTCATCTAGGAGAGGAACAGAGAAGTGAAAGTGGGAACCACCAAAAAAAGGTACTCGCTCCCTGAAAAAAACCCAGGCAATCCTTAGAAGGCTGGGGGAGAGAAAGAAGGTAACTTCAATTTTCAGGTGAAGGTCCACTTTAAATATGTTGTGTGCTTTGTAGAATTTATTTTCTATTTTCTAGAATGTGTTTACATACATATAATAGATGAATGTAATAGATAAAGTGAACCCAAGCGCATCTTCCCTGCAGAATTAATGCGCTAGGTTGTAAAATCTGGCTTCTTCCCCTAGCCTTGAATTTATAGCATGCCAGCCTTGTTAAATGTATGGTGCTATTCTTTCTACTCCAAGATTTAAAGCTTAGGATTGAAAAAAATGTTCCTCCTGAGCTACCATAGCACAAGCTGAGACCATCTGATCCCATCCCCCTTCATCCTTCTGCATTTATTGACACATAATGAATTTAGCAGAAGGCAGCCACAGCTGGTTTCACTAGCTCATATATGCTAGGGAAAATTATTTTACACTTGTTATCCATTGCAGCATCCTTGCAGTCTGCCTGTGTTTTCTGGCAACGCTGAGCACAGGTTAAAATAGGGGTCTTCTTCATACATAGAGAGGTGGAGAACAGCCTCTGAGCACATTAAAGAAGGGGAATTGAACAATCATTTCTGTTCTTCTGTTACACAAAATAGATTTTTCATGTCTGAAGATGATGGTGTATGGAAAGTCCCTTATATGGTGGATCTTCAGTTTATTCTACCTGAAAAGAGCCTGGGGTAAGTAAATGTATGCTTGTGCTAATGATCATTTTGGTTATTAATCATATGATACATTTCATATACATTACCATACAGGTTGTTTCCCATCACTGCACAGTGGTGCATTATTCCAGATTAAATATATAAAAGAATATTCCAAATTCTAAGATTGTAAAGGTGCCTTGTTGAACCATGGGATGGACAGGTTTATCGTAATTTCTACTTTCGATGACTGTGGATTTATGTATGCATGTGATTTGCTTTCAAATACAAAAACTGGTTTATCAATTGAAGATTTTGTAAATGATATTACCAGACATACTAAAAATGTTGCTGAATTTTATATTTTGTAAAGGCACACGACAAAGCTATGACAAATAAGTACCGTTAAGTATCAGTCACATGGCTAAAAATAATGATCATAATGACAAATAATAATTCTTTGTAGCTTAGTGTATTGATATTAGTGCCTATGTTGCATAGTTACATATATGTTTTTATAATTGTGTAATGTTTAATATATATGAATTTCTCTATGCTTCATAAAGTTCAAGCAAGCTGTACTTTTTATTTACAGCACTATCTCCAAGTACTATAAGTTAAAAAAAAATCACTGTTATATTAATTTGGAAAAAATGTCATACGCTTTAACTGATTTTTAGAGCCATTGCAGGAATGTTTTCATGTATCTTGGCAATAAACTAAACGCACCTGAGTGAAAATGGGAGTATTACGCTGTTGGCATATTAGCATGTACATGCGACTCCCACATACCTTGATGTTAGCCCACTGCAGAGACATTAATAACTTCTGATCGGCAGCCATAAGAAATGGCTTAAGTCCCTGGGATGAAATACTGCATTAGAAAACAATGATTTTGTGTTGTGTTATTTATTAATATTGATTTACCAATCCAATTACTTTGTATTGATGTTTGCATTGTCAAAGGGATTTAACTAAAACATAAAATATGCTATGTGATCTGTGGCTCTCATGTAAGACTCTAATGCATTACTAGCACTTATAGATAAATAGAACATTGCAATCAAAATGACCTTTCTATAATATGACTTTTGTAATTAATAACAACTGAAATCTGATTGGTTTGTATGAATTAGTGGGCACCACTAGCACTCTGAACAGCATTTAAATAAGACTTTACATTATACCTAATTCGATTAAATGTTTCTTTTTATATCTGCCCGGAGTTCCGCTCTAAACACATCACCACCCACTGATAATGTAGATGCAGTCATTTTCCTCTTCCAGTTATAAATATTCCACTGCAATTTTTTGAACAAATGTCAACATAAATGTGTGCTTTTTATGCAGTGAAAAGATAATTTAATACTGTGAAACTAGATGATTAAAAGTCTGCCATCATCATCCTTTCCCTTAGCCTCTGCATTAATAACAACTGAATAAAATCATACTAAATGCTAAAAGTCAGCATGTATTGCTTAGTCTGTCCAGGTGCAAGGCATTCATATGTTAAAGTCAACCTTCACTTAAAGGGTAACTCCACTTTCGTGGGAAAAAAATTAGCAAATAAAAAAATAATAATATACTGTATACAATTGTGACACAAGTCATATTGTAGTTGAACGCTATTAAAAATTACCTTTCCTTTTCAATCTGCAGTCCTGTAATTTTCTGGAAAATGCAATGTAATATGGCTACCTGGAGGTGTTCTGTACAGAGTGTGTACAGAACGCCCCATGAACATGTCATTTCCTGCTTCTGTGATCTGTTCATTGATTTTCCCACTGAGATACAAGTCAGATTTTTGGAATCCCCTGCAACGAAAATGTCATTTTTGGTGAGATACTCCCAAAGGGAAATCACCTCTATAGGGAAGCAGACCCCACTTTCCTCATTAGAGCCCTGCATATACAGTAGCAGTAGCTGATTGATAAAACCACTCCCATACAAATTCACTCACACATGGACTTGCACATGGACACAGACAAACAGTTATTTCTTCAGAATAAAAAAAAAGGTACGAATCAGTTTGTTAAAAATCTCTGTAATGTACATAGATCACCCAGAGGAGAATGCTTTTTTTTCTTAACAAAAGAGAGTTACATTCAATTCCCCTTCACAAGGTAAAATAGCTGACCATTTTTTTGGGAGGGGTTCATTCATCTATTTTTTCTATCCAGCCTACCCATCTCCCTCCAGTCATGTGCCTAGCTCCTGGAGCCTCCTGGGATATTGGGATATGCATGTCACATATCCCAGGAGGCATCAGCTTCCATACACTGCAGCTGGAGGAGGGTGTACCTAGCGTTTACCTAGACCCAGAAGAGACAGTTGGTTCCCAATGACATCAGAGAAGAAGATGGAGGCAGTGGACCTAGGTTTGTGAGAGTCAAGCTCACAGCAGTACAGTGCTAGATTTGCTGGGCAGATGAGTATGTAAATTCAGGACAAAAGGTAAAAATAAACCTATAAAGAAATGTACACAGCAGAGAGAGAAGTTCCTTGTTAAGTTTAATCTTGCAGACTAGTTTATAGGCAAACCTCGTAACAGGATATGGCCATACGTAGAGTATAATGGCAGCACCTTTCTTACCCCGGTACATGTGCCGGACAGTCTACCAATGTTCTTGATGGTCATTCTGACTGCACAGTCATACTAATCCAAGGGTTCAACGAAACCTTTCTTAAAGCTTAATTTCTGAGTACACAGTTGACATTCACATATAAAACTGTCTTCACTGTCAAAGGATTTTTAGTTTTATTTAGACACTCTCATAGTGCACACACCTCTGCCAGACAATACAGCTAGTAAGACACAAGTAAGACACCTCTCCTTCTGTTATACTGTACTTAAGGAATACAGTGGTGTCATCATCATGCCTGAAGTCTACTGATGGGACAATGAAGGAACAGTAACAAACTGATAAATCCCACACTTCTTTTACTCTGCTCTCTCCTCCTGTAAGCACATGTACATGCAGCAGAGCTTGATTGGCTCTTAGTGCTCTCCTTCCCTCTCCCATTCTGAGTGCTGCTGTGCAGGGGATGATAGGAGTGTGATATAAAGACAGATGCAGTTGCATATTCTAATTGCATGCATCTAATGTAATTGTATGTTAACTATTTTAAAAGAATTTACAACTGCATTTAAAAGTTTTTTCATATCTCCATGGCGTTCAACTCGGGTGGGAAAAAGATAATTTTATACCAGAGTTGGGCTTTAAAACTGGTCACTGTAGTTTTTTTGCCTTATGTGTTTTGTTGGGGATATTTTACTTCACTTCTTATCCTTTTGACACAAGAAATAGCAGGTAATGTCCTTAAAGTGAGAAAAATCCTCTCAGTTATCTTGAAAGCAAGTGCCCTCAGAGAAAGGTTGCCCCTCTTTTGATAAGGAGGGGCTGTGCCTGTGTCAAAGGAATGCTCTATTCCACGGCAATCTTTATAAAGATGGAAAGTTTTTGAAGGATAATGGAGAGCCAATGCGTTTTAAGGATCTCCCTCTTCTTCATCACGGCTGTGAGCATAAATAACGTGAAACTGTAGCAGAAAGGATAACTATGTGAAATGGCAGTTAAAAAAAACCCTGAAAATATTATGCAGGACCAATGTGAGGATTACAACTGAACAGAATAGCAATTACAGCTTTCAGTGTAGCTAGGCAGGCATCTGTGCAAAAAAAGGTCAAAATGTCATAGTCCTAACTATGAGCATCCAAAATTAACAGACTGTAAGGATGAGCCAAACCACAGATGCAGAGTTGTACTAGATAATCAGATCAAAGTACACAATAGCAGCCTGAAGGGGTAGGATATAGACAACTTCGGTCGAGCGGGTGCCTACTTTTGGGGTGCACACTACCTCATGTTGTTAACTTGCACCATTTTTATAATAGTTTTCTAATATTGTATGTAATATTGTATGTGTTCTGGTGTGTTAAGCTGCCTGGAAGTTAGGAATGGGTTAAGGCTGCCATGTTCATGGTGGGCTATAAATAAAAAGGGAGGAAACCTAGCTGGGTCCATGGGTCTTGGATGGGAAAGTACAAAAAGGACTGTACTCTTTGCCCCCCCCCCCCCCCCCCACACACACACACACTTTGGTGGGTACCCAGTCCGGGTACCAGAGATGGTTTATGGACTTTGCTGAAGGGACTTTTCAATCTAAGATGTATGCACAGGGCAGCCTGAGCTAGGATGTACTAAAAGTGTGTATGGAGAGTTGAGAAAGACATTATATTAATTTATTATCTGCAAGAAAAAAATTCCAAAAGTGCCTGGTCTGAAGTTCTTTAAAGATAGAGGTGCATGCAAGGCATATAAAAGAACAGAGCTTGTAACAGTGGATGAAGAAGAATTCAGGAGAGGAAATGAATAAGGGTTAACAAGTGGTGAAGTCTGAAAAATAAAAGGATATATTGATGTTGCCATGAGTACCCAGAGGAGTGTTTGAGGCTATAGCTGTCAGCAGGTGGGAGAGAAGTGTGACATGATAGGAATACTCCCTCAGAGTGTTCCACCCCAGACCCCAGATTTTCCTTTTTCTGGCTGCCTGGAGGAATCCCTGGACAGGAGATCCAATGCATTTCACTTTACTTTACGTGTAAGACAGTCCTGGGTAGGCAGCTAATCCAGTTCTCCACCAGAGTGTTCCTTCCCCTTGCTGGCCCAGGGGGTGTAGGTCTACTCACTCCTCCATCTACAAGCGGATTTGTCGGTGGCTGGTACCAGGCCTTCTAGCTGGGCAGCTCCTTCCCTGCTACACAGGTGGTCCTCTCTCTGGGGGCAGATGAGGTGCTGAGTTTTCCTGCTTTCCAACATATCAGCCTGGAGGTGAGCCCCTTCCCATCTGGACCTCCTCCCAAGCTCCTGTTCTCCAGCCTCACTTCTCCATTTTCCACCCAAACTCTCCTGCTATTGAGCAGGCTCAGTTACCCTTAAGGGCTGTCTTGGCCCCTTGCTTGTTGGGGATTGGCCAGGATCCCTTGACAGTGCAGACTAGCCACTCCCTACCTCCACCCACTGCTTCCAGAACTCTGACACAGAATTAATCTTTAGTAAATCTATGATCCAAGGCTAAAGAGGTCTTCATCTTACATGAAAAGCATTTTCTTCATTGAAAAACTCCTTCCGCCCATCATGAAACTGAACTTTCACTGGAAATAAAGTTATGCAATAGGTCTACAGAAAAAGCATTTTCCCCTTCCCCCTTTTTTTCCATCTGAGAAGGCATAATAGTATAATATAATATGCTTTGTATTGACTTACGATGGCCCTCTGAGAAAAGGAACTTAGGTTTAAAATAACATCCTTATGTTAAAAAAAAACTCCTTTATTTTTGCTTGTGGATTTATAGGGTGAGAATCGTCACCCCATAAAGAAGAACTATGTTTTAGTATTAGGATAAAACCTAATATCTCCTGGGAATGAGCAATCTGCGGGACCCCATCCTTTCTAATCTAACTGATGAATTGAAGATATTCTGGTCTGTGCGTTAAACTTTAGAGGGTAACTAAAATGTGATACCTCCACATACTCCATGTAATGCAGATGAACAAAGACAAAGTTGTAGTTCAGCCTGGGTGGCAACCATGGCTTTCTCCCTTGATACAGAAATGAATGTACTCAGTCACCCAGGGAAAGGAAATTGCAGGCTTCCCAGGTTAAAAAAAGGAAATTTAGTAAATTAAACTGTTTGTTTTGGGTTAGATACACTTTCAGCCCTGGTTGACACTAATGTGGTACGGGAAACACAGAGAATCCTGTGCGTTACCTGCACCGTATTGCAGTCACACGACGTCCATGCAATCTGTTACGGGTGTCAATGTTAAATTAACGACACCCCGAAATAGATTGCAAAATGCAGTGCGATTACCAGTAATCGCATGGGTTTGAACACCCATGTGATGCCAATCAGGTGTGGGAAAAAAGGGTCCTGCACCTTTATGGTGTGGATGCGATGCGATTTGAGCCATACAAAATGTATGACTTAAATCGCAACGCACAGACATCGTATGTGATTTGCACAGGAATGCGGTGCGGTTCCTGTGTGAATCACATGCAATGTGCCGCACTGCATTAATGTGAACCAGGGCTAAGGGTCTGTTCTGCTAATTGCACCTCCTCCCTCATTTATACCTATGATATATTCATTGTTGCACTCTCTAATGTCAAATAAATGTCCCTTGTAATAACAGTGATGGGTGGATCTAGGAACCTAGGTGCAGAAATGCTAAAGCTTTAACCTTTAAGAAACATAAGGTGATTGGTGAATGTGTTCAATAGCATGGTAAGTACTTCTTCAGTCAGGATTTTGGAGCCCAACTCTAGGCTGCTAAGAAATTTACCTATGCAGTGGGGTTCTCCTCAGATTTCAGGGGCTAAATGCATGTTTGGCTATGGGAGAAAGGAATAAATACAAATACTTACCTTTTTCCTTGTAGAATGAATCAGTGCAAAAACAGTCCTTAGGTAGTTCAATTGGCAGAAGCGCTCAACGTGGTTGTTCAAAGGATAGGCACGAGTAGTCTACTTTAGTAAAACATCCAATTACTTTATTTCAGCAAATAAAACGTGTTTCGTGGCTTCCATGTAGCTCTTTCATGTGATCCGCCTAGATGACTTCACTGCCACAAACTCTACATTCCACCTAGTGGCCAATAAGGAATATTTCCCATGTGAGTCTCACTACCAGCTGATACTAGACACCAATTTTATCACCTTGCACTGAGGAAGTGGCAAGTTAAAGCCACAAAACACATTTTATTTTGTGAAATAAAGTAATTGGATGTTTTATTAAAGCTGACAGCTCATGCCTATCCTTTGAACAACCTCTGTCAAACTACCTAAGGGCTCTTTTGACTCTTTTTACAACTTTGTTCATCCACCTGAGAACCCTCAAAGAGCACCCAAGATGGGAGTTCCCGAGGGATAGAGAGCGACTACACTGACCCTGCGTGGATACAGGTTTTCTCCATTCGCACACTAGGAAGGCAGGATGTTCTCCTTTAGCTGGGTGACTGCAGCCTCAACAGTTGTAAGTTCATTTGGACCTTTTTTCCTTTTAATGTGGAAGCCCTGCATTCTCATTTTTTAATTAATCTACTACACAATAAGGGCTCTCCCGCGTACCTCTCTTTTCTTTTTCGGGGGAAAATCTGAGCTCTACCAGTAACCCCTGACAAGCTTCTCAGGATCTTACGGTCCCCGATCTACTAACACACCCTAGACTTTACCTTTTTCCTTGCTCTTGCAGGCTTTCTACTATCTGTGAAGCCAGTCTCCTAAAGCCACTTTACTTTGCTGCTCTGCCAGTGGTGGCTCTGTAATGTTATCATGGACAATGTAGGACCAGCAATCCTGCATTGTAGGGGAGGACAGGGAAGGCTCTTCCACATTCGAGAGCACTGAACAGTGGAACAGAGTGCAGGCTGCCAATTGAGGAATAAAGTAAACATTTGTACTTTTGCTCCAATCAAACAGGCATCTAACCCATGCAATGCATTGGGGGATCCACCACACGGGTCTATTTAACAGCAGCTTGGAGCGAGGCTTCAAATAAGGATACATGCTTACTAACAAACAAGTCAGAATGTATTTGTTATGTTTTAAATGTGGCCAATGCCATGAAAGACCAGTATTTCTGCTCAGGTGGAGGGTTGATTTTCTGTAATTACTGAACCTTTTCTTATACTAGATGTGACTGTATACTAAAGAATAACAGATGGATCCTGAAGGAGGAATTTTACAAAGAAAAATGGATTAGTGTGTAGGTTGGAACTTTGAATTGCACACACTCTGAAAAAGTGGAAATCTTTTCTTCAATCTATATGGAGAGTTTTTATTGTAGATATATGACGTCTGCGTTTCATAAGTGTTATGCTATTCAGAAGGAGAGAAGCTGTATGTACTAACTCTACCTTTGTTAAGGTACACAAGGAATTAGTATACCTATATACTGAGTCTGATTGTTTAAATCAGATTCTTTATTTATGTACTAACAAGATCATGTACACGTAAAAGACAGGTCATTATATACGATGACTTATACACTTTCACAAGGACATCTGGAGTATTTATTGAGCCCTATTAATTTCTGTAAACATGTTATTAGCTGTGGAACCAAATCCATTAGTTGCACATCTCATCTTGTGATGGTCAGTATAGAGAGAATTCAGGGAGTATCCGCTCTCTGTGACAATCTCACTAATTCAGATTTTCCATTTATTAAATTTAGGGCAAATACAACTAAGAACAAGGGGGAACAGATTATGGTGTAGGTCAGAGAGCTACAGGTTCCCTTGGTTAAGGATAACTTGGTGGAATGGGAGGATGGGGTTTGGGCTCAGGATACTGTATTGGGGAAAATAGTGAGGTTGCTTAGAAAAATGACTGTAGTCTTGGGATGTATGCAGGAAATCTGTGGTAAAGGGCTGAAAGGCAGGGAGGAGAGAGTAGGGAGAACCACCGAGGAACATGATGGGCTATCTGTGAGTAAAAGAAAAAGGAGGCAAGTGATGGGAATTAGTAAGGTGCATTTGCTTCTCATTCCACTCCAAGCATTAGGCATTTGCCTTTCTTTGAGCAAATAAACATATGCCAATGTTGCCACATTTTGTCGTGGGCATTCTTTTGTAAGTCATGTCCTTCATTCTCCTTATATCATCTACCCTGTTAAGCCACATCTGGAAGGATTCTCCCACTAGCAGGCAGGGATGTTGGCATTAGCAGAATTGAGGAGCTGTCTTAAGATTGATTTCTGATACGTTTTAGTGGGGATTGTGCTATGATGTAGGAGGAAGAAGGATGGATCTGCAGGGATGTGAAAGCCAATGAACTGTTGTGAGATTTTTATGACTTTCTCACAGAAGTCTGAGAGTTTGGGCATTCCCAAAAGATGTGTGGAAGAAATGCCTTTTTATTTCCACATTACCAACATTGATTAGGTAAAGAGGATATCAATTTGGAGATTTTAGTTCTGTACCACCCCGAGATGATCTTGTAAATACATTCTTGGATACTGGTGAAAGCACATTTTCTAGTGTTGGGAACAAGTCATGTTCCCTAGCCATAATGTAAGACAGGTGGTGGTCAGGATTTGGCATGATTAAGGAGTAGATATGTGACAGGGCATGTCTGAGAAGGCCTTCGTATGAGCAATGATTCTCAAAGCCTGAGAAGTTGTAGCAGTATTCTCTGGGTGATGGTAAAGTGGTCAAAAATGGCATAGTTGCAGGATATTCCAAAAGGGCAGGTAGAAAGTGGCTGTAGAGGAAGTCAGGTGTGTAATTGTTGGCCTAGCTACAACATTAAATTAAACTAGGCACACTACTGTTTAGGGCCGCACCCCTACACATGTAGCTCTTTACATGTAGACAGTAGCTCTTTAGATGAAGAACAGGCCAGACGTTTTAATCAATAGATGCACAGACTACAACCATGCAGTTGGTCCAAATCACAAACGCAGTGTTTGCATATAACCAAATATCATCTGAAATTTTGGATTCTTGCCACAAGCTGCAACAACCTGCACCAACTTTTAGAGCAATTGATACATGGTGTCATTTAGCCAATATTAGTCATGCCACATAGTGCAAATCTGTGAATTTTAGTGAACTTACTTGAATAATCACAGCGTATTGCAAAGCAACTGACTATAATTTGCTATTTAGCTTGGACCTAGCATTGGTCATACTTGTAAAGCATAGGCCACCCAATATTTTCTTGGACCCAGATCTTCTGTAGATGTGAATGACTAAATCCATAGGACCAACTCTTTTAGTATGTCTTTTAAGCTCAACATTGTTGATCGGCAACACATTGATTGCAATCTACCAATCAATTATGACCTTATGACAGGTAGATAGTGACCCCACTGTGCCAACCCTTCTCAGAAGTGCTTTCCTTTCTTATATGTAGTGTAGCACACCCTGTTTTACTACTTACTGACCTCTGCATTGCTACCTACTGACCTCTGCATGACTTAAAAATGACCTACTGGCCTCAGCACTCTGCAATACTATCCACCAACCTCTGGACTTATTAGTGATGTAAAGGCTGAAATATGCATTACTTCTTACTGACCTACTGACCTCTGCTTTAAGTATTACTGAACCCTGCACTCTGTATTACTTCCTACTGATCCCTGCACTCTACAGAGAAATTTTTTTTGTTTTTTTTTCAATCATACTTACATAGGTGTATGCAGCATCGATCCAATGCTGCATCTGTCTCCTGTCTGCTCTAAGGGTGAGAACTGAGTGTTCAGACACTGCTGATCCCTCAGTTCTCCTCGCCGCTCTGAGCAGAAACCATCTGCTTTGCTCCCCCAAGAGCTCACTGGAGCACTGGGCTAAGGAAGCGGCAGGAGCAGCTGGCTCAGGCTCTTAGTGGCCAGATGCTCGTCCAGAATCCTGGGTGGATCTTGACCATATGCTAATGGCCAAATGACTGCAAATACTCCTGAGTAACACCTGAGCAGATAATGATTTGATGAAGGAAAGTCAGCAACAGTCCATTATCATGCTGGTTGTCACCATATTAGATTCAAACTTAGCTGAAGGTCTGCATGTGTATAGACATCTTTATGCAGCCTGCAGTTCTCCAGAGATATAACTTATTTATTGATCTTTACCAAAATGTAAGCATGTAAGGCAGATTCATTAGAAGAGAAAGTTATATGTAGGAAATGTACTATTTTAGGCTCGGTTCACACTGGTGTGATTTCTGATGTGACTTAAGTCGCACAGAGTCACATGACAAGGGAAATCAAATTGTGTTCAATGGTGCCAGTTCACATCATTGTGACTTTGATTTTGAAAAAGGTTCCTGTGCAACTTTGGTGTGATTTCAGTGGCATTTGGCTCCATAGAATATGTTAACCGCATCCAAAGTCATATCAAGGTTGCACTACATGATCTCACTGAAAATCGCATCGGAATTGAGTCACATTAGTGTTAACAGAGCCTTAAAGGGAAAAAAATACAAACATATTTATTAATACAATTAGGTTATTAATGCAAAACCAATTGAATTTACATTAATCATTATTTTCTTTTTTTGCTTTATAGGAATATCTGAACCATCTTTTATAGCAAAGAGTGAAGATAGACTATTCAAATATTTATTTCAACAACAAGATTACCAGAAATGGGTTCGTCCAGTCGAACACTTAAATGACACAGTGAAAGTGAAGTTTGGTCTTGCTATTACTCAACTTGTAGATGTAGTATGTATGACACATTTTATTATGATAAATGCATAAAAGGATTTATATTTTATTAATGACCTGGATTTTATTAAAGGAACTTTCCTTGAAAAGATATTTGATTTAAAGGGTAACTCTACTTTAAATTAAAAAATAATATAGCATATACTATTACTACACAAGCTATATTGCAATTTAATGTTAATAAAAATTACCTTTCTTATTCAATCTGTGACCACTGTAATTTTCTGTAAAATGTAATACAATATGGCAACCTGCAAGCTCTCTGTACATGTAATTTCCTGCTTATATGATTGACCCATGGATTTTTCCAGATGTCTGCACTAAGATACAAGTAAACATTTAGGCACCCCCTGAAATAGGATGTATAGGAATTATATTTTTAGTGAGATACTTCCTAAGGCCTCATGTACACGAGGCGTTTGAAAAACCCTTCTGACCGCTGGAAACTGAATGCTAGAAAGCGTAGGCTAAAAACGCCAGTTTAGCCACATTTACCCACGTGTTTATGCGTGTTTATGCATGTTTGCGTTTAGAAGCGTTTTTAAAGGATAACCTCAGGAGACCCTCCCAAATGCCCAGAATGCACTGAAAACTAGTAAATAATTAACTATTTCAGACATTTTGTGAGAAATAGAGCAGAAGCAGAGAGAGCAGTATGTGTTGAGATGACCTGTCTTTTCTGTTTTCTGGTTGTATTCACTATGGATCCCATCATGAGCATAATGCGGCACGTTATACCAATTTTTCCTTCACGTGAAACTGGAACTGACTGCACTGATGTACTAGGTCCATTTGAATACATGGAATACACTGTGCATGCATTTTTGATGAAGAAAAAGGCTCTGGACAGCATGTGGACATGGACCAGTCAAAACACGTGTCTAAATGCAAACACGCATAAATGCATTTACATGCGTTTACAAGCATTTGGCGTTTGAAACGCCGGTAAACTCCTGAACATGATTTTTGTGCTTTCAAGAAAATGCCTGTAAACTCAACTGCCTGTAAACTACTGTAAATGACTATGTGTACATGGACACATAGGAAAACATAAAGGAGAGTTCAGGGGCTGCTGAAGAAAACGCTCAACTGCTCCTAAATGTCAGTTTAGCCCCTGCAGTGTACATGAGCCCTAAGAGTTAGTAACAGACACTGCTACTTTCCTCAATAGAACACTGAAAGTGCATCAGCTGATTATATTGAACAAACTTTCCCATTCAGGAATCAGTATTCCAAGGGCATAGCGGAACATACAGCTTCTTCTTAAGAACAGAAACAGGTTGGATTTTGCTACCAAGTTTTTTTTTTTATTCCTTGCAATGTACATGGATCACCCAGAGGGGATTTTTTTTATCTCAACAAAACGGGAGTTACAATTTAACCAGTTCAATACCGGGCACTTTCACCCCCTTCCTGCCCAGGCTAATTTTCAGCTTTCGGCATTCTCACAGTTTAAATGGCAATTACTCTTTCATGCACGAAACTACACAAATTAAATTTTTGTATAATTTTTTGAGACAGAGCTTTGTTTTGACTAGATCAGTGCAGTGTTACCATAGTGACACTGTACTACTTTGGGGAAGTGATCAGGATTTTTTTTACACTATGATTGCTTTTAACAGTGATGATCAATCATTTTTATAAAAGGCATCCATTCTTTCACAGCCTTTAATTGAGTATTGTTGTGATTAGCTGTGATTGGACACAGCTATCACATGCTACAGATGCACTGTGATTCGCTCTGTCTGTACCATGTAATTGCTGTAACCCATCACAGAGCTTATTACAAGAATAAACAATGACTGGCTATGAATGGAAGCCATTCATTATGTACAGCTGTCATGTAATTGCTGTGATTGATCACAGAAATCACATGATACTGGATCCGGCCCAGTACAATAATCTGTCATCCACTGTTTTTGGTGGACACAGCAGGTGACAGATCACACTGCAGGACAGCCCCTAGGGCTTGGGAGGCACATGACTGTGAGAATGTCATATATCCACCCAGGATGGGAGAGCTCCTGCTCAGTGGTCATTTGACAATAGGCCGGGTGGGAGGCAGTTAAATATATGAAATATGGCAAATATTAATAAGAAGAAATAATTATCAGCAATGTTTTTTCTTATCATCCATGTGAACAATAATAATTGCTTACACTTTATGCGTTAATGCTCTCTACGATATCAAGTTTAATGTTCAGAAGTAGGAGTTATATTATGTATTCAAATTTCGGGGGCAAATCATGTGGCTATTCTCTTAAGTAAAACTATAGTTTTATGGAAAATGTATTCAAATTTTATAATTATGATACAAGCCACATTTAAATGTATTGTTATGCTTATAATTATCTTTCCATTTACATATTTATAATTGCAATAAAATGGACATATCTTTTATCTGCACCATGGCAACTGACTAAAGTCTGTGGATGGGATTTCATGAATTCTCTGCTGCTTATTACTCTCTTAGTACTAAAAACAGAACCTGTGAGCAAATTAAATGTAGACCATAGTATAATATGTGATATACCCACCATGCTAGTACTACATTCCCACAGTACTAATATACTGCTGAGGACACCTTGCTGTGTTAGCTCTGGAAGACACTACCTTTGACAGCTCTAATAGTTCTTATATCAGTGGGGTTGCCAATTATGCAATCTATTATACATCTCTGGCACTGAGCATGTAACTGAACAGTGCATTACCACCGCCTCTCCTCAGGATTTAAAGATAAAAAGTATAAAATAATTTTAAATCTGAACTCCAGGCAGATATAAAATACGTATATTAATGCAGCTCCATATTAATATGTTAGAGATTCTGTATATAACTCTACAGAACAGACAGTGCACAGTCCACATGTGTTTATCTGCCGTTTCACTGCAAACAGAAAACAGGAACTTTATTACAGAGAAAAGCCATAGAGTTTTATCATAGATGCAGCTACAAACTTATAAACACTGCCATCTACTGGTTGAAGAATATATCTCTACTGAACAATGACACTGATGTAGTTGTTGTACAAAACTGCATGAGCATTGCATTGCAACATAATTTATACATCAAATGTATTTATTAAATACAAGCAGTGTAAGTACCTGTATTTGACCAGATGGCACTTGCAGTCCATCAGAACTCAGACTGGGGGAGGCCGAAGTATGACAAAGAGCCAGTCAGTTGTACTGCAATGCAAAGAGTATGCTGATAGGAGACGAGAGCAGATTGACCCCACCTGTGTGGTGCTTCTCCTCCCACTGTCCAGTCAAAGGTTGGGGAGGAGTCATGTAAGTGAAAGTGAAACTGCGGCAGTGAAAAATCAAGCTCCTCTCCCCTGCTAGACAGGGCTGTACTGTGTGGCAGAGCTGTGTACATCTCAATCATTTAGCAAGTAAAATGGCTCTCCTACATGTGTTTTTTATCTGTGTATTTAGCTGTTTGCTTGGAGTCAGATTTAAATAACGTTTTGAAAGAACCTTGAAATACTGTATATATAGTTGGCATTGGGGATTTATGTTTTTTTTTGCCATAACAGGCCTGAAGAGTTTTGCTTCAAAGCGTATCTAAGCCCAAGAATAAAAATGTTATATATTACAGCTTACCGGTTCTTAGAAGTGGTGACGTGCCCCCCCCCCCCCACACGTGCTCCCGCCATGTATTCCGGGCCCTGCTTGCCCATCTGCGGGCCTGGGGCCGACATGACAGTTGCTATTGGGTGGAGGGGAGAGAGGAGAGTGGGCATGTGTTCTCCCCTTCTTGCTGTGACCTGGAAAGTGACGTGTATGACATCACTTCCGGGTCACCGCTGTCACTTTCCCCTGGCTAGAACAACCGGGCAGAGATGTATTGCAGACAATCTGCATTGCAATACATCCAGTGGATCCAAGAGGAGACATGCAGGATCTTTTAGACCTTGCATGTCTCATTAAAGAGAACCTGTCACCTAAAAATCATCACATAGGGAACTTTGTGTCCCCTATGTGATTAAAAAAAAATAAAGTTACTCCTAAGCACATAACATCCCCCCTGTATAAGATAAATTACCTCCTGCCAATTTGGTGGGTATGGGGATAAAGTTTATATGTATGATGTAAAAAGATTTATGATGGTTTTGTAAAGGTATTTTTTGTTTTCCGAAAAAAAAATTTACTAAAAGATATAATTAAAAAAAAAATAACATCCCCCTCCCAAAAAAAAAATTTTGAGGCCCTCCCACCCCCATATATGCACGAACGTCTACTCATGAAAACATTGATTGCGATACACATGTTACATATTGCTGCGCATGCAGGAGTAAGAGCAACAATTCTAGCACAGAACCTCCTCCATAACACTAAACTAATGACATGTAGGGACTTTTGATGGGTATCTATTTACTTGGCACATCGTCTTTTATATTTTACCAAAAACTGGGTAATTAATTTCATTTGTTTGCCCTAAAATTCACTTTGGTGTGTTTTTTACTGATATTTTGCATTTCCTAGACCTTTGTGGTAAAATCTTGTGACATAAAAAATTGGAACTACCACTGTTTTATTCTCCAGGGTTTTTGCTTTCAGAAAATATATAATGTTTTGGGGTTATGTGTAATCTTCAGGCCCACAATTAATTTAAACGTGTGCAAAAAAAATGCTCTGGGAGCAAAATGGTTAAATGCAGGAGATACCCTCCTCTCTGGCAGGAGATTCTTCAGGGGGTTCCTACATTCTCTAAACATGGTGGTAAGAATAGGTAGTTAAGCTGTGGTTTTACTGTCTCCCTGACCACCCTTTTAAGCTTACACAGTGACCAGAGGGGTTTGTAAACATGCTGTGGCCATGGCAAAAAATTATAGCAGCACATGCAATGAACGAGGTTGCATTGTGGTTGTATGAACTCTAAAAAGAAATCCACAATGGCTCACATCCAAGGATGGCTACTGCATGTGTAAATGAGCCCCTATTCTTACATGTGTAAAGAAAGTGCTTCTGTTGCTGTCCTATCTAAACAATAACAACTGTCTTTAATGTTTGTAGGCAGCTTTATCCATTCCAACTCTAAGACACTCATCATAAAGCACTATCTAAAATTAACTGTACCTGCTCTTATGTCATTACACAATCTATATACAGTATATATTATTATAAATCCAAAACTGGTATAGAGGCATTTATGGGTCTTGCAGAGGAGATAGATCAAAACAGTAGCATTTCTGTTGTCGACAATAAAAACATTGTTTCGATTTATCTCCTCTGCAAAACCCATGAGTACTTCTATATCGGTTTTGGGTTTGTATGGATTTCTTTGTGGGTGAGCACCTGGGTATTTAGCTGAACCCGTTGGTGCTGAGTGTACGCATACACTATATTGGTCTAAGTATTGGAATACCCCTCCAAATCATTGGATTCAGGTGTTCCAATCACCTCCATGGCCACAGGTGAATACAATCAAGCACCTAGACATGCAGACTGCTTCTACAAACATTTGTGAAAAAATGGGTCACTCTCAGGAGCTCAGTGAATTCAAGAGTGTTACCATGATAGGTTGCCACCTGTGCAATAAGTCCATCCATGAAATTTCCTTGCTACTAAATATTCCACGGTCAACTGTTAGTGGTTTTATAACAAAGTGGAAACAACTGGGGACACCAACTCAGCCACAAAGTGGCAGGCCATATAAAATGACATGCTGAAATGCATAGAGAGATTCATGGAAAGGGTTTCCATGGCTGAGCAGCTGCATCCAAGCCTTACGTCACCAAGTGCAATGCAAAGTGTTGGATGCAGTAGTATAAGGCATGCCACCACTGGACTCTAGAGCAGTGGAGACGTGTTCTCTGGAGTGACGAATCACACTTCTCTGTCTGGCAATCCAATGGACGTGTCTGTGTTTAGTGGTTGCCAGGAGAACGGTACTTGCCTGACTGCATTGTGCCAAGTGTAAAGTATAGTGGAGGGGGGATTAAGGTGTGGGGTTGTTTTTCAGGGGTTAGTCTTGGCCCCTTAGTTCCAGTGAAGGGATCTCTTATGTCGTTAGCATACCAAGACAATTTAGACAATTCCATGCTCCCAACTTTGTGGAAACAGTTTGGGAATGGCCCTTTCCTGTTCCAACATCACTGTGCACCAGTGCACAAAGCAAGGTCCATAAAGACATGGATGAGCTGATTTGGAGTGGAGGAACTTAACTGGCCTACACAAAGTTCCAACCTCAACCCGATAAAACAATTTTGGGATAAATTAGAGCGGAGACTGCTAGCTTGGCCTTCGTCTGACATCACTGCCTGACCTCACAAATGTGCTTCTGGAAGAATGGTCAAACATTTCCATAGACACCCTCCTAAACCTTGTGGATAGCCTTCCCAGTAGAAATTAAGCTGTTATAGCTGCAAAGGGCGGGCCAACTCAATATTGAACCCTACAGTCTAAGACTGGGATGCTAATAAAGTTTATGTGTGTGTAAAGGCAGGCATCCCAATACTTTTGGCAATATAGTGTATATGGAGCCCCATATATGCGTATCTGTCTTTGTGCTGGGAGCGTGCCACACAGCTAACTAATGTACTAACGATCGGGATCCATAACTCCCAGTTCTGAGTCACCTGATCACTGTGATAGCCTCAGATTGGCTATCACAGTGATCAGTCCCTGTGAAGCCCACCTGTGCATTTCTCTCTCTGTTAATGGAGAGAAAAGGTACATTGTATCTCTCTCTCTGCTCACAGAGAGAGACAAATGCACAACTGTGTGTAAAATAAAAGAAAAAATAAAGAAACAATAGCTAAAAAAAAGGTTGATCTAGGTCAGTGCCAGGGTTAGTGTTTGGGTCAATTAAGGGTCAAAGGTCAAGGTCAGGGTCAACGTCAGCGTCAAAGGTCATGGTCAGTATATTTTGGGCAGGGATTTAAAAAAACAAACATTTTTTAAATTATTATCAGTGTGTTTTAGGTAGGATGAACAAAGCAAAATGCGCACTATTGTTTCTGGGCTGTACTATGGATACAAACAACAAATAACATTTGTGGTATTGCTGCAATAGTCAGAAGCAGGGAAATTTATTTTGAGTTGTTCTTTGGTTGTAGGTTATGGTAGTAATAAGAAATATGCAGCTAAATTTGAAAAAAGGATTTATTTTTTTTTTTACAATTTTGGGCCAGTTTTCTTTTGATAATAAAAATAAATCAGGAGATATCCATTATCATTTTCCACCAAATGAAAGCCCAATTCCTCCTGAAAAAACAGGATATAATCCACCTTGAGTCACAAAGTAGTTGTGATGATATGTAAATTTTTACTAACATGTGTCAAAGTTGCAAAATTGTGCTTAAGCACTAACATTTGTTTTACCCTTTGGTGTGAAGGGGTTGAACACAGAGTGCAGTGGCTACCCTTCAGACTATATATTAATATAAAATATCTCTGATCTGTTGTAGGATGAAAAAAATCAGCTAATGACCACTAATGTATGGCTGAAACAGGTATGTACTTACCGATTATGTTTTCAGGGATATATAGTGAGTGTTTTTAATAGTGACTACTTTTATTTAATCTGTATTGCTTTGTAGTGTACTGTTGACGCCTGACAACCATTTTTTGGTTACAGAGTTTCATAGTTGTTTGCCACTGCCTGCCTTTCCAAGGTGCCTGCCATATGACACCATACTGGACAGTGTCCTGGTGATTGCTTGGCATAGAGAGGTTACATGACCACTGCTGTCCTCTGGGCACTAGAGGGAACCTTGTAGAGGACTGACTTGGCCTCTGCAGTGGTCTCTGGGCAAATATCTTGGGAAAGCCCTGTGTCTATTAATGACACAGGATTCCTGAAGAATTTGGTGTCAGCTTATCTCAGGGTACAGGGAACAATAATAAACCTCCCTTCATTTTTTTCAGTGTCAGCAATAATTGCCCCCCCCCCCCCACGACCACTGATGTCAGGGGCATCCAAAATAACCCTCTACTTACTGGTGTCATTGAGTGCCATATTAATCCCATTTGCTTGGTGTCAGTGCCAGCAATAATTAACCTCCCTTCTTTGATGTCATTGTGTGCAAAATTGGTCCCTGCCTCATTGGTGTCAGGGACTAGTTTTGCACACAATGACACCAGAGAAGGGGGGTTAATTATTGCTGTTACTGAAACCAAGGAAATGGGATTAATATGGCACTCCATGGGATTAATATGGCATTTTTCTCTTGATCAGCATTGCTGGCTATTGATGGAGGTACTGATGAGGGTATTTTGATGGCAGGGAAATCTCCAAAATACAATAGCTCAGCAGGAGGGATTCAAGTCATTTTCATTCCTTCAAACTCATGTATTACCAGGCTTACTTAAACAATTTCTGTTTTCTCCCTCAGCCAGTTGGACAGCTCTGCCTCATACTTATCAGCCTCATCACAAAGGTTTTTATTGAAGGAGCTAAAGAGGGCATTGATTAGATTTCTCCTTGTCCTCAGTGATATTTGTTCTGTATACAATACAGAAATAATAATCTACTACATCATTTTTGTAATATTGTTTTTCAAACATTTATTACAAAAAAGATGTAGTTTGAACCATTCAATGTCTGTCTATCTGTCTGTCTGTCTGTCTTTCTATCTATCTTTTTTCTTTAACATATCAATTAAAACAAAGCTTCAAGATTGTTCTGAGATACATACAGTTGCATATCGATGCACAGTATTCATTTGCTTTGTATTTGTTTTGACTGTCCATTTTAAATGTATTGTACTTGTATTTTCCAAGGTTTTTCTCTGATTCTAAGCTCAGAACAGGCTGTTACTGCGTATGTGCCATTATTCATACTGAACACGTTTCACTGTAGATACTTTCCATACCTGCCTTCCCATCCATCATAGTTGTCAGTTCTGAGATCAGTCTTTACACTGCAATCTTTTATAGCATTCCTTAACCCACGGGGTGTTCCAGGCACATCATAAAGTGGTTTGACATAATCTACGCACATATATTTTACCCTTCATGTTAAAGGGGAGTCAGATAGAAGTGACATCTATTGTAACAGAGATGCTTCTTTGCATATAATCACTACTGAGGAGACTGGAAAGGCTTTCAATTTTCAATTTCTCAATGAGGTTATTACATTTCACTGACATTAAAAGGTTTTCACCGAGGTGTTAAATATTTACATTCTTTATCATTTCTTTCAGGAATGGGTAGATGTTAAGCTAAGGTGGTCTCCTAGTGAGTTTGCTGGAATAACATCAATTCGAGTGCCATCTGATTCTATATGGATTCCTGACATTGTTCTCTATGATAAGTAAGTGTCTGCATGTTTTCTATAAACAAACTATAGAAAAAGTCAGCAGTGTAGGCTTTCCTTTAGTGCCTGCCAATCTGCTACTGCTGACTAATGTTGTCCTCATGTTGCTTGAAAGCTCAGCACTGAAGCACCATGTCTACCGCTGCTAGTGTTGCCCTTGCAATAGGGGGATCTGTAAGTCATGGTAACCTCTGGTGAAAATCATATTATGGTCTGAATACAATAAAATTAAATCTGTTTTGTTGGTATGAATAATTGTAAAAAGACAGTCGCTACATAAATAATGTGCATATACATATAAACATTTCACAACATACCCCTATACCAAACCATTAGAGTTGATGTATTGCACCTATAGTGGGTGCTATATTTTCCACTAACTTCACAAAAAACATGAAAGACGCATAATCAATATGGGTCCAAGAGTGATTTAAAATTAAGAAAAAAGGTGACAGTCCTTTCTATTCCTTTACGCTGTGACCCAACAAAGAGAGTGACTATATATCTTCACCACGTGTCGGCAAGGTATATATAAATTGCTCACTCACCAGACCTTTTGACCCCAATTAAGGTGGTCAGATGCGCTTTTTGGCCATATAGGAGACCATCCTCTGAGGTTCTCCTAGAATATTGCTCCCCTCCAGCAGCTCTCCGTTAAAATGGCCATAAGCTATAGCTTGGGGATTCCCAGCATATATGGTGTTCGGTGCGAGCTAATCCTTAAGGAGATTTGGTGCCAGACTGCTCAGAAAATCCAGACAGATAAAAATCCTTATCTTTAGTATTTACTGAATGTACATTCAATTCATAAAACAAACGGTGTTTCACTCACATGGAGTGGTGCCTGTATACCGGCACCAGTATCTGCAGCTTGTGAATGCCAAATATGGCCGACATGTGCTCCAGGCCTCGCTTTCGCTATGGCTAAAAGTTCCCGGACCCGGAAGTGGCGTATTGACACTTCATGCTTTCAACCATTGTTGGTATGGGCTATGGCCATTTGAACCATATCATTTGCTCTTTGCACTGCATTGCACACTAGAGGTTTTTAACTAAAAAATGCTGGAAAAAATGCTGGATAAAAAAACATTGCTAAAAGCATTTTTTAGTAGCGTTCCACTAGCATTTAGAAGCTTCCAGGAGCATTAGCATTTTAGCAAGCATTAGCATTTATTAGCATTTTTACAGTATGTGAGGCGAAACAAAAACTAGAAAAAAAGCTGTTAGTAGTGTTTAGGAGCGTTCAGCATTTTTTTCTGCCAGAAAAACACTCCCAGAAACTCTACAAAAACAATTTCTTTTTCTGCTCTTAAACACTGAAGCTTGAAAAATGCTACTAGCCTAAAATAGAAAGCTCCTTAATGAATATGTAAAGTCATAAAAAAGAGGTTACAACCAATGTTATGCAAGAGTGCTAAGTCTTAAATCTTTGTAGCTATGCCAGTCTTTTGGTTAGGCACAGCGTTCTACGGCAGCAGTAAACACACAGGTTGCAAATACCAAGATTTGTATAGAAGAAACAGCCCAAAAGTACAAACAACCCAGGAGGGACACCACACTGGGAAACACTCACAGCAGTTCTGAGCAACTTGTAGAATGGAGTAGGTTCAGATGCACTGACAGCAACTGTCTCCGAGATTGGAATGCGGCTAGATTTTTTTTTACATATAAAAAAGTCATTTTAATATATATTTTTACATATATTTGTAAATGCATTCCAAAAATGTAGATTTGTATTTTTAAAGGCATACAGTATATTTGAAATGAATTTTTAAAAATATTTTTCATATATTCTGTAAAAAAAAACAAATTTCAACATGCAGTATATATATATTGAAATATATTTTGAAATATATTGAATATGGCCAAAATTGTAGCATTTCAAATATATGGCAATATATTTGGGAAGAATATTTTTAAAATATATTTCAAATATATTTTTCTTCCATGAGGGCTAGAACAGGAAAATATAGATAAAACTATATACAGTGCATAGCTATTTTATATGATATAATATTATGTTTAGATCTATGTCTGAAATCAGCCTTTTATCCAATTTTACTGTGTAATCTTAAATCATCTGAAACTGTAATACGTCTGTGTAAGAGGTAATATATTAAACAATCAGTAATGCAGATGCCTCTGAGACATGTCCAATCACAAAAATGCCCTTTATAACAATATTCTTTGTTCTAGTGCTGATGGACGTTTTGAAGGTTCTGTTACCAAAGCTGTTGTGAAATATGATGGCACAATAAACTGGACACCACCAGCTAATTATAAAAGTTCTTGTACTATTGATGTGACCTTTTTTCCTTTTGACCTCCAAAACTGTTCCATGAAGTTTGGATCCTGGACTTATGATGGGGCACAAGTTGACATCATACTTGAAGACTACGAAGTAGACAAAAGAGACTTCTTTGATAATGGAGAATGGGAAATAGTAACTGCAACTGGAAACAAGGGGAACCGAACAGATGGATGCTGTTGGTACCCATTTATTACCTATTCCTTCATCATAAGACGCTTACCCCTCTTTTATACACTCTTTCTTATTATTCCTTGTATAGGACTTTCCTTCTTAACCATCCTTGTTTTTTACCTCCCCTCTAACGAGGGTGAAAAAATTTCACTGTGCACATCTGTGCTTGTGTCTCTGACTGTGTTTCTTCTGGTGATTGAAGAAATTATTCCATCTTCCTCCAAAGTCATTCCTCTTATTGGAGAATATTTGGTGTTCACCATGATATTTGTAACTTTATCAATTGTTATAACAGTTTTTGCCATCAATATCCACAACCGATCTTCCTCAACACACAATGTAATGGCACCATGGGTGAGGAAGATCTTCCTTCACAAGCTTCCTAAACTGCTTTGTATGAGGAGCCATGTGGACAGGTACTTTACACGAAAAGAAGAGACAGGAATAGTCAATGGACCGGAGACCTCTAGGAACACATTAGAGGCAGCTTTGGATTCCATTCGTTATATAACACGGCATGTGGTTAAAGAACATGAAGTTCGTGAGGTATGATTATATGAGTCTATTGTTTATTAAATGTGGGTTTGTCAGCAGTAGTGTCCTTTTTACTCAAAGCATAACAAGCAGTAATCAACCATTCTTATTAGTTTTTTCAAGGAATTTCTAAAGCACTGCAGGGTATATTTATGCTCTATAAATGAAAAGGATAGATAAATAACACATTATTCTTTGAAAGTGATAAAATGATTTAATTAAACATTGGATTTTACTAATTTCAAGGCATATATAAAACCACCCTGGTACCCGCAGATCGGCGAAGCGGATGACAGGACGGAAGTCTGTGCTGACAGCGGGGTGTGCCGTTTTTTGTTTCCCTGCAAAGCAGGGAATAAATACTGGCACATCCCTTAGTAAATCAGCACAAGTAAACACACCAAGAATTGTTAGATACACAGTTAACCCTTTGATTGCCCCTAGATGTTAACCCCTTCCCAGCCAGTGTCATTAGTACACTGTCAGTGCATAATATTAGAACTGATCATTGTGCTAATGTCACTGGTGATGTCAGTGTCAGTCATTCAGTCAGTTCCCACAAAGTGTCAGTCAGTATCAGATTGCCCTCCGTACTATCACAGTCCCACTATAAGTGACTGATCGCTGCCATTACTATTATAAAAAAGTATTTTCTATGTATGGGTCCCTACACCTTCTGTTTTTCCCTATTCCTTTGCTTTTCATCCTCTATACATCGTCAGGAGCACTGTAAGGGTTAAGTATTGTATAACTATGACAGAGGGGGGTCTGTGCATACAGTGCTCCTGACAATGTAGTTTATGGCTTAAAGTGTTAGTAAAGCCACTTTGTTCATTTTTACCTACAGGTAAGCCTAAAATAAAGCTTACCTGTATGTAAAATGAATTTCTTCTAAATGTGCACCAATTAGGAGATGTTTTTTTTTTTTTAAAGCCGGCATATGCTCACTGAAGGAACAACATACCCATGCCATTCCTTCGGAGCACTGTGCCATGTCCCGAGACTCCTGTGCGCATGCGCGGGAGTGACGTCATCACAGCTCAGTCAGCCAGATGGATGGAGCTCGCAAAACCGTAAGGAAGACCGGGTGAAGGTGGAAGCCTGTACAGTGGTGACAGAGCGCCACTGAAGGGCTTTGTTTTAAGGTAAGGTTTACATAATGTGCTAGTATGCGTTGCTTGCTAGCACATTATGCCTTTACCTTGCAGGGGATTTTTTTATTTGGATGCAGTTTACTACTGCTTTAAGAACATGATGTCAGCCTGCACAGTGGAGCGGCTCCTGGCTACACAGCAGTTAGCTGGCAGAGCCGTGTTCTCACTATTACAGGCATTTTTACCCAGTGTTGGGATTGGCACCACCACTTGTGAACTTATGGATTAAATTGTTTTTATGTTTGACTTTTAATAAACGGTTTTATGCTATGTGAGCGTATGTCCTCTCCTGATTCCATGTGTATCCAAAACTGGGGATGATGGTCTGGTTCCGGCAGTGTATAAAAAGCAAGTATGTAAGACCCATCAAACCAAGAGTCAAAGGATCTGCTGAGTGGTTGGAAGATTGGTGAAGGGTTATTATTGAGTTATTGATATAGGCACTCAACAAAGCAACATAGAGTGTTTTTGGACTATTGGTTACACAGCTTTGATTATTTTACACATTGGTGGATCACATCAGCATAATGTGCAATTATTAAAAACATTTTGCACTGGTCAAAATTTGCACTGGACACTTTATGTTTGTACTTGTATTGCAAATGTAAAACGTTGCACCTGCTAATTTTTCGCAAAAGAGTGGATTGTTTACAGGTATCAAATATTGTTGATATGCACAAAGTCGCTTTAATTTTTACATCAAGAAATATATACTTATTTTTAAAAGTATATCTTTTTAATTGGATAGTTACTTTGCTATTATTATATGTTTTTTTCAATTATAGCACTATATATAGTAATGCATGTATATACCATTGGATTCCAGCCTGTGATGCCCCATCATTACCATGACATTTTCAGTTTCCAATGTTGTTATACTTTCACTGACAATAACTCGGTTTTGCAACACTACACCCAAATTAATTCTCCATAATTTTTAGACAGAGATTTCTTCTGGCGGTATTAGTATCCTCTGGGGTTTTTTTATGTTTTACTATATAAAGGAAAAAAGAACTACATTTTTGACAAAAACATCTGTTTGCTATACTTTCTGTTAACATGAATTGTTTCGTTATTTTTTAAATTAGGAAACATGCTGGTATTTAGGAGTTAAAACATGGAACTTGGTAATGTTGCACAAGATACAGTGCAGGTGAAGGGTTTAATGTACAGGTTGCATACTGTATTATATAGAGGGAGGATGGAGATGGTGGTATTAATGTGCAGATGTGCAGGTTAAGGTAGGTGAATGGGTTAATATACAGATCACATAGTGTAGGAGAGAATGGGGAGGTGAAAGAGTTAAGCTTTATTTGCTGCTGCAAATAAAGCATTCATTCTGTAGCTATGTTTCTGTTCCTTTTTTGTAGTGCTGACCATATACATATACATTACTGGACGAGAATATTTGTCCGAAAATCCTTTGCACCTACAATGAATGGACGAATGTTGTTCGAAAATCATCTTTTTTTAACACTCCATTTTAAAATGAACGTCATTTCTGAATGAAAGTCACATACACTGTCCAAAAAATGCGTTTGAGCGAGAAAAGTTTTACTTTCTGACCCTTCGAATTTGCCCGTCAATGCAGTGGAACACAAACATCGTTTTGACCCCACTAGCGGTTAGAAAATTAAATAAATTTTCTTAAAACAACAATTTTCGAATGAAAATCTATATGTGTATGGCCAGCATAAGTAAAACAGATGGGCCAACAGCTGTAAACACTTGCATCGTTTGCATATATGATCACATTGATTGGTCTCTCTACGACCAATCACAGTGCTCCCAAGATACAGAGCCACTCAAATGGGCTCTGCGCACAGTGGGGTTGATTTACTAAAGACAAATGCACTGTTCACTTTTTCAATTGTCATTTGCACTCTGTAATGGAATTATCCCCAGAGCTTAGAGAACGAGGTGACGCTGTGCTGACTTCTTTCATCTTATCATGTACAAGCAAAAACATGCTGTTTTTATTCATTTTTCATGCATGTGATTGGGTATTCTTTGCAAACTGATAGTTCACCGCATTTACTAAGCTCTGGGGAAACTTCCCTTACAGAGTGCAATTTTATTTCCAAATGGAACAGTAACTTTATTTCCAAATGGAAATTTGCCTTTAGTAAATCAACCCAGTGTCTGCAAACCATCAGAGGACAGTTTGGTTCACAGAAATTAATGGATGGAACCACCACCAAATGGTGCTTAAATAGTACCATTTATAAATAGTTGTTAGTAAGGTGGTTAGGTAAAAAGGGTTAAAGTCAATACCATCGAAGCTCAGCCGAAAAAAATGGTCACATATAAGCCCTGAAGACATAGGTGAGCGCTAGATGAATTCATGATTATTAGATTCCTCATTGTAACTGCAGCCTTAGCTTAGTAAACTTTGCTCATTTATCATGGTTTGCTGTACTCATGATAGCATGATTGAAGATACATAGTTAACAAGGCTGAAACAATGCAGATGTCTACCAAATTTATCTACTTACAATTCCTGCCATTTTGGTCCAACGAAAGGCAAAACAAACTACATTTTGATGCACAGGGCTAAAAAAATCTTTCCAGGCTCCCCAAGTGCAACCACATCAGTATTGTTCTGAACTCCTTTCTACACTGCTCAAAAAAATTAAAGGAACACTTTTTAATCAGAATATAGCATCAAGTCAATTAAACTCCTTGGATATTGATCTGGTCTATTAAGTAGCAGAGGAGGTTGTTAATAGTTTCAGCTGCTTTGGTGTTAATGAAATTAGCAACAGGTGCACTAGATGGGCAACAGTGAGATGACCCCCAAAACAGAAATGGCTTTTCAGGTGGAGGCCACTGACATTTTTTCCCTACTCATCTTTTCTGACTCTTTTTCACTAGTTTTGCATTTGGCTAGGGTCAGTGTCACTACTGGTAGCATGAGGCGATACCTGGACCCTACAGAGGTTACACAGGTAGTCCAACACCTCCAGGATGGCACATCAATACGTGCCATTGTCTCAAGAGCATGGAGGAGATTCCAAGAGACAGGCAGTTACTCTAGGAGAGCTGGACAGGGCTGTAGAAGGTCCTTAACCCATCAGCAGGGATGATATCTGCTCCTTTGTGCAAGGAAGAACAGGGTGCGCACTGCCAGAGCCCTACAAAATGACCTCCAGCAGGCCACTGGTGTGAATGTCTCTGACCAAACAATCAGAAACAGACTTCATGAAGATGGCCTGACGGCCCGACGTCCTCTAGTGGGCCCTGTGCTCACTGCCCGGCACCATAGAGCTCGACTGGCATTTGCCATTGAAAACCAGAATTGGCAGGTCTGTCACTGGCACCCTGTGCTTTTCAAAGTTCAGTGCAGGTTCACCCTGAGCAAATTTGACAGACGTGAAAGGGTCTGGAGAAGCTGTGGAGAACATTATGCTGCCTGTAACATCATTCAGCATGACAGTTTTGGTGGTGGGTCAGTGATGGTCTGGGGAGGGATATCCATGGAGAGACGCACAGACTTCTACAGGCTAGACAATGGCACCCTGACTGCCATTAGGTATCAGGATGAAATCCTTGGATGCTTTGTCAGATCCTACGCTGGTGCAGTGGGTCCTGGGTTCCTCCTGGTACACGACAATGCCGGGCCTCATGGGGCAAGAGTATGCAAGCAGTTCCTGGAGGATGAAGGAATTGATACCATTGAATGGCCCCCACGATCGCCTGACCTAAATCCAATAGAACACCTCTGGGATATCATGTTGCCTCCAGGTTGCACCTCAGACTGTCCAGGAACTCAGTGATGCCCTGCTTCAGATCTGAGAGGAAATACCCCAGGACACCATCTGTCGTCTCATTAGGAGCATGTGTCAGGCATGCATACAAGCACGTGGGGGCCATGCAAACTACTGAGTACCATTTTGAGTTGCTGCAATGAAATTTCAGCAAAATGAACTAGCCTACTGCATCATTTTTTTACTTTGATTTTGGGGGTGTTTTTTAATTTCAGTCCTTTGTAGGTTGATCATTTTCATTTCCATCAAACTATGGGGCATCCTTACGTTCCTAACACATTACCCAGTCCATATCAGTATAGATATCCAGCATGATATTTTTCCCCATTGAGATATGATGTGTTTTCAAAGTGTTCCTTTAATTTTTGAGCAGTATAAATTGATGGAAAATGCTTCTTTCTTGTAGATGACATAATGTCAAAATGTGCTCTTGTGTTATGAGTGGTGTATATGGGTCGGACTCTCCCTTCAAAGAGTTCCTCACTAACTAAAGCAATGCTGAAAAGTTAACTTTCAGTTCTTGTCCTCTACATTGAATTCTTTACATCTGCTGTGTGCTTGTCTTTTTTATCTTTTGATCAAAGAAATTAGAAAGGCATATTAGGCAAGACACTCATGCAATTGTTAACCTTTTTTTAATATTTGTATTTTTAAAAATGATTAATGCATACATACAATTTCTCATACATAAAAAAATAATCATATCTAATTTTCCAGGTTGTTGAAGATTGGAAATTTGTGGCTCAAGTATTGGACCGCATGTTTTTATGGACATTTCTTCTGGTTTCAGTCATTGGCTCCATATTTCTATTTATTCCAGTCATACACAAGTGGGCGAACATCATTGTGCCCATACATATTGGGAATATGTATGGAGACAGACCTACATGAACTTTTTCCTGTATATTTCCTAAAATACCATGCTGAATTATTTAATGTATAGCTCATATATTTGCTGCTGTCCTGACTATTTTGAAAATTAATGCTTTAAAGAAAAATATTTTTTATTTAAATAGCTTGAATATTTACAATTTAAATAAACAAAAATGAATTCTAATTGTGTTGATCTTAATTTTTTTGTGAAACGTATAGAAGGTCTATACTGCAAGATAAATAGCATCTCTATCACAAGAGTTTTGGTGGATTAAACACAGCCAATCAAACTGATAATATCATTGATTGCAATAGGTTCCAATAGGCAATATGGAAATAGTTAAAGAGTATGCTAGGACCCCCCCAAAAAAAATATACCGTATGCTGTACATCTCTGCTATATATGCATATTTCCTTTTTTCCCTTTAGAAACACTGCAAGTACAGAAAAATGCCTGTTGATCTGCCAGAAATGCACTCAGCTCTCAAATGCATGTGGGCTAAGACACAGCACTTCTGTGGACTGGGAGTGCCAGCCCTGCCCAATTATCTTTTGATAAACTACTCAAATCCCTTGCTCTCTCCTATTCTCTACAACATAAACCTTACTAGAGATGTCAAATTTCCAGAAAATTTGAAGCCATGAGAAAAAAACATTTTCTCTGTATTTTCTCCAGACAAAAAGCTGAAGGTTTTGGAAAAATTGAAAAAAAAAATCAGCGTGGGTAGTTTTACAAATTCAAAGTAATTTTGTTACACTGGGACCATGAAATGCCATGTATATAAAAGTATTATGCTTGAAAGAAAAGTACAGCTTATTCAGTAAATAAACTAGACTTGCTTTTTAAAATTTGTGATGATCCAGAAGCAGCAGAAAGAGTGTCTCCGGAAAGAGAACTCTGGAGAGAAAAGCTACTTGCACTTTCATTATGGTCCTCATCATTTAATTCCATGAAGTATATATCAATGTCTTTATGGCACCTCTGAAATTCAAGGATGTGTTTTGTCATCCTTGTAGCATTTGGAAAAGAATATTTCTTAACACAATATTTGCAAATTGCAGCTTTGCTCTTAGCAGAAATTGCACTGTGGAAAGGTTTCCAAACTCTAGATGTTGGTTTCACCATTTCACTGAGAGGAAGAAAAGAAAAAGCAATTTACTGACCAGACTATAGGTAAACATTATGCTGTGATGGTGGAGAGCATTAATAGGAATCATGTAAAAGTTATAAAGATAAACTAATTTGCCAAACAAAGTTACCCTTTTACCTGTCAATTAGAGAGAAGCGCCACGCTCCCCCCCAAAAAATATACTACAAATATTGTAGATGCTGACTTTTAAAAAAGGACACTTACATGTCCAGGGATCCAGCGATGACTGAAGCCGAATCTTCAATCAGCTATGGGTGCAGGCGCCAGAATCTTAAAAAAGGGAAACCAGCAGTGGAGCCTAGCACCTTCACAGCAAGTTTCCTATTGCACATGTGCAAAGCACGCTGTGCTTTGTGAATGGTCTCACATTCTTCTTGGACCTGTGAAGTGTGAAGGGGAAGAGGGGGGGGGAAACTTCCAGCTCAGATCACCACAGCGCATCTGACTGGAAGTGGGAGCGGGTACCTGTCAAAACCAGGTATCTGCTTCCCCTTCCCCCCAAAAAAGTGGCAAATGTGGCAGTAAAGGGAGGAGGGTGCAAACAAGTGGAATTTCCCCTTTTGGGTATAGTTCCGTTTTAAGACTTGAGATAAGGACAAAAAATATAATCTATTGTATCCTAACAATCACACAACTGTAGGACATACAAGATGGAGCCCACGAGCAAACTAAACTGGAGCCTTCCCACTGCAGTTCCCCCCTAGTGGCAGAAATGCATATTCCTCTTCTAAGAGAATTGCACTGAGAAGTACAGTGTTACTTGAATGTATTCCAGGATTTGCTTGTCTTCAGCTGGGAGAACTTGTAATAATTAAGGAACTTACATAAAGTCTCAGAAATCTTTCATTAATGCCTTCATGTTATAGATTGAATACCATGATATATATATATATATATATATATACATATATATATATATATATATATATATATATATATATTATTTATCATTGTAAAATTATTATTTTTTTAATTTTGCCAGAAAAAAAAATGAAAAAATGTTTTTTTTACCAGTGTTTCCATTTTTTTCTAGGACTTCCCATCTCTAGACAGTACTTAGTCTGTAGTCCAAGATAAGTATTTGGAGGGCTTATCAGACTCTTTGAGATATCTCAGGAAATGTGCACAGGACATCTCTTCGTTCTGCATTCCCCTGACCTGTTTTCAGCCAACAGCATGCTAAAGCAGAGTGGAAATGCAGAAAAAAGTACATACAAATATCTTTTAAATACCTTACCTGCCTTAAAGCCAATATCATCCTAACTTTATGTTTAAGCTCATTATGAAGTGCGTTGGTTGCACTGAAATCTCAAACAGTGTCGTCAGCCCTGCCTGAGTTCTCTGCTGCTGAACTACAATTCCTCCCTTCCCCTCTCCCACCCTTCCTCTTTCCCTCTCTCTCTCTTACTCTCCCTCCTTGTCCCTAGCTCTCATCTTCACTTTCTCTCCCCTTCCTAAACACCCTTTCAGACTCACTTCTACCCACTCTTCCCCTCTCTCATCTTCCCACTATCTCTCCGTCTATCTCTAGCTCCCTCCCACTATCTTCCTTTCTCTTTATTCTCCTACCCTCCCTCTGTCTTTCCCTTCCTCTCCCCCCTTTCACCCCTACCTTACACTCAAACAGGCTCTTTTCGATGATTTTAGGTTCAAGCTGCCTCCTGGTGACATAGATCGTTCTGCATGCCTTGTTTTTCAAGGCCTTGTTGACTTGCTTGAAACGTCGTGAATAGTAATTTTTAAGATCAAAGTGTGTGTTACTGTTACATTTATTACGAATGCAGTTGTTTAATGTAAAGGAAGAACTCTTCATTTGTTTTGTGTTCCCCTTTGGCACACCATGCTTTTTGTCTTCCATTAGTACACCATGATTTTTTTTTCCTTTAGTACACCATGATTTTTGTTGTCTTTGGCTAAAGGGCCAGTGTCATTGACACACTATGTTTCCCCAGCATATCCAGGCTGCCTTGTAGGCCTCTTTTTGTTGGTGACTGTAATAGGAGGTCTTCCACACTGAGCAGGACCTTCTTCTCTGTGTCATGTAGAGTTTGTCTTGGTGTCATTTAGAGTAAAGCTGGACATACATGACTCTGTTTTTGCCAATCAGCCAGAGGGCTGATAAAAAAAAAGAACCAGCAAAGTGGATAGAGAAATCCTCCCCACTGTAACACTGTGACATTCTGACAGTAACTCCACCACTATCAAAATACACTGATCAGTGCTGCAGCCAACTGGCAAGGAGGATTCCTCTGTCTACCTTGTTTGTGTAAATGAGGGAATCTGCTTAATGTTTTTTTCAATCAGCCCGCTAATTGCAGTGCTGAATGAACAGACATTTTTTAACAAGCTTGTTCATCAGAAGTCGATCATTAGGTCTTTGCTTAACCAGTCAAATTTCAATCAATCTATGGCCAGCTTTAGTTCTGAGAAGTATTCCAGAGGTGCAGCCAGTTCTCTTTACTCCTTCCTCTCTCTTTCTCTCTCCCCTTTCCTCTTTTCTCTCTTTCTCCCTTTCTTTTTTTCCCCTGATTGCTGCACTCTATACATTGTGTTACTTGCTCCAGACTCCTGTATGCTGTACACAATGTTGTGCATTACATTACACTACAGTCCTGACCAAAGTGTTCATTGTTTCAGTATTTTCTGGTTTTAAGTTCTTTTTTGGGCAGGCACCGACAACATGAAATGTAGAAGAAAAGTTAAAAAAAAAATTGATAATTTGTCCTGAAGTTTATATCTGTCTGTGAGACTGTCAAATGTGGCACAATAATTAGTATTGTGTATGTAAAAGGACCATGGTATGCTTGTGCAATGTATACAACTAGGCTCAAAGTCTACTCAATCATGCCCCTTTAAGCCACTCAGTGTTAGGCACTATTTGGTCATGCCCACCGTTCTCCCCTTTTGGCAAGATCAATAGGTATTTTTCTGTACTTGTAGCATTTGTAAAGAAACAAATATTTTAAAAATGTGCATTAATTGCAGCAATGTACTGAATGTTTTATTTTTATTTTTCCAGACATACACTTTAATGCCACCAACCACATGGACACAGTTGAGTTCTTCTGTATGTTTTATGACTGGTTCATACCTTTATAGTTATATCAGTAACCAGACTTTTAAAATGATAAAAATACCATATGTGATGATCTGCTTAGTTGGTTGAATATTTGTTTTATTATTTATATGTCTTTGAAACGTTATCCATGGTCCAATAAAATTACTTAATTGGTACATTTACAAAGTTTAGATCCTTTATAATGAAAGCAAAATAAATAAATCTATTATACTGTGATCAGTGGTAGCATATTCTTTAAGACTTTCTAAAAAAAATTAGAGAATAATAAAAATCATCCAGAATAACAGTTTTTTTTTCTCCAAAGTTAAAAATACCACAGTGCTAAAGAAAAAACAATAACAGCACATCAACAGTCTTTTCAATATGAAACTGAACACAGACTGGACTAATTTATCTAACTGCCTTTGCGAAGAAATGTGTTACCTTACAACAATCGATCATATAAAAAAATGTTCATTTTTATGTTGTCATTTTACAGTGCACGTTCAATGCTACAAAGCATTTGCCCATGACTAAGCTCCTACATGGTTTCCATAGGGGAGAACTCACGTAGTGCTTTTCTTACAAAGAAAAATAATGTGCTTTTATACATGTATATATAGCTTGGGTGAGGGGCTGAGGGTTCTCATAGATGAAGTGTATAAAACAAATAGTAGTGTTCGAGGCATTCACAGTACTTGACAAGGATATAGATCTCAGAAAGCAGTTTATATTGAGTGCCTGCTGCATTGGTGTCGACCAACCCATCTTTCTCTAGGCATTGAGAAAGGTGGGCTATGCCCTACCAAAGCATTGAACAGGCAATACATTTTGCTTTGTGAGATATATCTGCTTGAGTTCCTCAACCTCTACTCAATGTTTCACATATATGTATATCTTGCAAAAAAACATGCTTTGAAAGATTGTATTTCAGTCTATTACAGTAGCCAATGAGTATTTTCACTAACTTCATAAATTAAGCATGTTGTACATGTTTTAGCCATGCATTGCCTCTCATTTACTAATTCACAGGGCACTACTTGAAACCTTAGGGCATTTTTGTTTAGGTCATTATACTATTTCATTTAGTCACACAGTACATAGGATCTTTTCCCAAGGTAACATGTTTCTTATTTAATATACTATGCCCTGTTAGCTGTTTGACTGACTCAAGAAATTAGGGGCTGCATATTGGTTGATATGTTTAATAAATTCTATTCCTCTCACAATGTACTTGCAATATCAAAATGCTTCTATTTTTTTATCCTTGAGCTGAAAGTTTGGCGTTCATGTAATTAGATTTATTACATAATTTAATTTACTGAAAAAGCAAGCTTTCAAATTATGTTACACATCTAACTTATTTTAAATTGTATTTCCAGCCTACTGTTATACAAGTTATAAAATTATGTGTCTCATATCCTTGTTGTTCTAAAACTTGAAGATTTTTTACTTTTATTTATGCATTCTATGCAGTAATGTAAATAAACCTTCAGCGTGTAGCTCTCCTCGTAGCCCCCCCCTAATAATGGCCAGAGCCTGATCTTGATCTAGCGATATGCACAAGATCAGCGGCTCTCCTGGGCCTCTCCCTCCTCCTTGGCTGAGACACAGCAGTTGAAACCATTTGCTCCCACTGCTATCAATCACAGCCAGTGAGGAGGGAGCGGGGGGCAGGGCTAAGTCGTGCTCTGTATGTTCTATAGACACACAGAGGCTGCTTGGGAGTAAGCACTGGGAGCACTCATCAGGGGGGAGGAGCCTGGAACACCGGCGGGGGACCCGAGAAGAGAAGGATCCGGTCTATTCTGCACAAAGCAGGTAAGTTTGACATGTGTGTTATTTTTTTTTTCTAAGTGAACATTTAGTATCACTTTAAAGAGAAATATCATCATATGACCCTCTGGCTTCATTCCTTTCTCAATCACTGAACCACAATATGTTTGGGTTAGTGACTCAAAGTATCGAAGCACAAATGTCAGCATGGCAGCCAGGCAACTAGCATTTATAGAACGAAAAGTTGGCAAGTCCATGTTTTTTCAGGAAAGGATTCCTGTAAAGTGACCCTTTTCAGCCTGTCCCCCAGACAACGTCATCTCTGATGAAATGCTCAAGGTAGAGCCTGATTGCCTGGCGGTCGATGTCCAACCTGCAGCAACCCATGGGAATGCCACATTCAATATTACTGCTGTGCCATTGAAGCCTGTTGACTTTTTTAAATTGTGTGTTTCTTCTACTTCTTAATAAATTCTGTCAAACAGTTTTACACTATGGAAATGTCCCTTGCATCCTGTTTTTAAGCAACTTTGGAGGCGTGCTTTTGCATTTATTAACTGGAGGAGGTTAGATGCTGGATGGGATTTCTTAATTCTTTGAAGCACTGTCAGACCTATCTGTTAACACAGATGCCATTAATTTCTAGTAAGAAGCTGTAGTGTGTGTTCTGGAATGGATAAACTTTTTTCTCACTGACTGGAGTTTTGTAATACAGGAACTCTTTGTAAAACACTTCTTGGGGTTTTCTTTATTTGGCTCAAGAAGATTCTCTGCACATTTACTGCTTTCCTCATTATTTATGGACTTTGGAAAAAGTCTTTTCATAAGATTTGTTTTGTTCTTTTTCACTTGTTTGATTCATATTACATAACAGATTTTCAATTTAAGTATATATATTATTAACTGTTATTTACACTATTTATGTGTTTTTATAGCTCTGCACTTTATTTTTTAATTCATTTATAAAAGAAGGCCAGCCCTGTAAAGAAGCCTATCTATACTTAACTTTCCATCAGCCCATGCCTTCAAACAACACCACTTCACTGCAGGTATTAGACCCTTCCATCTGGCCTGTTGGACAAGGTCACTTTATGAAATAGCATTGTTAAGTTTTATTTGTGGTGTAAGCCATCATACAAGATCAGCATGTAAACACAACTGAGAAAGAATCCAATTCATGCTTGAAAAATGTAAATGTTATAAAAATGATCTCTATTATTATCAGATAAATGTATGTAATAGTTTTTACATTTTAGACCACACAGACAATATCTGGCATCACATATTATGCAAATAATATAGAAGGGTAATCATGATAAAAATTGTATCAGAACCTGCCTGCAATATCAGGTCCTTCCAGTTCCTATTGCTTATGCTCACCATAAGCAGGGGGAACAAATAAAATTACCTTTTTAAACTAATTTACAATAGCTGAGAACAAATTTCTCTAATCATAGGAAGGGCTTAGAAGGAAATCTGCATTGAATAAAGCTATTATTTTGCTGTCTGGAAGACAACAAAGGAAACATTTCTTGCTACAGCTACAGCATCTGAAAACATTTCCTGCTACATCAACATTTTAAGAACCAATATTTTTTCTCCTAAATTGGAATGGATAATGTGTTCACCTAAACATCATTTATTGTATTGTGTTGGTACATAATTTATTTGAGTGTTTCACTTATTGTCAGGTGCTTGGCTCTCTACCTTTGCTCCTTTCTCCCTGCTTCTTTCTTCATGGTTTAAAATAAAACACATCCAACTATACTGCACGTTGTATACATAAATTCATTTAAAAAAAACTATAAAAGGACACTCATGGTTAAAGGTACATCTCAGGGGAAACCAACTTGTCAGTATTTTCAACATAAAATATATAGCCTTAAATTAGCCTTAAAAGTGTCCTTTTATTAATATACAGTCATGGCCGAAATTGTTGGCACCCTTGATATTTCTCCAGGAAATCATGTATTTCTCACGAAACGTATTGCATTAACACATGTTTTGCTATACACATGTTTATTCCCTTTGTGTGTATTGGGACAAAACAAAAAAAGGGAGGAAAGAAAGCAAATTCGACATAATGTCACACAAACCTCCAAAAATGGGCTGGACAAAAGTATTGGCACCCTTTCACAACTGCGGATAAATAAGAATGTTACAAGCATGTGATGCTCCTGTAAACTCACCTGGGGCAAGTAACAGGTGTGGGCAATATAGAAATCACACCTGAAAGCAGATAAAAAGGAGAGACGTTCACTTAACCTTTGCATTGTGTGTCTGTCTGTGCCACACTAAGCATGGACAACAGAAAGAGGAGACGAGAACTGTCTGAGGACCTGAGAACCAAAATTGTGGCAAAATATCAACAATCTCAAGGTTACAAGTCCATCTCCAGAGAACTAGATTTGCCTTTGTCCACAGTGCGCAACATTATCAAGAAGTTTGCAACCCATGGCACTGTAGCTAATCTCCCTGGTCGTGGACGGATGAGGAAAATTGATGAAAGATTGCAACGCAGAATAGTCCGGATGGTGGATAAGCAGCCCCAAACATGTTCCAAAGACATTCAAGCTGTCCTGCAGGCTCAGGGAGCATCAGTGTCAGCGCGAACTATCCGTCGACATTTAAATGAAATGAAACGCTATGGCAGGAGACCCAGGAGGACCCCACTGCTGACACAGAGACATAAAAAAGCAAGACTACAGTTTGCCAAAATGTACTTGAGTAAGCCAAAAGCCTTCTGGGAAAACGTCTTGTGGACAGATGAGACCAAGATAGAGCTTTTCGGTAAAGCACATCATTCTACTGTTTACCGAAAACGGAATGAGGCCTACAAAGAACAAAACACAGTACCTACGGTAAAATATGGTGGAGGTTCAATGATGTTTTGGGGTTGTTTTGCTGCCTCTGGCACTGGGTGCCTTGACTGTGTGCAAGGCATCATGAAATCTGAGGATTACCAAAGGATTTTGGGTCGCACTGTAGGGCCCAGTGTCAGAAAGCTGGGTTTGCGTCCAAGATCCTGGGTCTTCCAGCAGGACAATGACCCCAAACATACGTCAAAAAGCACTCAGAAATGGATGGCAAAGAAGCGCTGGAGAGTTCTGAAGTGGCCAGCAATGAGCCCAGATCTAAATCCCATTGAACACCTGTGGAGAGATCTTAAAATTGCTGTTGGGAAAAGGTGTCCTTCCAATAAGAGAGACCTGGAGCTGTTTGCAAAGGAAGAGTGGTCCAAAATTCCGGGTGAGAGGTGTCAGAAGCTTATTGATGGTTATAGGAAGCGACTGATTTCAGTTATGTTTTCCAAAGGGTGTGCAACCAAATATTAAGTTAAGGGTGCCAATACTTTTGTCCAGCCCATTTTTGGGGTTTTGTGTGACATTATGTCATATTTGCTTTTCTGCCTCTGTTTTATATTTGTTCCAATACATACAAAGGGAATAAACATGTGTATAGCAAAACATGTGTTAATGCAATACCTTTTTTGTGTGAAATACTTGATTTTCAGGAAAAATATCAAGGGTGCCAACAATTTCGGCCATGACTGTATATATAAAATGCTCCGCATAAATGAGTACACCCTTTTAAAAAGTAAACTTTTGACAAAACTGAGTTTTAAAGAACATTTGTTTAGCTAATTACGTGAAAGTAACGTTAATAATATAACTTAGATTACAAAATCTTCAGTTTTACTCAAATTAGTTGATGCAAAGATTAATACACCCCGCAATAAAAACTACTACATCTAGTATTTTGTTATGACCTCCATGATTTGCATGGACAGTACCAAGTCTTCTGGGTATGGCAACATATTGCAGCAGCTATCTTTTTCCATTCTTCAGGAACGACCTCTTTTAGAGCCTGGATGCTGGATGGAGAGTGATGCTCAACTTTTCTCTTCAGAATTCCCCATAGGTGTTCGATTGGGTTCAGATCAGGAGATATATTTGGCCACTGAATTACTTTCACCCTGTTCTCCTTCAGAAATACAACAGTGGCCTTAGATGTGTGTTTTGGATCATTGTCATGTTGAAAAAGTGCATGACGACCAAGGGCATGGAATGATGGTAGCATCTTCTCTTTCAATTTGGAGCAGTACATCTGTGATTTCATTGTACCATCAATGAAATGCAGCTCCCTGACACCAGCAGCACTCATACAGCCCCACAGAAGAACACTGTCATGACCATGTTTCACTGTAGGCACCATGCATTTTTCTTTGTACTCCTCACCTTTGCAATGCCATACAGTTTTGAAGCCATCAGTTCCAAAAACATTTATCTTGGTTCATCACTCCAGAGAACAGAGTCCCAGTAGTCTTTTTCTTTTTCAGCATGGGCCCTGGCAAATTCTAGGTGGGCTTATTTGTCCATGGGCTTTAGGAGAGGCTTCCTTCGTGGACGACACCCATGCATGCCATTACTCTGCAGTGTATCCCGTACTGTGTCACGGGAAACAATCACCCCAGTTGGGCTTTCTACTTCTTTAGCTAATTGCAGTGAACACTGTATGGCGATTTTCTTCAACCATTCTCATCAGAAGACATTCCTGTTGAGGTGATAACATCTGTGGACAGCCTGGACGTCTGTGTAAGATGGTCGCAGTTCCATCTTTGTTAAATTTTTGCTACAGTATTCTGACTGATAAGTAAAGCTTTGCTGATCTACTTGTAGCCTTCACCTTTCCTGTGTAAAGAAATTACTTTCTTTCTCAGGCCTTGTGACATTTCTCTTCCATGTGGTGCCATTGCTGATAGCATGAAATGGGAAGGGGTTTTCTTTGTTAAATAGCGTCCTTTTATAATCAACTGTGTGTGGGACACCTGTTTAATAAATAATTAGACTCACCTGTAGTTGAATTCTTGTTAATTAAGATTTTTTTCTTTAAAATTTAGCCTTATTCCTAAGACTTTCATTGGGGTGTATTAATTTTTGCAACATGGTCTTGAATGAATTTGTTACAAAAAAAACCTTTTTGTGTGTGCAAATTAACAAAACTTGTTTGCAATGAATGGCCCACATTTGTGGGAGTATTTTGTAGTATAGTGTCCCATAGAAAATGTTGATTCTGAAAGGAAAGGTTCTCTGAAATCTCTTAGGGTGTACTCATTTATGCTGAGCATATATATAATTATTGAATTATTATTTTTTTTAAGTATGTATATGGAATACAGTATGGTTGGATGGGTTTTATTAGGAGCTAGAAGTGTTTTAACCAGAGGAGTATATTAAGTGGGGCTGTTTTCTATGACACTTTAAGGAATTAATTAATTTGGAATAATTTTTATATTTATGTTTATTTTGAAAAAAGTTTGATTTTTTTCATTACTTTTCTTTGTGCTGAAAAAAAAATATTTTGACATTTTCCACAATTTGTTTAGGAAATTGACAAGTTGGATATTTGATTTTGTATTTACAATAGGACGTTTAAAATTAACGCATATATATATATAATACTTACTTTATATATATATTTAGTGTTGTACAATTTCTCTCTTCCTTTAGTAAATCACCTCTACGTTTTTAAATCCTGCAAACTGCAGTTTCAGTCTCTTTTTTTTATATTTATTATGCAGCACATTCCTCCAGTTAGGTTGTTAGGCTAAATTTAGTTTTTGACCTCAGTGTAGTCAATGGAGCAGTGATCTATTGTTTTTGTCTGGTCGGGGTTTCCTAGGCTGGGTTAAGTGATTCTGGGAGAAACTTCCAGAATATAGGGCATGTTAAGTCACATGTCCAGTTATGAATATTTATCATGCCTCAGCCAATCCTTGGAAGAAGACATCCAGAAGGTGTCTGGGGAGGTATTAAATGTTTGAGAGGCCTTTCCAGATTGTTCTTCCTTTGACAGACAATAAACTTCAGCTTGGGCTTCAGCAGGAGCTTGGCCAAGGTCCTAGAGATAGTTACTGAAAATCTTTGCTGGAATGCACTGTGCTGAAGTCTTGGTCTGGAGACGGATCCTTTATCCTCTTCACTGAGGAACGTCCTGTGGAAGCTGGGAGGCAATCAGCTCCTGGGACATTGTGAGTAAGACCTTTCATGTGGGACTTTCATGTGTGTCTGTCTATATGGATTTGTGCTAGAAGTTGTCCTCATGTTGATTGTTTTGGAGTATCTTGAACCCCTGAACCACTCTCCTGTTTCAAGGTGTTCAGCAACAGATTCTAAAAAGACATACAGTATACTAGACTGAGCCTGTGTTGTCAGTGTGTATGGAGCTGTACTGGTGGATGGCAGCCTCTGTACTAATGTTAACTTATCATTTTCGGCGGTCCCTCTGGGGGTGAGTGTTACAATTACATGTAGCTACATGTACCATCACATGAGAGTCTTCTTTATCATATTTAGTACAGAGGGTCAGTTTGGAAAACATTAATCAGCATATGTGATGTATACCCATGGTTCTTGATGTACATTTGGCAACAGATGCATAAAGGAATCATTTGTACATCTGTGCCCTAAATCCTTAAATAGAATAGAATAAACCCAATATTTTTTCTGATTTCTGCTGGAAATGCTGATATGTAAATAGTTTCTGTTTTACTGAAAGGTTCTGTGTTTTATATTGCTTTAGAAGAACTTGTACTTCAACAGTGCATACTACCTGGTGCCAGAATGAAACCTCCTGCTGCAACTCGGAGGAACTTCCAGCATGCAAAAATGTAGTGCATCTGTTTTGTCTTTGCTCACTGGTGGGAACATATGAGCTGTTTATGTTACCCTGCCATTTAACATCCACTGCAGAGGGCTTCCATAACAGCTATGGGTCTGCCTTTATGAGACTGTTTCTTCACAAACTTCTTCCCTTTTTCAAACTGTACCTGGTACCTACTCCGCTGCCCTTCTTTTCCACTGTGTACCCTGGGTGTAATGTTTTTGAGTTCCTTATGGCCCCTACAGCTTGAGCTCCTTGGGATTTTCTTTTTGTTGAATAATCAGCAAAGTGTGTTGAGATAAAAGAACTCCTCCACAGCCTACCTTTCTAACCACTGTGTTTATTATGCATCTGGATGGCCATAAAATGTGATCTATGTTACGCTGTGGTTGGGTATGTATTTATGTGGTTCTGTTCACAAGGAATAATAGGCTTTTATTACCTTTTATTTGTTTTATTAATACAATCAGCCTGATGTCTAGTTGAGTTGTGCTAATAAATGTAGATTTTTTGAGAGATAATGCACCTTAAAAATCCCATGAACCTTTTTTTGCTGTCTTGGGGGACAGATTTGGATTTCTACATCACCACACAGACTTATGTCTGAATCAAAAGTTTTTTCACTTTATTGCTAAGCACAAACAGACAAGCTCCCAATTCACAGAGCAACATTTTGAACCATTGCTTGCCCTTTGTCAAATTAGGAGCAAACTGCACCAGTTTATTTCTACCTTGAAGAAAAGGGCTAGACAGAATACAAAATGATGCTCATGCTACATCAAATAACAACTTGATTGTTTTTTACTACCAAGCTTATGCCATAAAGTGAAAGGGTTTTTGATTCAGACAGAGGTCTTTGTGCCAAGGTTATACATGCATTGCTTTAGATTGAGCACATTTGGTTCCATTGGCCCATTTCACTTTAAGCTGCCAGTTGGGTAACCCTCCCCTAAATCACACCTGATAGAGCTATGTGTTCCATACTTTGTGCTAATAAGGGCCAAATAGCTGCATGCAAATTGCAGAAATGAGTTCATATGATCAGTACTATAAACTAGTGGTTCTGGATGAACAAATTGCTCTGATGAATGATTTGCATGTGTAGTTAGGTTCAGGCTGGGTCATTCTCAAATCAGGGACATCTATTGCACAGGCTGATATTCCCTTCTTCCCCTTTAGTGTTCAGCACAGAGAAAACACATAATTTCCTGCTGACAGAGTGGAGAGGGCGAAAAAGAAGCAACGGATTTTGGGATCTGTAGTCCCTCAGCTGAGAGACACTGTGTTTTTCAGTATAGTCTGGACTACAATTACCATAGGAGAGGAAACTAAAGGGCATCCTGGGTCAAGCAGATAAAATCCCTCTGCAGTAGCCCCACTGGGACTCTTGGCGCAGGTACTTGGATGTTAACAGAAGGGAGCGTCAATTTCATTCCTTCACTATAAGACTAGGCTGCAGATCCGTGACAGTTTTTGCACAGGTACCGTGACAGTTTTTTCTTGACACAGGAGGCAGAGCTTCTGAAACGCGTTGCAGCCCCGCCCACCGGCCATTCACGGCACTTGTCAAGGTACCTGTCAACCCCCTCCACTGCTTGGTGGGAATTTTGAACTGTCACCATGAACCAGCGAACGGCTCCCTGCTTGTTCCCGCTGCCATCGCTGGTCAATCCACGATCCTGCTCCTCTGCCTGTTCTTCATTTCCCCATGCTGATTTAAGGTTTTTTACATGTAAGTCTTCTGCATTAAAGCCATTATTGTTTTTACCTTATTCTCATCTGGTGCCTCCTTTCCTCTGCTTCCACCTGTCACGGCACCTGTCATCCTCCCTGCCGGGCGGGAAGTTTGAACACACATTGCCGAGTTACGAGCGGCTCCCTGCATGGTCCCATGGCCATCACTGTTTCATCCACCAGATTGCACCACCATCCTGCTCCTCTGCTGGTCCTTCCACTCCACATGCTGACTAGAGGAATCCCAGATGTAAGTCTTCTATTTTACCTTGTTCATTGAATTTACTCTTCCTGACCTGGCGCCCTCCTTTTTCCTGGCATCATGTAGACTGGAGTAATGGATATGATGACACCATGGGATAGTTCACTCCCAGAACGTAAGTAAGTGTAAGATAATGTAAGTAAAACTGTTTCTCCTCTCCCCTAGACAAAGCAAGCTATTACTTCATAATTTTTTTTACCTCTCTGGAGGTGGGCTTTAAATTAGTTAATTATTTAAAATATTTTTGAAATTTTTAAACTACTATGGCTACCTGGGGCAAGCCATTATAAGGCTAACACTTATTACTTATTAGTGCCACAAAAAATTTAAATGCATTAAGCATTAACTATTAAATTACAGTACTTTGTGAGAATGTAGAATAGCACCAAGAGAACACAAAATATTGTGTATCATATTTCATATCTAAATTAAAGTTCTATTTTTAGATTTGTGTGTCGTTTTTATATCCTTAGGAATATGTATATATGAGAGTGTTCTTCAAATAGCTGGTTGAAACTGCCTAATTCTCCATGTGTATTTTAATTATTTACTAATTATATGGCAGGGTGTAATTTTGGGACTGTGGCAAACCAGATAGTGTAAGACAGCCCTGCTGTTTACTTACTTTGATTAGAGGTCTTAATTTCTTTAGGCGAAAAATTCCATTGCTAGTGTGCTGTAGAGAAGGTAGCATGCATTCAGTACCACTCGGTGGCATATTGAAATTGGAAGCAGGGTCTGGGGCTAGGGGAGGCTAGGAAACGGAGAACAGAATTTATTTTAGGAATTATATTCACCTCATTTATTTTTCCATAATCTGTCTTCTGTTTTGTTTTCCTCTCATACCACAAACTGCAGCATATTTAATTGTCTAAAGCAGTTGTTTGTAACTTACAGTACAGTACCTTAAAATGCACTACAAACCTTTAGGGTGACCATCAATAGATTCCACTAGAATCTTTTAGTATGTTAAACATTGTGATAACTTGCATGTAGCCTTGAATTTTATATGTGACGACACTGGTAAATAACCAGATTTATGGTTCTTTTGAATTTCAAGCAATGCACTGCCACTATTCTGATTTGCCTTGAGTTTTTTAACTTTTATATATCTTCTTTGTAAGCTGTATTTACTGATAAAACTTTTAAAAAATGTGATTTGGGCCCAATGTTTTTAAGGAGTCCAGCATTTATTTGTCATTAAACAATGTAAAAGCATGTGCTGTATATTCCGCTGCAATATGAAATAATACTATATGCTGCTGACAAGGCCAAGGTGAACTGAAGGAGTTTCACAGTGCATCACAAACACAATTCATTAAACCATGCCCAGATAATAGCTGAAGAATAAATAAATAGATTGATTGTACTGCATGGTGTTTGTGGCATGTTGACCTTCTTCGATTCCTCTATTTGTAGTGCAGAGATATCGGGACTGCTATTAAGAAAAGATGTGCGTTCTTCAGCTGCTGATGGGTACAGTGGTTTCATTTGCCATTTATGTATCCTAGCAAGAGTTATTGGTTTAGCAAGCTTAGCTGACTATCTTTTATCTTTTCTGGTTACAATTTATGCTATTTTTAAGGGATTCTAAAGTATTCCCAATCCAAATGGAAAATACAGTACTTGGGTCCATTAAGAAGTTGTAAGTCTCACCATGAAGGGAAGGATGGAGCAATAAGGTAATAGGGTTTTTCTTTTACAGGATCCTCTTGACTTTCAAGCCTTTTGTCTGGTGTTAATCTTCTGATCCCTTCAGAATTGGGTCTTTGTTCATGCAACTCCAAGTAGACCAACACAACCTACACAAAGTAATCATCCAAGGTAAACAAAGTGATTGTTTCTTCAGTTCAGGAAATAGGTAATAGTTCAAGGAAGCAAGGTGTGATGGGGTTGTTGAATAGGCTGAAAGCCACACTTGCACATATAGCAGCAGCTGAAGAATGAGATGGAGCAATATTGGCATGGAGTAGCACCCCTTTCTCCAGCATCCTCACCCTTTTTCTTCTAAGACATTCCTCATCTTGACCAAAAGTGAAGCATGGGAAACCTTTGTAACAATTTCACCCTAGCAAAGAAAGCAAACCCTCAATATATCCTTCGCAACCAAAAAAATGGACATATCGCCTTCCCAGTAGAGGCGACCACCTTCCATTAAATAAGCAATTATTGTAGTGAAAGAGTTGGGATTGGCTTCCAACAGCCACAAATTTGACAATCATACTCATCGATTCTGATCAGTGGTCAACATTCTTATTGAAAGCATAGGCCTAAAATGTTGAATGGCCTGTAAATATAAAATACTGAGTTGAGCTTAGCTTATTACTCTTAGGCTGAAGGAACAGCGATTGTTTCACGGCTTTCCTGAATATCTGAATTTTTAGCCCTTTTTTTAGCAAGTACGCTCAGAAACCTTAAATGGTCCTTAAATGTCCTTACTCATACAGTATCTCAGATCTTTTTTCCAAGAATGTCCGATGAACCTTAAAGTGCTCCAGCTCCCTTAGATTCTTAGACCAGTAACACCTTAAAAGCAATCCCACAACCAAGACCCACACCATTTTTAGATAATAAGTAACCCAAAACGTATTTCCTGCTTTCAAAGCAATTTGGTATGTGTTTGTGAAATATAATGCATGTTTACTGCATTAATTTATAAATTAAACTGAACGGGGGGTGTATCTCTCTGCACCACAAAGTCACCTGACTAAAATTTAACTTTTATTATGTAATTAAAAAGTATGTCTCAGCAAACAAAAGAAATTGCATGTGATCCAAAAAAGGGGAAAGAAGTGCTCCCAGATCAAAAGTAACCTAACATGTTTCACTCCTTGAAATTGGAGCTTCATCAAAGGTGGCCATTTCCATTTGCCATGTGACTTCACTTGTTCTTTGCTCGCCATTTTAAGTTACATCTGATTTGGGAGCACTTCTTTTCCTTTTTTTGGATTGCATGCAATTTCTTTTGTCCTACCTTGATTCCCCCTTTTCTTTTGGGGTAGAGAAATACCTAAATATATTGGGAGATATATGTGACCATTACTAGAGAGGTATTTTTGTGGATATGTGGAATGTGGGGCCTGTCCATTAGTGGTGTTAGATATACACATGTTTTGGTGTACCCGCATTACATATCATAGACAGATGGATCTCATCTTTTTGATATTTTCAGTGAGATAGTGTATTATTGGAGTCAGATAGAACAATACACCATCCTATGACAGAAAGATACTACATATCCAAGGTATAAGACATGTCCACATTGATATGGATTGCTCTCTAGGGATGTAAAAGTGATACAATGGTTCTTTTCCTCACCTTATAGGTATTTACATGTATTTACATTTGTTTGCTGAGACATACTTTTTAATTAGGAAATAAAAATAAAATTTTAGTCAGGTGGCTTTGTGGTGTGGAGGGATATGCAGTCCCGTTCAGTTTAATTTATAATTGCCACAGAAGACTTAATCATTTGTATATTTAAGGCTAAGTTTAGTTATGCATTCATTGCATGAACCTAATTTTTCATCAAATGCTGTTAATGTCTGAATCAATTATTAAATGCCCAGGCAGATGCAGCTATTGAAATAAATGTCTTTTTCACTGTGCTCTAGTGTCTTTGCAAGACAGAATTCATTGTTTGGAACTAAAAGATGTAATGGGAGTCATAAAAATTTATGAAAGATTTGAAAAATGTCAAATATATTTTTAAAAGTTCTTCCAAACAATAATAACACTCTGAATTCAGGAGGAGGAGAAGCAGCTCCTACATTTCAGTGAAACAGATGGATATCCAGAGCACTTACATACCCCCTATCCATCATTTGAGGGAGTTTTGTAAAGGACTGTGCTCTTGGTGAAGTATGAGCTGACTGGCAAGCAATTTTAGAGGGTTAGGTCACCTAAAGCCTGCCAGTTAGTGGATTGTCAAGTGTCTGACCTCACACAAAGGACCTGATTTACTAAAATGTAAAGGGATTTAAAGTACAATGAACTGAAATGATTGATCATTTAATCATGTGCACGTGAATACAAAATTTTTAAATAATTTTTAAATGTTACAACAGAATTGAGCGAATCGGCTACTTGAGAACATAACATGAGCAAAAGGAAAAAAAAGAAAAATCCGAGATGAATTTATGAGAACATCAAGTTAAGATAACGGTACATACAATACCATAGCCAACTGTACAAAATCACAACACTGTTCAACAAATTTTTATTTTTTGCCAGTTTTGGAAACAAAAGGATCCATTTCTTAATGAATTTCACATTCTGAGTTCAAATATAACAATGAAATTTGTCAATTGGCTCTAGTTTTTCTGTAAATGGAAAGTTTTCTACTATAGGCGTAATGACTACATAATGCACAATAATTATATAGATAGATGTCTTTCCACAAATATAAAGCAAGTGATATTGACTACATAACAAAGCCTAAATGGCATAATATATTGCATAGGATTACCTAGAAAAATTATAGCCATAAGCTAAGTTGAATCATTTTAATACTTAGGATTCTCACTAGTTTTGTCTTCAGTTTGTGTCGGTTTTGCTTCTCTTGGCTTTTCTCTTGTATTCGAGGAAAGGGCTATCTCTTACAACTGCACGTGACTACACGCTTCAGGTTCTTCCTCACTTGACTCAACCACGAAGGATTCTGGTGCTTTAGGAATTGGTAGCCCCTCTCCATGAGGAACTGGACGTATTGCCGATGGAATATTTGGATAGTGCACAGATAACTTTTTCTTCTTATTTAGCCCTTTTACAATTGGAGGCACCATACAAAAGTAACAATTACTAACATGAGCTGTTGGCTCTCTCCAAATCATTGGCACAGCGAAAGGCATAGATGCCTTTTTTCCATTCAACCATTGCTCCAGTGCCGTCCCACAAGAATTGCAGCATATATGTGGTGCCCAGCTCTTGTCCTGGTCTCCTATCTTGCAGCCAAAATACAAGTTGTAGGCTTTCTTAATCATTCCTGTTATCCTCCTTTTTTGTGAGATAAAAGTTATTTCACCGCAGATATAGCAGAAATGATCTGCTTTATTCACACAAGTTCGAGGCATTACTGAGTAGCCTATATAAGCATAAAACGAAATGTAAAGACGCTGTCAAACTACAATCAGCTACAGATACTGCAGCTTTTATGCAGTGAAGTGATGCAATTAAAGGCTAATATTGCATCATCTCAGTATACATGCAATTTTCTATTGGTCACCAGTATCAATTGCGCAATATGCAGCTGAAGTTGCATCATAATTTTGAATGGCTTACGTCATTAGATGGGTGAATATATCATGGAAACTAGAGCCAATCAACATTTTTTAGGGTCATTTTCGTTTTCAGCACCCCAAAATTATGTAAGATTAGCTAATTTTATGCCCAAAACTTTTTACCTGTTGAACAGTGAAACAAGCCCTAAAGTCAGCATCACAAAGGGTAAACGTGGGCAGTGGACAGGGACAATGACCTCCGCTAGTTGAAAAAAGAGAAAATGGATGGAGCCCAAGAGAGGACTCTGAGTGAGAGGAGAGAATGGAAAGCCTCCATCTGAAGAGATCAGTGAAGAAAACAAAGGAGGGGGGGTGTAAATTGAAAACTTCACTGCACTTTGCCTCACTTCAAACCAGGCCTTATATCTCCCATATTTTGAGTTTGCAGTATGTGTGAGGCAGGCAGTTGGCAGTCAGGACCTCTAAGGCTTAAAAGTGTAATTTTTAGTCCTATTTGGGAGACTTCCCTTTATTGTCCCAAAGACACAACAGGAAGAAAAAGAAAATCTCTCCAAAATGAGCCAGCATTTTTTCACCTGCCACCTTTTCCTGTAACAACTCTAAAATTTTGGATTTCCTACCATTGTCAGCAAGGACAGACAAAATAAAAAACCCTATAAATGTTTTAACATTTGTTCACTTGACCCAAGACCAGGGGCGGACTGACAACTCATGGGGCCCCCGGGCAATAGGGGATTATGGGGCCCCTGTGTCCTTGCCCAAACTCAGAAAAGCCTATGAAAAAGGTACCAGGGACATCTCATGGGGCCCCCTACTGACCCTGGGCCCTCAGGCAGTGCCCGAGTTTTCAAATGGTCAGTCCGCCCCTGCCCAAGACTAAAAAAACCATTCAGTTTAAGGTGATCTGTGAACTCCAGCTTAATGTACACGTATAACCAAAGCATTTCTTTTATATTTTAGATAGTATAGAAAAGGGTGAACAGAACACCCCTTTCAGGGTTTGTTTTTTGTGAAAAGATATCTCTACAAAGAAAGTGGAGGTGTCAGATTAAAATAGTTACTCTATAATCCTATTCTGTTATGTAAAAAAAATTTTAGATTTTCCAGGACTTTCTGTCTCAGTGGTAATGGACACCAGAGCAAATAGAAAGGGTGAATCTAGCAAGGACACAGACAGCAATATAGACCTGACAAGGATTCTAATCTTTCCCCACTCTATCTAAAACTAAAAGAAAACATTTATATGACATCCTGTAACATAGTTTTAGTACTTGTTGATCCTGCCAGTGGTTTTTAACTTCCTTAAACAGCATGACAACACTGTTCTTTCTGCAATTAAATGTTGCAGCATTGTCACCTGATAGACAAGTAGTCATAGATAGATAGACAAATTAAATTCTAACTCTAGATAAAACTTTTAGGCAGTTACAGCAAAAGTTTTTTTTATTTTGGAAAATAAACAACATAAATAAAAGGACTGTTGTAGTCACCACTTTCAGTGTTCTATGGTTTGTCCCTATAGCTCTAACTGCCAGTTTTGCTGAGCAGCTTGGCCTGCATGTAGAATAAATGTGGTGAAAACATAAATAGAGGCATGTGAAATAGAAAAAAATGAATTAATATACTATAAACCAATGTTTCTCAACCTTCTTTCAGTCATGGCACCCTTTAAAAATATTCACAAACTTGAGGCACCCAAATTCTAACGTGTAGCAATACCCCCTCATGAGTTGATGAATATTTTTGGGTTCCCTGTTTGTTCCAAGTCTGTTATGTAAGCACAACCCCTGTTGACACCACCATAAAACCTTGACCAGGAGGATCCCCTGGCCTCGGAACACAAAGTAATCACACAGTTTAACGCGAACCAATATTTTGATTGTATTGAGATCAAAGTAATAGAAATTGTACATTCACAAAAGTGATAACAGTCAGCATGTACAGCAGTGAGACACTCTGCAAGGCTCAACAAAAAGACCAAACATGGTGCCACTTTAGAACAAACCCAAACCGTCCTGCAGGACCAGAGTTTAAACACCAATCTCTGCACTCAGATATCTTTCCCAAAAATGAGCTGAAATAGGCTATCAAGAATTTGGGCTAACTTCCTTTTTTGTTCTCAGTATCTGGAAACAGGGTTTAGATCAGAAGATGAATACACAGATGCCAATGTCCCCTTTAATATCACCCCAGATTATAAAAGAAATCAACTCTTCTGCATGCTTGTCGGGGTCCTAGTTAGTGCACATTTAGGTTGAGGTCCTTTTTGGTTGACAGCAAGAGTTATTTAAGAAGGAAAAGCACAGTAGTAAGATACATTTCCCCTGACCGATGGTAGCAAAACTATAAAAAGGGTCTCTTAGAGAAAGTAGATGAAGGCAAGGATCAGTATAGATGAAGAAGGGTGGGAGTAGACTCCAATAAATTTTGTATTCTAATAGGTAGGGAATTGGCTTGATGAAGCAAGATCCTTTATGGCTATAATATATTGTAAATTATGTATTAACAGTGTCACTGTCCACAAAAACATGTGCTGCAAGAGTAGTCCTGAGTTCAGAGCAATGGGGGGGGGGGGGTCTAAAGATGTAGGCCGCAGTACTGAATTGGGCTAAAAAGTCTGTGTTTCAAGTGGTAAACTGTTATGCAAAGAGTACTGCACAGATATAAATGAGAAACAGACAGATATCTTGTAACTGAAGACACTTCCTCACCAAGTCTGGAGTCTTAGAAGAGTGAAGAACAGTCTCTTAGTTGGGGGGCCCCCTTGTCCTCTTAGTCCCTTTGAGAACAGAACAATGCCAGGCACAATTCCACAATCTGTCTGCCTGCAGGGCCAGCTCTCCTGCTTGTCAGCGATCTGCAGTCCTTCCTTCCGACTCTCCGAAACAACCCGATCCAGCCTGGGCTCTCTGGGACCCGCACCAGTGTCCAGCACACATCCTCTCTCTCGCACAGTCCCTCTCCTCCCTCCAGGAAGTGGCTTTTAGTTATGTACAGTAGTTTCTCTCCCCTTCACCAGCTCCTCTGGGAAATGTAGTCTTTTTTCAGCCTGTCCATGCACAACAGTCCTGCCTTCAACAATACCTTGCTATACTCAAGTCTGTAATAGTAAACTGCAGAACACCACCATCTTGCGATTAATCATCATCCTGCAAACAGTAACAGTGCAGTGTGTTACACATGTAAAAAATTTAACTAATAGTTTTACATAACGCAACAACATCTACACACGTAAAACACCCAACGTTAGAGGTAATTTATTCTTACAAAGCAAACATACCTTTGCACACTGGTACTGACTAGTATTCCAGTGTTTCTATTCTACCTATGTTTCTCTCCATCATTCAGCTAACATGACCCCAGTGATGATGAGGGGGGCAGGGGAGAGCAAACAAGGATGCGGTGCAGGGGCCCGACATCCTCCTTATCAACCAATGACAGTGGCTAGAAGGTTGTAATATGCATAATAAAAACCTGTGGCTTTTTGTAACTAAAGGGCAGGCTTGATCTGCTATCTAGCTTGTATACAGTTTTTGGTCATTTTTTTAGTCATTTTGACAAGACATCCCTAAGGAAACCTGAAGGAACCCTAGTTGAAAAAGGCTGCTTTAAACTATGATTAGCGGTATTAATCATATACAGGTTTTTAGAATGCATTTTTTGTTTTTTGGTTCTTAAAAGTGGTATTAAACCTAAAACCAAAAATGTAAAATATTCCAGTTTACCAATCATTAGATGTGGTGGCTGCATTATGTACAGTAGGCAGATACTGTCTATTCTCCCCTGAAGGTGGTGCTCATTTAGAATGACAATGCAACTAGAGGAAAGTTCCCTTGGTCCCCAGGGTAGAGTTCTGATTGGTTACCCAGGATCCAGGCAACACTGGCAGCAACCTTGGGTCACGCATGTCTTTTTAAGTCCCTGCCCCTGGGTTTTGACACACTTTGGCAAAGTTCTAGTGTAGGGACAGCATACCTATTACTAGTGGCAGGGAGACGTTCTAGGGGAGTAGGGAAAGGTTAGTGCCTGCTACTTCAAGGTGTAGTCAAGGAAGACAAGAAGCTTACTATTTTGATAGGAGAGATTCCCCTTCAACTGTGCAGCCTGAAGAACCTCATCCTGGACCCAAACATTCAGCAGCCACAAAATGAAGGTGCAAGGGGAAGATTCAAGCAGCCCCAGTTCAGGAATGACATGATGGGCACACTCTGGGCCTCAGGCAGAAGTAAAATACAGTTTTTGGTTTTAATATTGCCTTAAACCGGTAGTAAACCACATATAAAATAAATAAATAAATAAAAAATCCCCTGCAAGGTAATGTCATAATGTGCTAGTATGCATCGCATACCAGCACATTATGAAGGACTTCCCTTAAAACTAAGTCCTCCAGCGCTGTGCTATCACCGCTGCAGAGGCTTCCATCTTCATCTGGTCTTCCTTCCAGGTTTGCAAGCTCTGGACATCTGACTGATTGAGCCGCAATGACATCACTCCCGTGCATGCGTGCGGAAGTACCATGCGTGTCCATGGCACAGTACTCTGACGGAATGGCACAGGTACCGTTTCTTCAGAGCGCATGTACAGGCTCTAAAAAAGAGCAAATATTTCCTAAATGGTGCACAATTAGGAGATATGTTCATTTTACCTACGGGTAAACTTTATTATAAGCTTACCTGTAGTTATAAGTTAAAATAAAGAGTTTACTACCACTTTAAGTCCTTTGCAGACACGAATGTGGTATTTGCACCTTAGTTGCAGTGGTGTGAAAATTAAAACAAGAAAATGTGATCGCTTGTAAAAATGTGAACTTACATGCTTTAGTCAGAGATGATTTTTTTTTTCATTCAGCAGGTCTTTTTTATTACTCTCCCATCTTTAAAGGATAAGTTCACCTTTTGGAACATGTTACACGTTCCACCGATTTTTAGGGTGGAACATGTACCATGTTCCTGATTCTACAGCTACTGCCCGCTGTCCCTTCCTCCCTGTGACAGACATACAGGGAGAAGTTCACGTACAGGGAGAAGTTCCTCGTACTAGCAGTCAGTTTTCAAAAACAACGTGGCTGTGCAGGGTTATGCCCACACGGCCGCATTATTTATTCACAGTGTTCTGTGAATGGATGGACTACAAGTCCTGACAGCCTTACTAGCCATCGGCTTGTAGTTCTCAATGAACTACCACAGTGCAGTGAGCGCTGCAGTAGTTAGTTGAGTCTACCTGCCAGCAAGTATCAGTTTGCCCATACGGGATGTATGAGCAAGCAGGTACACTAACAGTCTGCAGGAGACCTACATGGCATCAGCAATCTGCTGATTGCTGGTGCAATGCTTTACAGGCTCCTAGCACAAAAAATAATAAATGCACATTTTTTTTACCTGCAAAAAAATTTACATTTATTATTTTTTGTGGAAAGGTGAACTTATCCTTTAACCAGCTTAGATGTCTCCTTTCTAAACTCTTGTATTAACTTGATAAGGAGGGAATTTAACCTTCTAATCATGGAACATAGTTTGTTAATTTTCTACTGCTGCGATTATACCATCACTGTACAGCGAGTGATTAGTGGCAGGTATTTTTAAATCACTTTGTTAAGGAAGCTATATTACAAAATTTAGCTACAAATTCAAAGTGGTATGGCAGAGCAAAATTAGTCTTAAAGGGAAAGTATACTGTACAGCCACCAAGGTAGCACTTGCCATAATGTGCAAAATTCACTGCATTCTTACACATTTGAGGAAATGTTTCTCTCAGTTTAATAGGTCTGTGCTCCCCATTCTTCTTCTGGACTGGAATCTTCTCAGCCAGTTAGTGGCCAATGCTGGTGTAATTCTAGTACATGTGCACTGGAGTTATCGCAGTACTTGACTGAATTCTAATCATCTTACTGATATAGAGAGTACACTCTGATAATCCAGGGAACCCTTTCTGTGGATCTTTTTCCTCAGAAGTGCTTTCCTTGTCTGGAGTCTATTTCCCAAGAAGTGTGTAGATCCATGGAAATGTGACACAGCAATTCCAAGACAAGTATGTTTTCTCATTTTTTTTAAATATATCTGTCAATGAATTCATAAGTTGTGTTACATCTCCTCTCAGATGGGCCACCACTCCATTGTGTTCATTCTAGTGGCCATTGTAGAAGGAAAAAATAAGTGTCTACATTCAAGGGAATGATGCATAATGCTAAGCAGGTAAAGTGGATAGATCTCAAATGGGGGCCACCTTGGGTTTTGGCAAGCACTGCCTCGGTAGCCATCTTGGAGTTGGGTAAAACTGCCTGGAAGCCATCTTGGAAAGTGAGGAAATTGCCAGGAGTTGGAGGCAGGCAGAAGAGAAAAAATGTTTTAAGTGCTAGTGGCTTACAGATAGGGCATCCACAGGCTAGCCACGCTCATAGCTGAAAACTCTGCATCAAGCACCATTTCCTTTTCCAAGCAGATAGATATGCCCTTACTCATGTCTCTGTGCTGCATTATAACAGTACTTCACTAAATGTCAGTATTGCAGTTGCTCTGCACTATGAGCTCACTGCATAATAAAGATCCACACTGTTCCTATAGGTAAGCAACATCAGATAGGTAGTAAAATGGTGCATTCAGGCACTAACAGGCCTCTCTCTTGGCTAAAGAGCCCAGGCTTTCCTACAGGAATATACTGTGAGAGAAACATCAAAGCTAACTAATGTATCCCTTCAGCAATTTCTGAGCCTCGCTATAGGACCCATACACTACCTATCTAGAATCCTGCACTTTGTCCTCTCACAAGCACCTTGTGTACTAGGAAGCCCAGTACTAACCGCATTGTCTTTCTGAAATATTTTCATGGTGGGATCTTTAGTTGACCTCCTGCTGAGGGAACAATTGGGGGCTCTATGAAGAAACTTTACATGATCTTACAGATATTACAGTAATTTTTATGGATCTAGAACCATCAGATTTTGTCTCTGGAACCAACTTGCAGTGGGAACACTGAATGTTCCTGCTCACAGCTCAGGAAAGAGTGCTTTTCCTCATTGGTAACTTTACACACTCTGGTCTCAGATTCAAGTTCTTTGAGTCAGGAAACATCTGGCTCTCCACTCTTGTATGAAAGGCCTAGAACTGAGAGTAGCCTCATCAGAGGAAATTCCTTTGGGCTAGTTTCACCCCTGGCCTTTACAGACCTTTGTTCTTTAGGGGAAAGGTTGATTCAGTCTTTGGACAGGTGATTTGCCTGTTGCTGAGGCTTAGGGATATAGCTCTGGAGTGAGGTAGTCCTGTCTTCTTGCTCTTTAAGAAATCCTCATGGCGGATACCATTCAGTGAGGCTGTAGAGGAGACCTAGACACCTTTAAGTGCAAGGGGCTTGGTTGTCTTTTGTGTCTTTGCCTTTGGTGTTTCATCTCCCAAAGTAAGATCCAGCAGACCTGGGTGGTTTGACTGTCCTTGAAGTATTAGACCTCTTTCTTGGATGTTTATGCAAACCAGATTCAAGCAGACAATGCCATGAAGGTGGTGCACATCAATTGTCAGAGTTTTGCAGTAGCAAAAAAGATAGATTGGTATCCTTGGCAAAATGTCATACTCCAGCCTTGTCAGGCATGAGCATTCCAGGTATATACAGTATAGTACAGTATCAAACAGATTGCACCAGACAGCAGCTCCTAAATTTGTGAGAGTGATTCCTACCCCTGGAGATGAGTCAAACTAAAGGTTAGGCAGTTTTGTTGCAGTGGTCCTCTGGTGGATACAATGGACCCCATCAGATCAGTACTTTCTGACCTATTCCTCCTCTTGTTTGTCTCGAATGTTTCGGATGGAAGGCATTCCGATTTTCTTCATTGTTCCAGGTTGACCCAGGCTGATGTGGTACATCAACCTAAAGGGACACTAGATAGTTGCTCAGAAGGATCTACTGGAGTAAGATCATCTGTTCCCAACAAATGTTTTTTGCCATCCATTTCCAAGTTGCCTTTAACAGATTGACGATTGAAGCTCAAGTTCGGAGAGACGGGGCATCATGGAGTCTAAGAATCCCTTGATATTAAGCTGTGATGTCCACTTCTTGTTAAATCTATTGCTGAGCATGCTATAAGCCTCAGGACTTCCTTCCCAGGAGTTTATTCATTGGACAAGTCCTCTCCTGCAGCTGGGACCAGGTTCCCAGCACTCTTAGGGCTCTCAATGATGCTGCCCATGTGACTCTGTGGGATAGAATGAAGTTCACTTTGCTTAGTGAGGCGAGTGTTTGGACTGGTATGGCATGGAGCCCTTAATGGGATTTGCATAGGATAAATTTGTTTAGACCAAGTTCTTCATCTTTCATGGGGTAGTTTCTATCTGTCTACTCAAACATGAACATGACATCCTTACCCAGTTCTTCGGTCTGCCTCCACTTCACCCAAAGAAAGTCATATGATAAGCTTTTGAATTAACTTTAGAAGCCACAAGGCAATTTAAAAGCTGGTGCCTTCAACCCTTGTTGGCTTCTTTGAAGCTAGGCATAGCTGTTCTAGCTACATAAATGTGTCTGTTGTATGCAAGTTGCTGTCCTTGATCTGGATGCATTGAGGGAGTATTTAATCTGGGGATGTCCAAAAGCAGGCTCACTATAGGTTAGGCAAACCACAAACAAATATCAACAAGTCTAAGACACAACAACAGCAAAGCTGTGAACTGCCTGCAATTCAAAGAGCCTGTTTAAGGGGGTCTTACAAACAAAGCTGACTTCAGATGAGGCCAAATGTCCACCTGGCAGAAAGTGAGGATAGAAGTCCAGGTTATCTGAAGCCTAAAACACTCACAGATTTAGTGTGTCTTGTCAGGATTAAACCTGAACCCTAGACCATGAGGTTGGAAGATAGCCTGCCAAGTCTTGACAAGATGGTGAAACAAGAAAATGGAACATCAGTACAGGGTCCATCTTGGAAAAGAAGAGTAAATACTCTGTCTGAAAGAAGTGAGGCTGAGAAATAGACCCTGAACCACATCCATTCAATAGAAAGAACTTAGCTTTGGGTGGGCCAGGGTTCGATTGAGGGATCAGGTACATATGTCCTGATTGGGGAGACAGAAACTATGCTAGGCAAGAGGAGGAACTCAGTTCCAACACCATTTTTTCTTATGCAAAACAGTGAAGGGTTCTTGCTGAATAAGGCTGCCAGTCCAGACACTCGCCTCAACAAAGTGATGGCTACCAGACAACTATTTTACAACCCACAGGGTCACAAGGAGAAGTAACATGGGAGGTTACTAATAGTGCTGAGAAATGAATGCTGGCTGAGAACAAGCTGTAGAAGAGCACACAGAGAAATGTCTAGGGAGGAAGTCCTAAAGCTTACACCAAGATAAGCATGCAGCAAATGTCCAGTGACAGATTTTACAAAAAGCAGACCTCCCAACTTAGCATCAAAGGATTCTCAGTCTCCATGGGGTTCTTCCTCTCAGCAGCTGAGTTTCAACCACCATGCTGTTAAAGGCAGCAACTATGAAGCCAGGTGGAAAAACGGTCCTTGGGAACAGAATATCCTGATTTGTAGATCTCCGTAGTAACATTCCTATCAGGTTGTTGCTCCAAATCTCTCTGGGCAAGCCTGGAACAATGAAAAATACCAGTATAGGAACCACTCCCAAAGTTGCAGGTACTGCTGGTGGAAGAAGTCTGACTGCCATTTGTGTTTGTATGGAATGCAAATGGCTATCAAGGGTGGAAAGTGATGTTCTGCAAAGGGAGAGCCAAACTGCCAAAAACTTGTGCATACTATGTGGGAACCAAAGACTCCAATGAAGATTGAGTCTCCTGCAATCAAGGGTGTCCAGGTTTCCTTCCCAGACCAACTGACTGGCATTTGTCTAAGGGATTTCTTAAAGAACAGGAAGGGAGGACTCACTCACTCCAGAGCCAGCCCCTTGAGCCTGTCTATTCGAAGAGAGCATGACATCTTGTAAAAGTCTATTTAGAAACTGTGCCAAAGGAAATGTTTCACAAGAGACTACCCGCAGATCTAAGATTATCATACAAAAGTTGGAAAGTCAGATGCCTCCTGTTCCAGAGAGATTGAATCTGAAATCAGAGTGTGTAAAGTTATTAATAAGAAAAAGAAATAAGAAATTGAGTTGGTCCCAATTTGTTGGAATATGTGGAGGTTAATGTCACATTGCTTGATGGAGCCCTTGCTGACTGTTCCCTCAACAGGAGATCTTTCCAAAGATTCTGCTATGAGAATGTTACAGGAATGCAGTAAAGATAGTATTGGGTTATTCAACCTGATGAATACCCAAGGTGCTGATGAATGATATGACAAAGAAAAGGATCTCAGCTTGGTAGAGCATAGGCCCTATACCATGAGCGATTCCCTTCCTCGTTACATGTTACATTTTTTATCTACACCTTTTCGTTGTTGGATTGCATTATAGATATTTTATTTATGTCAAAATTTAATTATTATTTATTATCATTGTCATGAATTACCTTTTTTAGGCATTTTATTGGGGCATTTATGTCATGATTGAATATTTTGAATCTATTTTTATTATTGTGAAAAATAACCTTCTGCCTTTAGAACCTTAAATTTCACATTTTCCTTAAAGGTTATATAAATTTGTAGATTTTATAATAATAATAATGTATATTATAATATATATAATAATATATATAATATTGTAGATTATTGTGATTTTATGCAATGAAAATGGTAAGTTAAACAAGTCATGTATTTAGCAGGCATGGTCTCTTGTTGCATGAATAATTGGTGAATACTTGGCTCTCTAGGGCATCATTGTGTAGGTCATTACACTTTTTAATTTACCCACATAAACACAGCCTGTCTGGTAATTCCCACAGAATCATTTCCCAAGGAGAAATATTTTTTATATAATACGTTGTTGCCCTGCAACACTGATGCAAGAAATAGAAGGTGCAGGTTGGTTAATATGTTTCATGAAGCATTTTTCTTAAGCAGTGCAGCTACCTGGTTGTGTCTGGTAATGCCTGGTATCACGTATTATAAAATCCTAATAATAATAATACTAATAGCAAAAATATGGATAAAAATTGCACTAGAAACATCATACAGCATCAAGTTACATACAGTTGCTAAAGAACAAAACATGGAAACTGATTTACTAAAGGATGAAAGAATGAAGAATGTTCACGCAATAGACTGTATGAATATTCACTTCAATTATCCAGTCGTTTGCAGATTAAATAAATAAACAGGGGTTTCTTTACACATATTGAATAATTGAAGCAAATCTTCACACAATTTATTGTGTATATATTCTCAAATACTTTAGCAAATCAGCCTCGTTGCATGAATCATTTTTTCTTCCAAACTAGGCTGAATTTTGTGCTTTGCCTGGAGCTATCCCTTGATGTATAACTTACAAACATAATAGAACACCACATACAAAAAGAACATTTTAAATTATTAAAAATGTGTTCTGCTTTAGTTTTTACTGATCAAACTAAAGCAGAATACGTGCATATGGTTCTATTCTTTTACACAGAAATAGATGCATTTGTCTCCTTTTTTGAAACATGAAAACATAAGAAAACCAAAATACAAAGATACAAAAATGAATAATTGCTTCAAATTAACATTTAATTTAATTTAATTACATTTAATTTAATTCCTGGTTTAAAGGAAACATAAATGAAATTTGAAGGTATGAAACAATTGCTGAAGGCTAAGGTAATATGTTTATGTGCTTGAATGATACAAGACTAGACAATGTCTGTGTAGTAGCAGTGATATTTTATTTTGTTCTGATAAACACAGTTCTCTTAAAGTAGGTACTAGTATACTTTTCCCATATAACTATGTAAACTTCTTTTAAGCTGAAGTCGACATGTAAAGCATTTAATTTTGCTTTCCTTTTTTATGTGTATATAATGATGAATAATAATATTGAAACAACAGTAATAATATTATTATTAATAATGGCTTGCCGACCAGCCACAGTAGATACACTGCGGCAGGGCGGCAACGCTGCGCAAAAACACGTATATATACGTGATTTTGCATTTTGGGTAGGGGGCGCGCGAGGCACAGGTGTCAATCACTGGGTCCCGGCCGATGATTACCCGCCGGAGCCCGACGATTACCGGCAAACGCTGACAGGGAGGACGGCTGCATTGTTTTCAATGCAGCTCTACTCCCAGTCAATTTGAGCACACTGGTTCGGATGGCTGAGCTCAGCCTTCCGGATCAGTGTGCTTACAGTGAAGCACACACCCCCCCGCCCCCTAGTGAAATACTCCCATTACACCATTAAGCCTTTGATTGACTTCTAATGTTAACCCCTTCCTCCCCAGTGCCATTAGTACAGTGTTAGTGTTTTTTTTTGCACTGATCACTGTATTAGTGTCACTGGGGATGTCAGTGACCCCAGGTCAGTTCCCCCCAGTGTCAGAAAGTCCACCGCAGTCCCGCCATAAGTCACTGATTGCTGCCATAAGTTGCTGTTCGCCGCCATTATTAGTATTAAAAAGAAAAAATTCCAGTATATATACCGTATTGGAATTTATTTTTTTAGCAACAACATGTCACAGAATACATTTTGACCTAAATTTATGACAAAATTAGATGTTTACATTTTTTTACTGGACATGTTTTGTAGCAAATAGTCCAAAATATAGACAAGAAAAATTGGTGTGGCGCTAAGGCAAATAACACTAATCCCACATATCATATAAAATATATAATATATAATATATATACATAAACAGATGATTATATATAGTCATGCATAATACCTCTAACATAACCCCCAACTGGGGCACGTGAATAGATGCTAGTGATGGTGACACAAAACACCATGCAAAGGAATGTAAAATTCCTACAAGTGACAGAGGTGCATAAATTACAGTCCACTACACACAAAGACTGTGATCCTTGAACAAGCGTGAAAGTGCCACTGGTGTCACTGGTGTCACAATCCAGAAATGGTAAGAGTGCCTCCTCACCTCCCCGCACTGACCACAAAAGCCAATACGCCTTTGCACCTTATAGGTGTAATCCTCGAGTGCCAGCCGGTAAGGTCCACACTGGATGCTACCTCAGACGCTGTAATCCCAAATGCCAACTCCAGCTGCTATATAGTGGTGGTATTAGACCACCAGATGATGCTCAGAGACATAAGAAGAGACTTGCCATAGCGTGATACCGCAATATTTATTGATAAGATTGTAAACAAATAGAATGCCCACTCACATGTCCATAATAAGAATACAGCCTCGTGCTATGGGTGTACCCGGAGTCCCAATATGGCGCGTGCGTCGGAAGTGACGTCACCGCGTACCGGAAGTGTCGTCAGGGCGTACCAACGCGTTGCGTCACGAATACCACGTGACTTCATCAGGGTGACCGCCCATAGTGAGAACACTACTTTTTATAGGCCGCTGGGGTGTCAATCAGCCAACTAGCCCACCCACCGCGGCCATTTTCCCGGAGTCCAGATAATAGGTACTAAAATAAATCCGCAACATAATCTAGCAGCCATATTGTGGACCAGGTAAAAGGGTATACGGAGCAACAATCCTCCTGTATATACCCCATGCATAATAACACCCATTTTGCACTTTAGCAGGATAAATAGGATAGCTAAGCTACCCCAAATCAACTTTAATAAAATACTAAGCAATAACTAACATGGAACAATATATTAACCACTCAGTTAAAAAACTTAGTTAAATAACTTAGTTAAAAAACCTGCTTGTGCATATAACCATACACGCACATGCAGGAAACAACATATGAAATACATTACGCACAAAGGAATAAAATTTGCATAAAAATGATAAAATAATTAGAACAAGATGATAATTTTTATGCAAATTTTATTCATTTTTATGCAAATTTTATTCCTTTGTGCGTAATGTATTTCATATGTTGTTTCCTGCATGTGCGTGTATGGTTATATGCACAAGCAGGTTTTTTAACTAAGTTATTTAACTAAGTTTTTTAACTGAGTGGTTAATATATTGTTCCATGTTAGTTATTGCTTAGTATTTTATTAAAGTTGATTTGGGGTAGCTTAGCTATCCTATTTATCCTGCTAAAGTGCAAAATGGGTGTTATTATGCATGGGGTATATACAGGAGGTTTGTTGCTCCGTATACCCTTTTACCTGGTCCACAATATGGCTGCTAGATTGTAAGCTTGAAAGAGCAGGGCCCTCGATCCCCTCATGTTTTGCATTGTATTGGTATTGTTCTGTCACACGTTCTGTCCCCCTTTGTAATGTACAGCGCTGAGCGAACTATTGGCGCTTTATAAATACTGAATAATAATAATAATAATAATAATAATAATGTTGCGGATTTATTTTAGTACCTATTATCTGGACTCCGGGAAAATGGCCGCGGTGGGTGGGCTAGTTGGCTGATTGACACCCCAGCGGCCTATAAAAAGTAGTGTTCTCACTATGGGCGGTCACCCTGATGAAGTCACGTGGTATTCGTGACGCAACGCGTTGGTACGCCCTGACGACACTTCCGGTACGCGGTGATGTCACTTCCGACGCACGCGCCATATTGGGACTCCGGGTACACCCATAGCACGAGGATACAGGAGGATCATTTTAAGGCTGTATTCTTATTATGGACATGTGAGTGGGCATTCTATTTGTTTACAATCTTATCAATAAATATTGCGGTATCACGCTATGGCAAGTCTCTTCTTATGTCTCTGAGCATCATCTGGTGGTCTAATACCACCACTATATAGCAGCTGGAGTTGGCATTTGGGATTACAGCGTCTGAGGTAGCATCCAGTGTGGACCTTACCGGCTGGCACTCGAGGATTACACCTATAAGGTGCAAAGGCATATTGGCCCTTGTGGTCAGTGCGGGGAGGTGAGGAGGCACTCTTACCATTTCTGGATTGTGACACCAGTGACACCAGTGGCACTTTCACGCTTGTTCAAGGATCACAGTCTTTGTGTGTAGTGGACTGTAATTTATGCACCTCTGTCACTTGTAGGAATTTTACATTCCTTTGCATGGTGTTTTGTGTCACCATCACTAGCATCTATTCACGTGCCCCAGTTGGGGGTTATGTTAGAGGTATTATGCATGACTATATATAATCATCTGTTTATGTATATATATTATATATTATATATTTTATATGATATGTGGGATTAATGTTATTTGCCTTAGCGCCACACCAATTTTTCTTGTCTATATACGTACTTTTTGGTTTAAAGGAGGGTGTTGGCAGCTTAGTGTAGGTTTTTCTTCATCTGAAGCGCAGGAGGTATTAATATTTTTAGTCCAAAATATAGTTTTTTTTTCTCAAAATTATCGGACATTTTTTTTATAGCGCAAAAAATAAAACGTACAGGCAATCAAATACCACCAAAAGAAAGCTCAATTCGTGGGGAAAAAAGGACGTAAATTTAATTTGGATGCAGCACTGCATGACTTTTGGAACCGCTTTCTGACCGCCCTATAGCAGAAATACTACTAAAGGGCGGCACGGGTGCACAAAATCACATATATATATGTGTGTGATTTGCGCTCCTGTGGTTTTCACGCCCCTCCCAGACCACTTCAGATTACCCTTCAGTACACCAGTAATTACATTTAACCCATTGATTGCCAGGAACCCGCTCATACACAATAAACCTCCATTGCTAGTATAGTGTCTGAACAGATCAATATCTTTGAACAGATCAGCACTATACCAGCGTTCACATTAGTATAGTGTCCCCAAAAAACGCAGCGTTACTGGGATCAGCCCCGACACCTGCAAGCACCTGCATTTAGCCACTACGTTTACCCCCCCCCCCTCTCCCCCAGCAAGTGCAAAGTCAGTAGGTGACTGTCACTTGATTTTTTGGACATATAAGAAAATGCAAAAAGTGAAAACCATTTTCTTATATGTACAGTTCACTCACAGCATCACTATAGCACATTTTCAGGTTCATCATGTTTAGTTGAGGACGTGTTTGTTTGTGCTGTTCTTTTCACACATGATAGTGCACTTGTGCTGTTTGTGTTGTTTGTGCTGTTTTTTCACATTTGTTACTATATTTGTGGGCATTACATTTTTCCCACCTTTCTTTGCTGATTTATTTTGTTTTTTGATTAGCCCAGCACCATCTTCCTCTTTGTTTCTTTACTATTTGGTCATATAGCTGGGTGCTAGCAGCTTTTCCAGGCAGGGGGGTGTAGTTTAGCATTTTGTTGGGGTTTTAGTGGCAGCGCAGGAGGTTTTTTCATATTCAACATACAGACATACATACATACATACAACCACACATGCACATAAATATACATATGCAAACGCACACATATACATAATACATACGTACATACAACACACACATACATTCATACAAAAAAACACAGCTTATTGTACCTGGATGACCAGCGTTTGGCACATGCAGCACCTGAGTAAGATACCTGTGTACCCAGTACTGCATGGAAGGGAAGCAGGACAGGTCGGCACTCAGGTAGCAGCTTTCCTAGTACAAAGCTTTGCCCATTACTGCCCACTCCAGCTCTACAATCCAGTGTTTAAAGACAGCTGTCGAGGCTGTACTAGAATATTACAACAAAAAAGCAGCTGCCTTCCCCTGCCTAGCCGCACGGACTAGGTGGCGCTTCTGTGCTTCTCTTTCTCCCTGCTTACAGGAGTAGTGAGTGACTCTGCTGTCACATCTCCTGTCAACCTATAGTGGCAGAGCCTAATGCAAGATTATCATAGGGCCCCCGTGCACCCCGGGCAGTGCCCAGGCGGACCTATGCATTAAGACGGCCCTGTTCTGGCCAGATGTACATCCATACCACTGGTGTGTAGTGCAAATATAGCCTAATCAGTGTATAGCAGAGCAAAGCCTTCTAAAACACAACACTCACATGGCTCATGCCTTCACATATGCCAAAAATATAAGCATTGTTCCTCATTAAGAAATTCAGCAAAAAATGTCCTTTGACCAGAGTGGCCAAGACTGTACATGTCACTGTTTTTTACATACCAATTATCATCATAATGTTTCTTTATTGCATATAATTAGGCATTATCTACCAAAACAAATGTATACTGTCATTAAATGTATATTGTCCTAAAAAAATATAGCAAATAAAAAGTATTATAGCATATACAATACACAAGCACATTGTAATTTAATGTTATTAAAAATTACTTTTCCTTTTCAATCTGCAACTACTGTCATTTTCTGTAAAATTAAATGCAATTTAGCAACCTGGATACATCATTGGTGTACAGAACACCCCCAGAAATCCCATCAGAAGCTTGTGTGATTAACTCACAGATTTTCCCAGAAATTTGCACTAAGATACAAGTAAAATTTTAGGCATCTCCCGCAATTGGGATTTCCATTTTGGTGAGATATTTCCTAAGGGTAAATACTTCTAAAGGGATGCGAACCCTACAGCTTTTCTCATTAGAGCGCGGAGAGTGCATCAGATGATTAGAATAAATCAGTCCCATCCATTTAGAATCAGTCTGCAAAGGACATGGTGGAACAACAGTTATTTCTATAGAGCAATAGGTAAGAACAATGACAGGAAGGAATCTGCTACAATTTTTGTTATAATCCATGTAATATACACTAATCATCCAGAGGGGCTTGTTTCTTTTCTCAACAAAAGTTGAGTTAATCTTTAATAGGAACAAAACTGACATTGAATGAAATTTGACAGTTCTTTAAAGGTAATACATTTATGATAAAAATTCATAATGATATGATACTAATCCCTATACTATGTTGAGTCAATGCCTCTAATGTCTGGAACAATACTTTATAATTTAGAAGGTCAGCTGATGAATAAGTATGCAGAGTCAGCACAGTGGCTAAATGGTTAGCACTTCCACCTGGCAGTACTAGGGTCATTGGTTCAAATCCCAGCCACAGCACCACCTGCCTGGAGTTTGCATGTTCTCCCTGTGCATGTGTGGGTTTTCTCTGGTTTCCTTCCACTATCCAAGGGTAAGTTAATTGGATCCTGTCTAAATTGGCCCTAGTATGTGTATGAATGTTAGTTACGGATGTTAGATTGTACATCTCTTGAGAGTTAGGGACTGATGTGAATGTATAATATATATATAAAAGCACTGCATAAATTGAGAGCACTGTATAATTACCTGAAATAAAGAAAGTAATTATAATATAAAACTGTATACTGTCAGTCTTCATGCTTTAAAATCGGCTAAAACTATACAGAGGGTAGTTATTTAGGCCACTTTTCCCTTATCGGTTAATTAAATTGACTGCTATCATGCTCTGTTGAACAGTAAAAAAAGAAATGAATAGCTTAGTAAGTCATTAATTGGTGGATATTTTTTGTAGGTAGCACATTATTCTAAAACTCATTACCTGCTTGATGGAATGGAATATGTTTTACTTAAAGTGATGCTATTTTTAAAAATATATATTTTTTAAATATATTCTTCAGATTTTTTTTAACATATAAAAAAGTAATTTTAACATATATTTTTACATATATTTGTAAATGCATTCCAAAAATGTAGATTTGTAATTTTAAAGACATACAGTATATTTGAAATGTATTTTTAAAAATAGTTTTAATATATTTTGTAATAAAAATGCATTTCAACATGCAGTATATATATATATATATATATATATATATATATATATATAAAAATATATTTTGAAATATATTGAATATGGCCAAAACTGAAAATTGTAGCATGGCAATATATTTGACAAGAATATTTTAAAGATATATTTCAAATATATTTTTCTTCCATATGGGTATGCTCTACAGTATGAGTCTGTGTCTGCACAGCCCTAATTGGTGCTGTGCCGATCATATGACAAAAAAAAAAAGTTTCAGAACCCAATTCAAATGAAATAAATAACTGTTTTACAGCTCCCTATACATTTTTGTTGAACATCAATTGTGTATTTTTTGTGCATTAATATAGTGTAGGTGGAGTCAAAGATGATTGACACCAGCTATCATTTTGTTCAGATGGCATCTGCATCCAAGGTGCTTTTTTACTTTACTGGTATGAACAATTACATTTCATACTGTATATTTAATATTGATTTATATTAAAACATATTTTTGTGAGTTTCTTAGTGAATGTAATAAACCAGCATTATATATCCCTCCCCTATAGTGTTTAGCAATAAAAGGACATGGAGGAGGAGGGCTGGGAGTGTCATTTACCATTGTGCATTTACTCACATGTGTCACTCTATAATCATGTGTGCTGCACAGATAATAAAAAGAAGGAAATGAGGAGTTTAGAAGGGAACCTAAACTAGAGCATGCTCAATAGATGGTAATAGCTGGTCTACACAATCTCAGGCTGTAGAGGAGACATGATGGGAGGGACACCTGAAGGCAGGATCAACCAGATATATTTCACTCTACACAAAATAAATGCTTTATTGGTTTGTGAGAATGCACAGTTTTATATAGCATGTTTTGAGAACTTAGGTTTAATGGCATTTTAAAAAGTTCTACTATAACAAGAGAGTCTTTGGGAGCAGACAAATGAAATAAATGGGATTAAAGTTATTACTGTAATTACGCAGTAAATAGGCTTATTTTGTAATGTTAGCCATAGCACAAACTGATTTTTTTTAAATGTAACCATTCTTTATTACATATTGAAAATGTCTAGAAAGGTTGGGGGTACCTGACTGCGTGGAACAACCAAAGATCTTAGATCTTATCTTTTATAAGTAGTGTTGCTCAAACACATCTGTGCATGATTCGTCATCAATTCATTCAAACAGGCTGAAAATTGCTAAGAACCCCATATCCAAATGTAATTGAAATCAATAGTGACCAGAATTCAGGTGGGCTGTACACATCCCACTTCTGCCACTAAATTACAGATTCTGAGCTGTAATTTAACCACCAGGAATACTAGATGATGTCATTGTCTAACTTGGTCAAATACCGCTGGGAATACTAGGTGATGTCATTGTCCAAACTTGGTCAAATACCGCTGGGAATAGTAGGTGATGTCATTGTCAAAACTTGGTCAAATACCGCTGGGAATAGTAGGTGATGTCATTGTCCAAACATGGTCAAATACCACTGGAAATACTAGGTGATGTCATTGTCCAAACTTGGTCAAATACCACTGGAAATACCAAGTGATGTCATTGTCCAAACTTGGTCAAATACCACTGGAAATACTAGGTGATGTCATTGTCCAAACATGGTCAAATACCGCTGGGAATAGTAGGTGATGTCATTGTCCAAACTTGGTCAAATACCGCTGGGAATACTAGGTGATGTCATTGTCCAAACATGGTCAAATACCACTGGAAATACTAGGTGATGTCATTGTCCAAACTTGGTCAAATACCACTGGAAATACTAGGTGATGTCATTGTCCAAACTTGGTCAAATACCACTGGAAATACTAGGTGATGTCATTGTCCAAACTTGGTCAAATACCGCTGGGAATAGTAGGTGATGTCATTGTCCAAACATGGTCAAATACCGCTGGAAATACTAGGTGATGTCATTGTCCAAACTTGGTCACTTACCTCCGGGAATACTAGGTGATGTAATTGTCCAAACATGGTCAGTGATGTCACCTGGGATTCCCAGCTGTAAATTTAAATTGCTGCTGCTGGGAATCTTTCCTTTATTGGCAGGACTGTGGCACATACACAGCAAGTGACAGGTCATTGTGATTGATGTGAATTACCTTGCTGCATCCCATGATTGATGTGAATTACTTTGCTGAATATCATAACTGATGCTGGATTTACATATGGGTGCATTAATAAATTTTACTTTAAAAGCTGAAAGGTAAGTGTTTGTGTTCTATTTGATACATTTTTTTAATTCTTTTTTTACTTTTAATGTTTTGTTTGTGGCAATGGGCAAGGACTACTAATTTACCCCAAAATTCATTCATTCCCCTTGGGGGAGACACCATAAGTGCCATCATAAGTACCATCCTATTACCACCAGAAGCACCAACCTATTACCCATTACCTCTATCCCCTCTTTGGTGCACACAGAGGTGGGGAAGAGACCCTTGGTACAGATTGGGACAAGAGTGCTTTGCAAGGAGGGGGGGGGGGCTTCACCCTGGTATTGTACTGGAAGGGGAGACTCCTGCCCTCCCTTACCTGGTCACCTAGACTGCATTCCTGGATAAGATTCCAGTTGGAATAGTAAGGGGAACCCCATACCAAACTGAATCTATGATGTCCAGGGTGAATTTAGTGTTTTCCCAAACATTAACAGCAATCCTGTTTGTACTCTAAAAAAACAACAATTAAATATTATCTAATTATTGTCTAAACCCATGAACAAATTTAATACAATGAAGCTTACCAGTTCTTAGATATGGTGGCTGCATTTGTTTATATTCAGTTTTTATTTTTATCTGAATATCCTTTCATAATTGTAATTTTCCCAACTCACACTTTCTTGGAATTGGCTGTTTGGTGCCAGTGGGTGCTGCAGCGATGATCGGCTGGAAACCATGGACATTCAAAGCTGAAAATATGTTGCCAGCACACCAAGGATCCTCCAAATGGGTCCAAAGGTTTATTCAACAGTCACAGCATATTTACAAAGACATAGTTTTGGAACCGTGCAGGGCCCCTTCATCAGGCAGTGTGGGACGTGTGCAGCTCCGAAACATTGGCTTGATGCCTGGTGACATATTTTCAGCTTTGGTTATCCTGTCAGACATTGTATTGTATCTATGGGGGAACAGTGTTGCCCCCAGACAGAATTGTTAGAGCTGTTTAGGGACAACCTAGATGTTAGAAGCAAACTGGATTTCTTGAAGGATTAACATGTATTTTTCTGTACTTTTCATTTTGCATTTTAAGAGACAAAACTTGAAGAAATGGCACGTATTGGAGAGGTGTACTGAATTATTTTTTCCCAATACACACAGCTAAAGTTAGGAGTATTATGATTAAAAAAGAAATTACTATATGGTATTTGAATGTTCACATGGAAACCTTTATTTAATTAAATCACAGAGCAATGTGAAATCACCGATAGTGACCTACCAATTGTTTCTAGTAAGCTGATTACATCAATCCGCTGAAAGCAGGTCTTTTGTTGCACACGTTACTATACTTTACTATATTCTACTTTACCATTAATCAAAGCTCATAATTGTATAAATGTACTCCACATATTCCTCATACAATAGTATTTTAACATTTTTCTATTAAACTAAAAGAACTGGACCATGTTAATCCTTCTTGCAGGTGCTTATTATATAAATGGGCAATATGGAAAAAGGTGGAGATAATCAAACATCAGTCTCAGAATTCCTGTTGTTAGGACTTACTGATCATCCCAAGCTGAATTTTCTTTTTTTCATGATCATTTTATTAATGTATTTCGTGACTATAATTGGGAATTTGGGTATGGTCATTTTAATATGTTGCTCCTCCAAACTTCATAGTCCTATGTACTTCTTCCTTGGCAATTTGTCATTTTCAGACTTGTGTTATTCTTCTGTTATCACTCCAAAGCTGATGACCAACTTGTATTCCGACCAGAAAGTTATATCTTTTAAAGGGTGTGCAACACAACTATTCTTTTTCGCATTGTTTGTAGGTTCAGAGTGTTTTCTTGTGACTGTGATGTCCTATGATCGTTATGTGGCAATTTGCAATCCTTTATTATATACAGTTATCATGAGCAAGCCACTCCAGCTTAAATTGGTTGGGACTGCTTACTCAGGAGGAATACTAACCTCAATAATACACACTAGCTGCACTTTCAGTATGACTTTCTGTGGTTCAAGCAAAGTTAACCATTTCTTTTGTGACATCCCACCACTTCTAAAACTCTCCTGCAATAACACTTTTATCAGTGAGCTTTTTATGTTTCTCTTATCTAGTATCTTAGGAGGCTTATCTGCAACAGTAATCATGTTTTCCTATACTAAAATAATATCTACAATCCTAAGGATGCAGTCTCCAGAAGGAAGGCAAAAAACTTTCTCCACTTGTTCCTCTCACTTACTAGTAGTTGCTTTATTTTTTGGCACAGCCATCTTTGAGTATGCAAGGCCGATTTCTAGTTACTCAATCCAGAAGGACAAAATCATTTCTTTTGTGTATACAGTTGTCATTCCAATGTTAAATCCAATCATTTATAGTCTTAGAAATGCTCATGTGAAAAATGCCTTTAATGGTGTCTTAGATAAAATTTCTTGGAAATAGCAAGATTTATTGCTAAATATGTATATTACAATGTATGTAACATTCAAATATGTAATGTTTCTGTAATAGAGTAAATCTAAGAGACAGATTAAACCTATAGTTCTAATGAGATTCCAGACCATTCACATTCAAAATTAGAGGGTTAAGTTTTGTCTTCAGAAAAATGAATATACATTTGACAAGGGAAAGAGTTTAAATGAACTTGCCAAGATCTTCTAATTTATTTTTGCTTTACAACAGCAAATCAGTCAGATTACTGCCCAAGGGGCAAAGTCCTTTCGATTTGTTGCTGGTAATTTAGTTTTAGATTTTCAAGTGACCAGAGATTTGTATCTCGGGCTACTAAATATCATGGTTATAAATGAGACCTTCCGATTCCTGCAGCCTTAATTTAGTGCCTACTTTTGGAAAGGATTAACTGCATTTGTGCAGAATAACACATAAACTACTCTGCAATATGAGTACCCATCACCTCATCCAATGATTCATATCAATCATAAAAAATTATGCTCGCTGACCCAAGAAAACAAAAAAAAAAACAAACTGCCTACATAATTCTCTCCCAGTGACCCAGTCACCCATGAATGCCAGCTCTGGATGTGACACCTGAGTATTAATAGAGGGGTGGAGTCTCCTGGATGATGTAATTGACTAAATATAGACAGCACCATATTTGGTCAATGGTATGGAATTTGGAGGAACCTTACACCATTTTTTTGCTTGTTTTTTTTTTTGGGTGTGTGCAGCCCTTATGACATCCAGACAATCATCAATGATTATGGTCTGGTATATATTTTTAGACAAACCTATACTTTTTTTGTGGAGTCCTCTGTTATCCATACTAGACCCTCATCTAGAATAAGGGTCTGGTATAGATAAAGGGAATCCCCAGCCACTCTAGCTGGCTAAAACTATCATTTGCCAGCAATTCAAACATACTGGGGACAATTCACTAATAGTTAGTGACCACATATCGCATGTGATACTGAAAATGTCAATTCACTATTGCTAGTATGCAGTATTTACGACAAATAGCAAAAACGCTTTGTAAATACTGCATAAAAAGGCGTTAAAGTCAATTCAAATAAGGAAATAAATAATTGAATGCATGCAGTAATTAAGTAGTGGTCAAGGCATGCGGTATGTACTGATTGCCAAGGAGGGGGCGGCCGCTGGCATCCTTAACAACCAGTAACGGTCATGGTTGTTAAGGACGGGCAGCCGCCATGTCCTTAACAACCAACGAGTCATCAGCTGTCAGCAGGGTTCCCTGCTGACAGCTGAATGTAAAAAGAAAAGAATTGCCAGCAATTACATTTTTTTTTTTTTAAAAATGGCGCAAGGTCCCCTCCAATCCATATCAAGCCCTCCGGGGCTGGTATGGATTTTAAGGGAAACTCCCATGCCAAAATAAAAAAAAGGGGGGGTCCCCCTACAATCCATACCAGATCCTTATCTGAGCATGCAGCCTGGCAGGTCAGGAAAGGGGGGGAGAGCGGACGCCCCCCCCCCCGAATCATACCAAGCCACATGTCCTAAACATGCGGGACCTGCTTTGGGGCAAGAGGGCTCTGCTGTCCCTAAACCACCTTGTCCCCATCATGATGGGAACAAGGGCTTCTTTCCCACAACCCTTGCCAGTGGTTGTGGGAGTCTGCGGAAGGGGGGGCTTATCGAAATCTGGAGGGGGCCCCCAGATCCCACCCTTCCCTATGTGAATGAGTATGGGGTACATGGCACACAACACAGGAGGCAGGTTTTGAAAATTCCTTTATTAAAATTATTTTTGAAAAGTCATCGGTGTAGACCCATCTTCAATCATGATGCCTGCCACCACCGTAGAGCTGAAAAAAAAAGGCTCCACTCCCGACAAAGACTCCTGCCACTTGACAGTTCTTAAATAACTAAGGGGCAGGGCCACCCAGTGACTTCACTGGGTGCCCCCGCTTCCTTGTGATGTCATAGACCAGGGCAGGCTGGTTCAATGACATCTGTCGCTGGGTGGCCTCGCCCCTTAGTTATATTTATCCCCTTGCCGCCCAGCCACTGCATTAAAACGGTGGCAGGGCAGCACGGATGCGCAAAAGCACGTTTTTATACGCGCTCAGCTCTCCCGAGGTTTTCGCGCGCGCCCCCCCGCTGACCCGCGGCTGTCACCATTTGATCCCCAAGGGATCAATCATTCGGTTTCAATCAGTGATGTCCAGCTAAAATCGGATGATCAGTCCCTGTCCTATCCTGTCCTATCCTGTCCTATGTTGACAGTTACACAGGACAGGATATGATGTCATTCTTCTCTGCCTGGGCACATTCCGTTCCAGAGAGAGAAGAAGACACAGTAAAAGTGAGTAAAACATTACACATTTACAGTTAGAACACACCTAGGTCACATTTAACCCCCTGATCGCCCCCCCAGTTAACCCCTTCGCTGCCCTGTTACCAGTGTCATTGATCACAGTGAACAGATTTTTACTGATCACTGTATCATTGTCGCTGGCGACTTCCAGTAGTGTTAGCGCCCTTCCCAGATAGCGCCAGTTTGTCCGCTTGTACACCAGTAAGCCCCTTGATCACCCCCCCCCCCCGTTAACCCCTTCACTGCCCTGTCATTGATTACAGTGAAGAGTGACTTCCAATAGTGTTAGCGTCAGTTAGCGCCCCTCCCAGATAGCGTCAGATTACTGCTAGTACACAGTAATCACATTTGACCCCTTGATTGCCAGGAACACGCTCACTTGCACGCTAAACCTCCATTGCTAGTATAGTGTCTGATTGGATCAATATCTTTGATCAGATCAGCATTATACCAGCGTTCACATTACTATGGTATCCCCAAAAATGCAGCGTTAGCGGGATCAGCCCCGACACCTGCCAGCACCTGCGTTTAGCCCCTACGCACCCCCCCCCTTCTCCCCCAGCAAGTGCAGTTTCAGTAGATAACTGTCACTTGATACATTACACACAAAACCGCAGTGTTCACAGAATCAGGCCTTATCTCTGTTAGCACTTGTCGGTAAATTTTTTGTAGCGGTTCAAGCAGTCCCTGACAGCCAGGCGCTCTTTTTCCCGTGAGTTGCACTAGGTACCTATAAATTTAGCGGCCAAAATGGCTGTATAGCAAAAAATGGCATAAATTACAGTATCTATACCATAGTTTGTAGACACTATAACTTTCGCACAAAGCAATCAATCAATATACACTTATTGGGATTTTTTTTACCAAAAACATGTAGCAGAATACATTTTGGCTTAAATTTATGACTAACTTTGAGTTTACAATATATTTTTTATAGCTGAAAATAGAAAATATCGTTTTTTTCAAAATTTTCGTGCTTTTTTTGTTTATAGCGCAAAAAATAAAAAGCACACGTGATAAAATACCACCAAAAGAAAGCTCTATTTGTGTGAAAAAAAGGACGTAAATTTTGTTTGGGTACAGCATTGCATGACCATGCAATTATCAGTTGAATTAGTGCAGTGCCAAACAGAAAAAAAAGGCCTGGTCATTAAGGGGGGTAAATCCTCAGGAGGGCAAATGGTTAAGAGCTGTCAGATGGCGGGAGCCTTCGATGGTAGTGGAGCCTTTTTTTTTGGGGTTTGGGGGTGGCAGTGGGCATCATGACTGACAATAGATCTACATCTATTTTTACACTACACTTTTTTTGGTGAATGAGTAGGAGTACCATGTACCCCATACTCATTCATATGGGGAGACTGGGATCTGTGGGGCCCCCTTGTTAAAGGGGGCTTCCATATTCTGATAAGTCTCCAACCCGCAGACCCCAACAACCACTGGCCAGGGTTGTGTGGAAGAGCCCCCTGCCCCAAAGCATGCCCCATGTTGAGGGCATTTGGCCTGGTATGGTTCAGGAGGTGGGGCACTGGCTCATCCCCCCCTTTCCAGACCTGCCGGGCTGCTTACTCGGATAAGGGTCTGGTATGGAGCCACTTTTTTTTTTTGGCGTGGGGGTTCCCCCCAAAATCCATATCATACCTGAAGGGCTTGGTATTAATTTAAGGGGGGACCTCACCTTGTTTTTTTCTTGATTCTAATTGCAGACAATTATTTTTTGTCCATTCAGCTGTCAGCGGTGAACCCCTTGTTTTAATCCCTTACATATACTCACAGAAGTGACAAACCTCAGGTGATAGACAAAGATGAGACTAATCCTCCTACATAAGTTGTATCTGTTTATCTGCATCCCTCTCTTCTCTACAGCCTTCTAAAACACACAGATCAAAGACTTTTCTCAGCTCCAGCAGGCATGGGACAGGGATCTGACACTGTACATTGGACAGCATTGAACAGAGAGCTGAGTGCAATCTGAGACCTCAGTGCAGGGAATGAACAGACCCCACATGCACAGCTGAGGCTGTCAATCAGCTTCTGTGTGTTGGGGGGGCATCCCCCCAGGATTGTGTTTTGCCCAAAGCTGACACAAATCATGTTAGGTTCTTTGGTTTGAAGCTATTACACAGCATAGAGGGATACACTCATTTTTTCATTTCAGAGGTTTATAGCCACTTTAAATGATTACTAACATTGATAGTCAAACTGAATTTAAAAAAATGGTACATGTTCCCCAGGGCAGTGCCCAGTCCATTTGTTTCTTAATCCCATGCCTACTATTCTAGTGAAAAGAGCTTTTTCTGAATGGAGAAGGTGCCAAGCAACCTCCTGTGACATCTGTACTACAGCCAAACAGGAAACTGCAGGGTGAATAAGATAAAATGTTTTAAACGTATTAAAATCAGCACTTTACAAACATTAGTAACTAAATACCCGGACCAGCTGCATGATTAGGGTTTTTGGGATGCAAGATGTTTTTATTTTACTTTTTAATATTTTTTCCTTTTTTCAGCATTCCTAATTATGTAATTATTAATTTTAGGTAACAGAATTATATAGACGCAGACTGTTTTCTTCAGTGCTTGTCCAATAAGGATAGTGGGCATAGGTGTGCCAATCATCTGTATATGCACCATAGACTGACTATAGTATTGTCAGTATAATGTATGAAACCATGCCAACTAAGTTAACAGGTTTGAAATATAGTATACAATTTGAAAAATGCACAGTTAAAATACGAGTCAGACTTTTGAGTTTATATCTGCTACAACTTTGTAACAGTACTGCTTGGACCTTGAAGAAGGGGACACTCCCCGAAAGCCTGTCCTCAAAATTGTATGTTAGTGCGAATAAAAAAAGTGTCACGGACAGTACTCAATTGTTTCTATAATAAAAGAACAAATTTCAAGGAGTGGAAACTGCATTTATTTTTCGACACACTCCCTTGCTACATTTATACACTTATCCCAGTGTTTAACTAATGACCAGAAAGCTTCGACATTGAAAGATTTGTCAGTTCGTATGTGTCCAAGTGTAGCAAGTGTGTTCAATTACTGATAGGCGGCGCACATGTCTCGGGCCAGTTCAGAGACCATTAATCAAAATGGCAGACAACAGTGTTAGTGTGTGCATGGAACAGCATGTGGTGATGTTTCTTGTGAACGAAGACATAAAACCCACAAATATCTACAGAACACTTCAAGAACAGTACGGTGATGAGACACTCAGCTACAGTAAGACATTTGAATGCTGTAAACCTTTCAAAGATGGCCACTCGTCCATCAGTGAAGATCCTGGCATTGTGGTTCCCAGTCCACAGAAGTCATTCCCGTGAACATTCAAGGCGTGGAACGCCTGATCCTGGATGATCGATGCACAACCTGTCATGACACTGCACAAGAAACAAATCTTTTCTGTAGGAACAGTGAACATAATGATGACAATGTGAAGCAGGCTGCCCTAGGATGGTTCAGACATACTGACAAATCTTTCTATGCCAAAGCTTTCCAGGTATTAGTTAAACACTGCGATGAGTGTATAGTAAATGTAGCAAAGGAGTATGTAAAAAATTCAGTTTCTACTTCTTGAAATTTGTTCTTTTATTATAAAAACTAAAAAATCCTAATTTGACTTGAATGTCCCTCGTATTTTAACTGTGCACAAGAGACAAATCTTTCTGAATATCCTAGGATGGTTCAGGTGTACTGACAAATCTTTCTATGCCAAAGCTTTCCAGGCATTAGTTAAATGCAGGGATAAGGGTATAAATGTAGCAAGGGAGTATGTTGAAAAATAAATGCAGTTTTTGCTCCTTGAAATTTGTTCTTTTATGTTATAAACTCAAAAGTCCCGTTTTGACTTGAACGCCCCTTGTAAATAAGGTTGCTGCACTTTACTGGTGGTACTTAGAAATGGCACAAAATAGTCACATCACATTGAAATACATTCTGAAGTTACTTGACAGTACATTGTCAAGCATACTGTATTTAAGGGACAGTCCATAGCCTTTACATGTGAAAGCACATGCAGGGCTTTAAGCAACCATCTTCCCTCTGGCAGTTGCTCTCTTGACTTGGGTCTCGACTTTAGTACTCACTGGAATGAGATCTCTGTAGTCCCCTCCTCCATAAGTGCATCTCTCCTGGACCCTCCAGGGGAATAGCTTTACTCATCGATCTCTTAGCCTGGCCGAAAAGGCTGTTTGCATCCTGCCCTAGCCCACACCTCCATAAGGGTCAGGAAGTCTAGAGATGGCTCTTCTGGGTGCAGGTCTACTTCTCTCTGGCTTCCAGGCCTGTCCAGGGCCTCCATGTGCTGACTACAGTTGTATAAATGTACTGGTGTGTGGTGAATGGCTCCCATACCCTGACTGCACTAGGGCTCCTTCCAACCTGGCTTATATATGAGCACTGGCTCACTCACCCATGACATGACTACAGGAGGACTCTAAAAGGGGCCTAGCACACAATGACACTGTTTTCTGCAACCAGACACTATTCTGGAACAGAGCCACCAAGCGGCAGACTAGCTAGCTGCACTTGCCAACATACCTCTCTCTAAATAAAAAAAATATAAAAATACCTAAAAGCCTTTTTTTACTTTGCAGGTTCCAGATCTCCTCTTCTTCATACAATAAAGTAAGAAGTTCCTTCTTTGGGTGCTCACAGCTCTTCCTTGGTGACGAGAACAGTTTATTTTGGCTGTCCAGTGGCATGGTCTTCCTAGGCTCAGCATGATGAGGTTCCTGCGAGTGGAGCAGTGGATGTGGGCAGAGACTGCAGCACTAGGAACATAAGGGCAGATGCTAGAATGGGAACAATACTGAAGGAGGGTTTTTTGTTTAAGGGATAATAGGTGGGAGAGGGGAGAGACAGGGGGGAGTATTACGTATTTCAAGTGTTTGCTTGTAGAAATAACAAAAAAAGATACATAATTGAATTTGTGCACACAAGAGATATCCTTTCTATTTATCGTTATTTTTGACTTATTAATTATGTCCATGTGTGCATAAGTGTAATCCTGGACTCCCATCTGTCCTTTCAGCCCCAAATCCAATCACTGTCCAAATCTTGTAGACTTCACCTCCACAACATCTCCAAGATTTGCCCGTTCCTATCCTCGGAAACCACTAAGCAACTTATTCACTCCCTTGTTATATCTCGCCTCGACTATTGTAACTTCCTCCTCATTGGCCTACCTAATCGCAGGCTATCCCCTCTTCAGTCCATCATGAATGCTGCTGCCAGACTCATCCACCTTACCAACTGTTCCACATCTGCCACCCCTCTCTGCCAAGCCCACAACTGGCTTCCTATTGCCCAACGGATAAAATTGAAAACATTAACAATAACGTATAAAGCCATTTATAACTCTGCCTCAAATTACATCACCAATCTTATCTCCAAATATCACCTAAACCATCCTCTCCGCTCCTCCCACAACCTCCTGCTCTCTAGCTCCCTTGTCTCCTCCCATGCTCATCTCCAGGACTTCTCAAGAACCTTCTTCATCCTCTGGAACTCTCTACCCCAAAGTATCTGACTATAGCCTACTCTGCCCATGTTTAGGCAATCTCTAAAAACATATTTCTTCAGGGAAGCCTATCCTGCCTTCAGCCCAACCGAATCTTCTATTTCTCCTACCAGTCCATCCCCCACAGTTATTACCTTTTGTACCACCGGCCCCTCCCTCTTAGATTGTAAACTCCAAGGAGCAGGGACCTCCGAACCCTCTTATATTGAACTGTATCGTTGTTGTATTGTCTGCCTTTATATTGTAAAGCGCTGAGCAAACTGTTGGCGCTATATAAATCCTGTATAGTAATAATAATGTCCATACAATCATGCTACAAGGGGAACTCTGTAAATGTAAATAGTTAGGGCTGTGAACTTATAGTATAGGGGTCAAGATTCCACTTCAACCAGGGGCACTATGTCTCTGTTTGTTTTCTTTGATGTTTCCATGGGTACCTGCTGTAGCTCTTTAGGTTTCCCCCCACTGTGTGTGTGTGTGTGTGTTTCCATTTACTTCTTAAGGCTCAATTCACACTAGTGCAGTTGGGAGCTGCTGTGGGACCCACTCTTCATCCCGCAGCTGCAAACATCAACACACAAAACACGGGACCTGCGGACGGGTGCCATTGATCTTAACGGCATGCTGCCCGCACTGGAAATCACACCAGCACTAGGAACAGAATTGTAGTGCGGTTCACAGTGTGGGATGTGATTTCTGGAAAGGTACAGGAACAAAATAGGCTGCCATGCCGCAGCTCAAAAAACCGCACTAGCTTTGAAAATAGCCAGCGGGCTGCACAAAAAAAACTAACAGATTCCTCCATCCACACAAGAAAGGTAGATGGAGGAGCCCCTCACTCTGGACATTGTATTCTGACAGTGGCTCTAACTGCTGTCAGAATACATTGACCAGCAGCTGCATCTGTTTGGCTGTAGCCACTGATCGACAAACGTTTACCAACAAATCCTGTCAAACAGGGAACTCGGAGGGCCACACACAGATCAAATTTGGCCAGTCCTTGTTGTACCAGGCAAAGTTTAATTTGTCTATGCTCAGCTTTTATGATTAACAAAACAAAGAAACACCACGTTTTGTAACCAAAAGATTTTATTGAAAAATAGACGAAGCCACACAAGAGTAATCTTAGCTTTGGATGTAGTCATATTGCATTAAATCAGAATACATATATGCATGTAAAAGCAAATTAAAGTCATGAGCAGAAATGTGTAATATTCAAACACAATATCCTGAGATACAAGGGGCAAGGTGCAGTTATTAGAGTAGCGACATAAGCACAGCATTGAACACAAGGACCAGTTTGAAGACATATACCACAAAATAGTTCTCCAAGGGTTAATTTGGAAGGATAGAGGGCCTATAGATGCACTATGGAGCATGTTGGAATGCAATGGGGTTGATTTAATAAAACTGAAGAGTGCAAAATCCGGTGCATCTCTGCATAGAAACCAATTAGTTTCCAGTTTTTTTGTTAAAGCTTAACTAATTTCGGCTCAGCTGTCATTTGTCTTCAGACCAGGTGGGAACTAGTTATGCTTTGACAATGCAGAGCTGCACCAGATTTATTGTTCTGGGTGGACGTCATATGACATCCTTCCGGAATGCGAGTCTCGTGCTCCCCACAGGCCGCAGTGTGGCACCATCTGTCACTCAATGTCGATGACTGATCAGTGTAACGGCTGCTGCCAGTACAATGTGATTGCTGTGATTGCAATTGTACACAATGGATGGCTTTCATTCATGCCATCCATTGTGTACTATTGTGTTGATCTCTGTGATTGGTCATAGTGGTCATACGGTATAGATGGAGCCAATCACAGCCTATTTGTGCCGACCACAGCTAACCACAGTAGTAAACACTGAATGAGTCAATTTAATTCAGTAAAAATGGTTGCTTATAATTCATTGGTATAAGCAATCATAATATGCAAAAAAAAATCCTGATCACTTTCCCAGAGTAGTACAATGTTACTATAACACCGTATTGCTCTGGTCACTGTGTTAAAAAAAAAAAGAAAAGTAATAAAAAGAAAAAAATTATTGAAAAAAAAATTGCTAACGATGTTTCTCTCAAGAAATGAAAAAGGGCGTCAGTATATCAGGATTGTTCGATTTTCATATGATTATTTATTTGCAAAATTTTATAACAGAAATTAAGAATACATGTTTTTTTTTTTAATGTTCGATATATTTCTTTAACTACAAATAAAAAACCCAATGGTGATTAAATACCACCAAAAGTAATCTCTATTTTTGTGAAAAAAAATTTATAAAAATTTAAGGTTAAGTGTTGCATAACTGCGCTATTGTCAAAGTGAGACAGCGCTGAAAGCTGAAAGTTGGCCTAGGCTAGAAGGGAGTCAAAGTGCCCAGTATTGAAGTGGGTAACTGAACAAGCTAAAGTTAGGAGCCGATTGGCTACCATGTATAGCTGCACCAGATTTTGCTCTCTCCAGTTTTAGTACTATGTATAGTAGCTCAATGTGTTTAATTATATTCTGATATTTTATTTTATAAGATTACCTATATACATCAAGACAGAATTGATACTCATTTTTTCCCAAGCATTTTTTACATCTTGGTTCCTCATGCTGTAGATGATGGGATTCAACATTGGTATGATTACTGTATAGAACACAGATAACACCCAGTCCTGGTCCATCACATAGGAAGATGTTGGACGTAAGTACATGTAGAACACTGGGCAGTAGAATAAAGCCACACAGCTAAAGTGAGACGCACAGGTAGAGAGCGACTTGATCCTACTTCGAGAAGAGACACTTCTGCATACTGCAAACAAAATATAACTATATGATGTCATTATACATAAGAAGGAACCCACTTCAATGGACCCAGCAATGACAAATAATAACAATTCATTGAGAAAAGTATCTTTGCATGAAAGTTTTAGAATAGGATTGACATCACAGAAGAAATGGTTAATAACATTAGAATGGCAGAATGATAATGTAAATGCACAAGATGTATGTGTTAGTGAATTGAGAAATCCTGCAGTGTATACTGAGATGATAAGCTGCAAACAGGCTGCTTGGTTCATAAATGTTGTATAATGCAGAGGTTTGCATATAGCTACATACCGATCAAAGGCCATCACTGCCAGTAGCATGGCTTCAGAGCTTGCCAGGTCAATGAAGAAAAACATCTGGGTGGCACATCCAGGGATAGAGATTGTCTTGTTTACGGAGACAATATTGGCCATAACATTAGGGGTAATAGTTGATGAGTAAATTATATCCACAAAAGATAAATTCATAAGGAAAAAGTACATTGGTGTTTGCAGTGCTGGAGTTGTTTTAATTAACAGAATGATCATAAAGTTCCCAAAAAGAGTTAAAAGGTAAACTAACAGGCAGAGTATAAAGAGAGGCAGTTGGTGGCGTGGATCAGAGGAGAGACCAGACAGGATAAACTCTGTCACAAGAGTACTATTTCTTGGCTTCCATGTTTCCAGGAGTACCATCTGTATAAAAATGAAAACCGTTATAGAGGTGATGCTTTATATGTAACATTATTCATGCAAAACTATGGCAAGAAATCATTTAGTTTTAATTTTTGCAGTCTAATTAACATATAAATACAATATGCTCAAAAGACAATATACACAGCTCAAAAAAATTAAAGGAACACTTTTTAATCAGAGTATAGCATCAAGTCAATTAAACTCCTGGGATATTGATCTGGTCAGTTAAGTAGCAGAGGGGGTTGTTAATCAGTTTCAGCTGCTTTGGTGTTAATGAAATTAACAGCAGGTGCACTAGATGGGCAACAGTGAGACAGCCCCAAAACAGGAATGGTTTCACAGGTGGAGACCACTGACATTTTCTTCCCTACTCATGTTTTCTGACTGTTTTTCACTAGTTTTGCATTTGGCTAGGGTCAGTGTCACTAGTGGTAGCATGAGGTGATACCTGGACACTACAGAGGTTGCACAAGCAGTCCAACTCCTCCAGGATGGCACATCAATACATGCCATTGCCAGAAGGTTTGTTGTGTCTCCCAGCACAGTCTCAAGAGCATGGAGGATATTCCAGGAGACAGGCAGTTACACCATGAGAGCTGGACAGGGCCGTAGAAGGTCCTTAGCCCATCAGTAGGACTGGTATCTGCTCCTTTGTGCAAGGAGGAACAGGATAAGCACTGCCAGAGCCATACAAAATGACCTCCACCACTGGTGTGAATGTCTCTGACCAAACAATCAGAAACAGACTTCATGAGGGTGGCCTGAAGGCCCAACATCCTCTAGTGGGCCCTGTGCTCACTACCCAGTACCATAGAGCTCGATTGGCATTTGTATTGAACACCAGAATTGGCAGGTCCGCCACTGGCGCCCTCTGATTTTCACAGATGAGAGCAAGTTCACCCTGAGCACATGTGACAGATGTGAAAGGGTCTGGAGAAGCCATGGAGAATGTTATGCTGCCTGTGACAACATTCAGCATGACCGTTTTGGTGGTGGGTCAGTGATGGTCTGGGGAGGCATGTCCGTGGAGGGACACACAGACCTCTACAGGCTAGACAATCCGTGGAGGGACACACAGACCTCTACAGGCTAGACAATGGCACCCTTACTGTCATTAGGTATCGGGATGAAATCCTTGGACCCATTGTCAGATCCTACGGTGGTGCAGTGGGTCCTGGGTTCCTCTTGGTGCACAACAATGCCCGGCCTCATGTGGCAAGAGTATGCAGGCAGAATGGCCCCCATGCTGGCCTGACCTAAATCCAATAGAACACCTCTGGGAAATCATGTTTTGGTCCAACCGATGCCGATAGGTTACACCACAGACTGTTCAGGAGCTCAGTGATGCCCTGGTCCAGATCTTGGAGGAAAAGCAAAATGGACTAGCCTGCTGCATAATTTTTTAACTTTGATTTTTGGGGGTGTTTTTGAATTCAGTCCTCTGTAAGTTGATAATTTCATTTCCATAAAACGATGGGGTATTCTTACATTCCTAACACATTACCAAGTCCATGGCAGTATAGATATCCAGCATGATATTTTTCCCCAATGAGATCTGATGTGTTTTCAAAGTGTTCCTTTAATTATTTTGAGCAGTGTAATTAACTGCTGTTCAGGGGTTCAGCAAAATGGCAACCTCCAGTAAGAGGAACAGGAGCAATGTTTGAAGCACTTTACAACGCACACTCATTTTGGTAGCATAATTATTATTGTGGGATGTATTTTCCTTGCTAAAGAACATTATTTTTTATCAAGTTGTTATGGGTAAATTTCCACTTTAATCTCAGTGCCTTTTTAATTTGCATCAAAAACGCTTGCAGTGTTCTTTGCATTTTTTTAGGTATTGAAATACATCTGGAATGTGGCAAAACATATAAAAAAAATGCAGCAGAATATACAATGTTCTGAATTGAGATAAAGAAAAAAGAGGGGAAAAAGACACACTGTAATGCATAAAAATTACATCAAAAATGCATATGCAGAAACGCATCCAGAGTGCAGTAATTGTGTTATAAAATGTCCCTCAATCAATAGTAACTGTTTTTAACACTTATGCTGCGAGGCAGAGCTTTCTCAGCTAAGCACACCCTCCTGCTTTCATGCCTGCACTAAGGGCAGATGAATTCCAGGAAGTAAATGCGATCCAATTCATCTGCGCTTATTTAAGATGGCCATGTCTATTAATACTAGGGTTTTTTTCAAAGTGATTTCTTAGCAAAATAAAGTATGGAGACGTGAATAGATGAATCTGTTTGCTTTGAAAATTAATTAAATAGCTTTTTAGGTTTTGGTGATCACATACATAAATTGGACTTGAAGCTATGGGACAATAAAGCCCAATCATGTGTAACGGAAATTGAACATAAAAATCAAGATTTTTTTGTGAACATAATTAAATGATTGAAATAAACTCCTAGAAACTCAAATTTACGCCACCAACTGCCTCTCACGGCGGTCACATGATCGGGAAAGGTCCCGATCAAAACAGGGAACCTTTCCGTGAGTACCGGACATGTGTGCTGGAAGTGCTCAGGGCGCGCGCTCTCAGCACATATGTTTATCTTAATTGCACACAAATGTGCGGCCTCTCGGCGTCAAGGCACAGATGCGGGGAGGCTGAACATTTGCATGCGGCCGGTGCCAAGAGGTTAATACGCAAATATAAATACACTAGATGAGAAAGAAAGGGTACCATTATTAATAACATGTACAGGATTTCTTACTTTTCTAAGCTTGTATGCCCTCATGTCAAAAGGAGCACTTCTGATTGCTTCTGCTATCTTTCGCAGCTAACCAGACATCTGTTCTTAGGCCCATATATAGTGGAATACACAGGATTCTAAGAAAGGAAATATCAAAATATGAAACATTTTAAGTCTTGCAGCTCAAATATTCAGGGTGCTAAACTTTAGATTTTAAAGATAGTTTTAACCCAACCTGTCTGATCTGGTTTCTACATCAGTAAGCACCTAAGTTTCAGGGCAGGGCAGACATCAGTTGCCATACTTTGGGTAAAGGTTGACAATATTCTCTTGGCTGGTCATTATTGTTGATCCAAAAAAAGACATAAGTAGTTTGTTTTTTAGCATAAACGTGAACAAGTAGGAGAAAAGATTGTGAATCTGGCCAAAATAGGATCCCTTAGTGTTTAGAATGTGATTACACACGTGGTCACTATTTCAGATCTATGGCTGTCTTTTGATATGTTGATAAAATACTTTATACATTATTTAAATGTATGCTTTATAAAATATCCAAATATGTGAAATGGGAATTTGTGGTCATGAGGGCTGATATATACAGACACACCTCCGTAGTCAGAAGAAAATAGATGTATTTAGCTCCCTTTATTCTGATACCCCTAACTAAAGTCTGGTTCAACCAATTGCCTTCAGAAGTCACCTAATTAGTAAGTAGAGTCCACCTGTGTGTAATTTAATCTCAGTATAAATACAGCTGTCCTGTGAAGCCCTCAGAGGTTTGTTAGAGAATATTAGTGAACGAACAGCATCATGAAGGCTAAGGAACACACCAGACAGGTCAGGGATAAAGTTGAGGAGAAGTTTAAAGAAGGGTTAGGTTATAAAAAATATCCCAAGCTTTGAACATCTCATGGATCACTCTTCAATTCATCATCCGAAAATGGAAAGAGTATGGAACAACAGCAAACCTACCAAGACATGGCCGTCCACCTAAACTGACAGGTTGGACAAAGAGAGCATTACTCAGAGAAGTAGCCAAGAGGCCCACGGTAACTCTGGAGGAGCTGCAGAGATCCACAGCTCAGGTGGAATAATTTGTCCACAGAACAACTGTTAGTTGTGCACTCCACAAATCTGGCCTTTATAGAAGAGTGGCAAGAAGAAAGCCATTGTTGAAAGAAAGCCATAGGAAGTCCCAATTGCAGTTTGCTAAAAACCATGTGGGGGACGCAGCAAATCTGTCGAAGAAGGTGCTCTAGGCAGATAAGACCAAAGTTGAACCTTTTGGCCTAAAAGCAAAATGCTATGTGTGGCAGAAAACTAACACTGCATATCACCCTGAACACACCATGGTTGTGTCAGCATCATGCTGTGGGGCTGCTTTTCTTCAGCAGGAATGGGGAAGCTGGTCAGAATTGATGGGAAGATGGATGGAGCCAAATACAGGTCAATATTACAAGAAAACCTGTTAGAATCTGCAAAAGACTTGAGACTGGGGTGGAGGTTCACCTTCCAGCAGGACAACGACCCTAAGCATGCAGTCAGAGCTACAATGGAATGGTTTAGAGCAAAACATATTCATGTGTTAGAATGACCCAGTTAAAGTCCAGACCTAAATCCAATTGAGTTTCTGTGGCAAGACTTGTAAATTGCTGTTCACAGACGCTCTCCATTCAAACTGACAGAGCTTGAGCTATTTTGCAAAGAAGAATGGGCAAAAATTTCACTCTCTAGATGTGCAAAGCTGGTAGAGACATCCCCAAAAAGACTTGCAGGTGTAATTGCAGTGAAAGATATTGACAAAGTATTGACTCCGGAGCCTGAATACAAATGCACACCACACTTTTCAGATATTTATTTGTAAAATATTTTAAAAACCATTTATCATTTTCCTTCCACTTCACAATTACGTGCCACTTTGTGTTGGTCTATCACATAAAATCCCAATAAAATACATTTAAGTTTTTGGTTGTAACATGGCAAAATGTGTAAAATTGCAAGGGGTATGAATACTTTTTCAAGGCACTGTATGTATGTCTGTGTGTATATATATATATATATATATAAATATATATATATATACAGTATATATATATATATATAGGGTATAATTAATATATATATTTATTTATGTATTTTTTAACATAGTATTTATTTATTTTATACAGAGTGCACAGAACTCATTCTTATAACCAGCTTAGAAATATTTTCCTGGTATGTAAACATATTAAAATTGCTAACTTCTATTTCATCCCCATCCCATTTCATGTATTGTTTACTTACGTTGTTGTTAAGCAGACACAATGCAAAAAGAATAACATTTCTGGAGACGTATACTGGTATCTAGATACGTGTATGTGACTTTGTATTTATAAAGATGTCCTTTCCATCATTAGTCTTGTGGGATCACACAGTCTATTATTATAATTGTTGCACGGGGATTAATTAGAAAAAAAATATATATTTTGCCCTATTATTTCTGTTCTTGTATTTGCACTGAAATATAACAGTTAACTTCAAAAATCAATAAAAGACCCTTATATTTCTGTCTGTCTATCTATCTATCTGTCTATCTCTCCATCTAACCACCAGAATCGTAAAATATGTACTGTATCGTTTGTGTATTGAAGTGTGTCATAAAATGTGTTTTTTTTTGCAAAATGTATTGAATGGTGGCAAAATAAAATGACATAACTCAGTGGATTGTTAATTTAGCTAGAGGTGCTTTGTTTAACATGTTTATATTAAAAAGCATCCCTGTATTTAAACAGAAACATCTTCTGAGAATGGGGATACACAATCAGTTATTTACCTGCTTACTGAGCATATTATAGGGCCTTCAGTATCCCTCCCCCATACCAGGGGTGTCAAGCTCAATATTATTGTGGGCCACGTCAGCATTATGGTTGCCCTCAAAGGGCCAGTTATATCTGTGAGAATAGATGTCCAGAGAACTAGCTGGGGTTTGGCATCAGTTTTTAATTTGTACATATAACACTCCCAGTGGTGTAGCGTGGGGGAGCAGCTGGTACTGGCGGCAGGGGGGCAACATTTAGAAGGATGCAGACATTAGTCCTGCCCCGCTCCGATGCCCCCCAAAAAATCAGCCGCTTAACTCAAAGTGCTAGTCCCATTGTCCTGCCCAGGCTGCTTTTATGCCTCTGCTCCACTCACAGTACTAATGTCTGTGTCCCACTCCCACTGTCCCAGCCGAGACCAAGTTCCATTGCTGGCCACTACTGCCCACTGTGTGGTTGCTTGGACTAACAACCAGTGACTTCACTAATACAGAGAGAGGCCCCAGCTACTAGTGCTCAGTTTCACCCATCTCCTCCAGCTCCTGTAACGGCTGCCCCCTGCTCAGTGCTCAGAAAGGGAACTGGATTTTAGTCTGTGAGGTGAGGCCAGGGATAAAACCAGTTGGGCTGGCATGAGGGAGCTGCCGATGCAGGGACAGAGATGATGGCAGCTGAGCTGGTGCTGGACAACAGAGTGCCCTTGGAGGGATGCAAAGGAGAGGGGGGAGATCACATCCTTAGATCTCGGGGGTTTATGCTGGGACTTGAAGTCCTTCACTTTTGGGGGATGTGACCCCCATAAGTGAAGAACTACAAGTCCCAGCATGAACCCCCCAGAGGTGAGGACGTCCCCCCCAACTAGTGAAGAACTACAAGTCCCAGCATGAACCACTGAGATCTAAATATCGTTACTGCAGGTTGAACCTCAGGGCTGGGCCCACCGACTGCTGGAAGCTCGCCATCCACATCTGAACTCGGTTTCCGCATTCTTCAAGGCAATGGCGCAGTTGTATGACGAACCGCAACGAGCCGTTTCTGCTGAGGCGGCTCTGCACTCCCTCCAACAAGGGCGCCAAGCGGCAGAAGATTACGCTTCCGAATTTAGACGCTGGAGTGGCGACACCCAATGGAACAACGCAGCCCTGCGTCATCAATTCCGCTTGGGCCTATCTGACCCACTCAAGGATGAATTAGCTAGAGTGGGCATACCTGACTCCCTGGAAGATCTTATAACTTTGGCCATCCAGATTGACCGCAGGCTGCAGGAACGGAGGCTAGAAAGGTCCAGTCAAGGACAGAGACCGACATGGGTGCTACCTCGGGTACCGCTCCAGTCTAATTCCTTTGTTAGTAGTCGGAACCCTGAACCTACAGACGGGCCCGAGCGTATGCAACTCGGACTGATACGGCCTTCTTTAACAGTTGAAGAACGCCAAAGACGCCGGTTTAACAACCTCTGCCTCTACTGTGGAGAAGCTGGTCATTTTGTGCGCTCCTTTCCGGCAAAGTTGAGTAAGTTTGCCTCTGTTGCTTCTGCTATATCTCCAGCTTGTCTTAACAACTCAACTCACCTAGCCATGCCTATCTCTTTCCAGCTCCCCGGAAGAACCGTGTCGGTGACGTCCATTATTGATTCAGGAGCCTGCAGCTGTTTTATAGACTTAAGCTTTGCTACCCATCAGCAGATCCCCCTACAAACCAAGGAGCGCGGTTTGAACATCTTTCTGGCCGATGGGTCCTGGATCAAATCTGGGCTGGTAGATCGAGAGACCCCACCAATCTGCACTACGGTGGCCGGCCACCATCGGGAACTCCTTCACTTGAATGCCATTGCGTCCCCGTTATTCCCAGTTATTTTGGGGCTCCCCTGGTTACAAGCGCATGACCCCCAAATTAACTGAAAGACAGGGTCAATCCAGTTCCGCTCATCCTACTGTCAAGAACATTGTTGTCCCAAGACATCATTGGTCACACAGGCACTATTATGTGTGGGCACTGATGCAGATCGAGCTCGAGCAATTCCTTCGGCTTACCACAGTTACCTTGATGTATTCAGCCAACGGGGAGCAGATATTATTCCTCCGCACCAAGCATATGACTGCCCGATCGACCTTCTCCCAGGGTCTGAAATCCCCTTCGGGCAAATTTTCCCCTTATCCGAGCGAGAGCTGGGGGCACTCAAGGACTATATAGATCAGAAACTCCAAAATTGATTAATCCGTTCTTCCACATCACCAGCTGGAGCCGGGATCTTCTTCGTGGAGAAGAAGGACAAGTTCCTGAGGCCCTGTGTAGACTATACGGAACTGAACAAGATAACCCTAAAGAACCGTTATCCCCTTCCCTTAGTCCCTGAGCTGTTCCAGAGACTGAAGACGGCGTCTATCTTCACCAAGTTGGACCTGAGGGGTACCTATAATTTGGTCCGCATCCGAGAAGGGGATGAATGGAAGACAGCGTTCCACACCCGTTTTGGCCACTTCAAGTACCTAGTCATGCCCTTTGGGTTGTGCAACGCACCCACCACTTTTCACTACTTTATAAATGATATATTCAAGGACTATCTGGATGTCTTTGTCGTTATCTACTTAGATGACATCTTGATTTTTTCCCCATCCTTGGAGGCGCATCGAGGTCATGTCAGGAGCGTGCTGGAGCGACTTCGCCAACACGGGCTCTACGTCAAGGCAGAAAATGCAGCTTTGAGCAGCACAGCATCCCGTTCCTGGGATTAATTATTTCATTTCCACCACAGGAATTGCCATGGATCCCCAGAAGATTTCTGCAATCTTGGAATGGCCAGTGCCTGCTGATAAGAAGGGCATTCAGCGGTTCATTGGCTTCACCAATTTTTATCGAAAATTTATCAAGAACTTTTCGGGTCTTGTGTCTCCTATCACTTAACTTACGAAGCTGGGGGTTCGCTTCCAGTGGACTCCTGAAGCACAGGCTGCCTTTGAGACCCTGAAGAGATTGTTTATAGCAGCACCCATCTTGAGTCACCCCGACTCTTCCTTGCCTTATATACTGGAGGTTGATGCATTTGAAAACGCAGTAGGAGCAGTCCTGTCTCAAAGGAAGGGTCTTAAGGAGCTTATGCACCCTGTAGCCTTCTTCTCCAGGAAGCTCACACCAGCTAAGTGCCTTTGACCACGTCAGGCCAGATGGGCAATGTTCTTTTCGAAGGTTTGTCCTCCATATAACGCACAGACCGGGGTCTAAGAACACGAAACCCGATGCGCTTTCTCACATGTTCGAGGACCCTAAAGAAGCTCCTAAACCAGACACCATCCTGCCGGCAGGGAACTTTCTACTTTTGCAATCTGAACTTCTGTCCAAATGACAAACTGCATCTGTGGGAATTCCCAATCCACCTGGAGTCTCAATACAAAACAGAGATTGACTCTTATGGAAAGGGGAGCAGATCGTGGTACTTGAGGAAGCTCAAACTCTGATCCTGGGCTACTGCCACGATCATCCGTTGGTGAGCCACTTTGGAGTGTTCAAAACATTAGAACTGGTACAGCGCACGTTTTGGTGGCTGAGTATGGCCAAGGACTGCGAAGCTTACGTGAAGACCTGTACCATCTGCAATAGGAATAAGTCCTCCAGGACCAAGGCTTGGGGCCTACTGCGTCCTTTACCAGTGCCCGATAGACCATGGAGTATGATATCCATAGATTTTATAGTGGAACTACCACCCTCACAAGATCATACTGCGATTTTCGTGGTGGTAGATCTCCTGTCCAAGATGGCCCATTTCCTTCCGCTGAAGAATACACCTTCCGCTCCAGAGACTGCGCAGATTTTTATTAAGGAGGTGGTAAGGCTCCATGGAGTGCCTAAAGATATCATCTCGGATCGAGGAGTTCAATTTACCTCTAAGTTTTGGAAGGCTCTATGTGAGATTCTGGAAATCAAGCTATCCTTTTCCTCCGCGTATCACCCGCAAACGAATGGGCAGATCGAACAAACCAATCAAACCCTGGAGCAATACCTCAGGTGCTACACCTCGTTTCTCCAGAATGACTGGCTGGCACTCCTGCCTTTGGCAGAGTTTGCTTACAACAATGCGAGTGACTCCGCCACCAAGCAATCCCCGATTTTTGCCAACTATGGGTTCCACCCTACTTTCCTGCCTATTCTAATTCCAGAAATTTCGGTTCCAGCTGCTCAAGATACTCTGAACTTCTTTGCATCCAATAACAAGGTATTACAGGAGGCAGTGGCAAAAGCTCAGGAGGATAATAAGAAAGCCTTTGATAGAGGAAGAAGAGGGGAGTTGATCTTGCACCCAGGAGATCAAGTCTGGTTGGCAACAACCAATCTGAAGTTGGCGTGCTCATCGAGGAAATTGGCACCCAAATTCGTGGGCCCATTCCGAGTGAAACGTCAGTGTCACGGAGCTGGTCCTTCCTTCCCCATCCTCCAGGTTTGCCAGCTGCCACCTCCCACCCCTCAGCAGCCCCTCACCCTTCTGTCCCATCCATGCTGGGACTTCTAGTCCTCTTTGTCCCTGACACAGGCAGCCCTCAGCAGCCCCTCACCCCCCTGGCTTGCAGTCTGACCTCCTGCTGAAGGAATCCACAAACAGGCCATCTCCTCCCTCCCCCCTCATGCACAAATTCCTGGGCTCCCTGGACAGGTCTGGAGACCTGGGAGACAGGACCCCGTTGCCATGGTAACCCGATAGGAAGTATCCGGTTACCAGCTCTATACTTAAGGGTGAGCAGGAAAACCTCTGTGTGTTCTCCTGGCTGTGTGTGTGAGGGAAGGCTGCGCTGAGGGCCAGCTTCTCTCATCCAAAAATCCCCCGTCCTCCTCCTCATCTCCCAGACTGTCTGTGCTGCCTGGAATCCCTGCACTGTGGAGGAATCTTCTGCTGTCCCCGTGCATCTGCCTGAATCTATCCCCTGCCTGGACTTAACCCCTTGTTCTCCGTGAACCTGCCTGGACTTAACCCATCCCTGCCTGGAGCCTCCTGTGTGGATTAACCCTGTGGATTACAATACCCCTGTGGTTCCATATTGCCTTCCGGAAAACTGTACTGTGTTGCTGTGTCTGGTGTGGACCTATGGACTAAAGGAACTGTTGTCTGTGCCCCAAAAACCTCCCCAATAAAAGCACGTTGGGTTCTGTGCAATCTGTCTCTGTGTGCTCTCTGGTTCTCTTGACAACTGGTTGGCAGCGGCGGGACGAGAGCACTCGAGATGGCAGATGAGAGTCTGCATACAATGGAAGCAGTGGCCCCAGAATATCAACACTGGACAGTAACCAGCTTACAAGAAAAGGCTAGAACTTTGGGCCTCAACTACAAGGGACTTACCAAAGATCAGCTGGTCCGGATGCTGGAGGAAACCAGCCAACAGCAACAGGAAGATGTGGGCACAGACAGGAGCCAAGCGGTCCTGAGAGGCGGTCCTGAGAGGAGATGGACCAGAGCTTCAAAGCACAAGTGGCAAGATCCCTTGGGTCATCTGGTATGAGGAAAAGATGGCCATTCTGGGGGAGGATGCCACCCTAGAGAGAGAGAAAGCTGGCAGCCATAAAAAAGGCTCAAAAGAGACAAACAGAGTGGGAAGCTGCAAAGCACCAAGCAGCTGCTCCTGTGGCTGTCCCTGTGGCACGGGAGGCCCAGAGAATATCCAGGAAGGACTTTAAGCCCTACCAAGAGCACACTGGAGATGTGGATGGGTTCTTCCAGGACTTTGAATACCAGTGCGAACTACTGGAGGTCCCACCCACAGACTGGACTCGCCATGTGGTATGGCTGCTTGACGGAGGGGCTGCTGAAGCCTACCGAATGATGGACCCCCTCAAGAGACGGAACTATGAGTAGATAAAAAGGGCCGTACTGGACTACTACGTGGTCTCATCGGAGTCATATCGGGCCCAGTTCCGGACTACCCCCCGCCTCTCAGAGGCCTCCTTCAAAATGTTTGCACACAAGTTGTCGGTAGCCTGCCGCCGGTGGCTGGAAGGGGAGAAGGCAACCTCCCCTGAGCAGATCATCCAGGCCATCCTGAAGGAACAATTCCTTTTCAAGTGCCCCCGGAGCTCCAACAGTGGGTGCGTGAGCGGAAACCTGCCACCCTGGAAGAAGCTGCAGCCTTAGCGGATGAGGCTCTCCTCATTAACCCGCAATGGCAGAAGCCTGCGGCTGAGGCACCCCAAGCGTCAAGGATGCCCCATCCTACACCGGTGCCCTACACGCCTCCCCATCGCCGGATGGCCCTACAAATAGTGCCAGCGCTTCGGCCCTTACTACCACCTCGTTCAGCCACCTCACAAACGGGGCCCCAGACCGGCCTTAGATAGGCGGTGCTTTGGCTGTGGACAGATTGGTCATTACCAGGCCAGCTGCCCCGCCAAAAAACAGACTCTTGGGCCTAGCTTGCCCCGGCCAGTGAATTCTGTGGATCTGTACCAAGCTCCCGAGGACTTGCCACTACCCCCTTCAGACTGGGATCTTGCTCCTGCAGACAAGGACACCCCCCCAGGAGTCTTTGGCCTACAGCCGGTGGCGGCCCCTACCCAGAGCCTCCAAGGAAAGCACTTGCAAGAGGTCACTGTGGATGGACAAAAGGCGGTGGGCTTCCGAGACTCAGGGGCCTTCCTCACCATTGTGGACCCCCGAGTGGTGCACCCTGATGCTGTACAGCCTGGCCCTGGGATAGTGATTCAGCTAGCAGGGGGCACCAAACGCTTCATCCCTCTTGCTACCGTCAATCTGGGCTATGGCTTGGGGCCTAAATGCTGCAACGTGGGTGTAATGGGAGGACTGCCTGCAGATGTGCTTCTTGGGAATGATGTGGGCGATCTTCAATGCCACTTTGTGGGAGCCGTCACACGAAGTCAGGCCTGCCGGGAAACCGCTGAGAGGAAGGAGTCACCCCATCATGTGGACGGACCTCCGCTGCCCGTGGTGAGTGACTCAACTCTGACTGCTGACAATGCTGGGGTGACATGGGACTGGGACAAGTTTTGAGGGAACTTAGCCACCGACCCTACTCTGACAAGTTTCTGGGCCCGAGCAGGGCTGACTGGTCCGGGAACCAGCGAAAGGATAGTGCAGGAAAATGGGTTGTGTGGGGGTTAGCTCAGGTGGGGGATCTCCTTCCCTGGGACAAAGGTAGACTGCACAGCAGGCTTTCATCAAAATCTGACTGGTTGTCAGCTTTATTTAAAAGGTTTGCAGAAAATAAACAAAAACATGAACATAAACCCTTGCCATCCAGGCACTAACTACACAAAAGGCGTTTCCTCTCTCAGAGGTGAAGGGCTTCTCCCTGTCACCACAATAAAACAAAAGCAAACCTTTTCTTGTAGGTATAATACACACACACAGCTCTCTCAGAATAGCTCTCTGAGTCCCAGGCCACGAGCAACTCCTTGCTCCAGCCCTGCCTTATTTATACCACCTGTTGGTGGTCATTAGTGGAGCCCAAACTCTGGTCCGGACCCACCTGCTTAACTGTGGCCCCGAAAACCCGGAGTAGACTCCACCTAAACAGTCAGGTATGAGCATATGCGAGGTGACACATAGCGTCCCTCTATCACCTCGCCGTTCATCCTGTCACATATCCCCCCCCTCTGCTCAAGCCCCTGCGGCTGAGCAACTGTCCCAACCAGACAATGGACCTGGGAGAGGGCATCTACATTATTTTGCAGTTTCCCCGCTCTGTGTTCCACTGTGAATTTGAACACTTGTAGCGCGAGAAACCACCTTGTCACTCGACTGTTTTTCTCCTTATTATCACACATCCATTTGAGCGGGGCATGATCAGTAACCAACTTGAACGGTCTTCCTAACAGGTAATATTTCAGGGCCTCCAAGGCCCATTTGATGGCCAAACATTCCTTCTCCACAATGGCATAGTTTCTCTCATGTTTGTTGAGCTTTCTACTTAGGAAGACCACAGGGTGCTCCTCCCCATCTCTGATCTGGGACAGGACAGCACCTAGTCCCACATCAGAGGCATCAGTCTGTACCACAAACTCTGTTGTGAACTCTGGGGTCACAAGCACAGGTTGCGCACAGAGAGCTTGTTTCAGCCTTTGAAATGCGGTCTCCGCCTCAGGATTCCACTTAATCATGACTGACCCCCTACCTTTCGTCAGATCTGTCAATGGGGCTGCAATGGTGGCAAAATTGGGGATAAACCGCCTGTAGTACCCCGTGATTCCAAGAAATGCCCGGACTTGTTTTTTATTTACAGGTTGGGGCCACTTTTGAATTGCCTCAATTTTATTGATCTGAGGCCTAATGAGACCTCGACCAATGATGTAGCCAAGATATTTGGCCTCCTCTAAGCCAATGGCACACTTTCTGGGGTTGGCGGTAAGACCTGCTTCCCGCAGCGAATCTACGACCGCTTGCAAGAGGGACACATGAGAATCCCAGTCGGGACTGTGGATGACGACATTGTCCAAGTAGGCAGCTGCATATTGGCGATGTGGTCTCAACGTCTTGTCCATCATCCTTTGGAATGATGCAGGAGCCCCATGCAAACCAAACGGCATCCGCTTATACTGAAAGGACCCCTCGGGGGTGGAGAATGCTGTCTTTTCTTTTGCAGCTTCCGTTAACGGAATCTGCCAATAGCCTTTGGTCAGATCTAAGGTGGTTATGTACCGAGCCGTTCCCAACCTGTCAATGAGCTCATCCACCCGAGGCATCGGGTACGCATCAAACTTGGACACACTGTTCAGTTTCCTGAAATCATTACAGAAACGAATTGTTCCATCTGGTTTTGGGACCAACACTATGGGACTCGACCACTCACTGTGAGATTCCTCAATCACTCCCAACTCTAACATGTCCTTTATTTCCTTTGCCACCGCTTCCCGCCTGGCCTCGGGTATTCTATAGGGCTTGACATTTATGCGGACCCCGGGTAACTATGTCATGCTGGATGACAGTCGTCAGTCCAGGTAGGTGGGAGCAGAAATCTCCATTTTTCCTCACAAACTCCTGAACGTCATTTTGTTGGGCTACTGACAAGGTTTCCGTTATAGGTACCTGAGGGGCCACGGGAACCACGTCCTTTTGGGGGCTTGGTACTGCCAACAAACTTTCCCTGTCTTTCCAAGGTTTTAAGAGATTAACATGATAGATTTGTTCGGGTTTCCTTTTTCCTGGCTGGTAAACTTTATAATTTACTTCCCCCACTTTCTCCCTAATTTCAAAGGGACCTTGCCACTTTGCGAGGAATTTACTTTCCACGGTGGGGACTAGCACCAGCACTCTATCCCCAGGGTTGAAGGTACGGATCCTGGCACCCCGGTTATAAACCCTTCTCTGGACCTCCTGGGCTTGCTCCATGTGTTCCCGAACAAGTGGCATGACAGCTGCGATTCTATCCTGCATCTGTGAGATATGCTCGATGACACTTCTATAGGGCGTGGACTCTGTCTCCCAGGTTTCTTTTGCAACATCTAGCAATCCCCTGGGATGTCTACCATACAGTAGTTCAAAAGGTGAATATCCTGTAGATGCCTGAGGTACTTCCCGTATAGCAAACATGAGATATGGTAGCAAAAAATCCCAATTTCTCCCATCTTTGTCCACCACCTTTTTTAACATATTCTTAAGGGTCTTGTTAAACCTCTCCACAAGCCCATCGGTTTGGGGGTGGTAGACCGAGGTACGGAGATGGGAGATTTTGAACAATTTGCATAACTCTTTCATAACTCTAGACATAAATGGCGTGCCCTGATCCGTTAACACCTCCTTTGGAATACCTACACGACTAAACACCCGGACAAGCTCTTTGGCGATATTTTTAGCGGAGGTATTACGCAAGGGGATGGCTTCAGGATACCGGGTGGCATAGTCAAGTATAACCAGTATGTGCTGATGGCCCTGGGCAGACTTTACTACTGGACCCACTAGGTCCATGCCCACTCTTTCAAACGGTACTTCAATTATGGGTAGAGGTACTAGCGGACTGCGAAAACGGGGTGAGGGCGCAGAATATTGACATTCCGGGCATGACTCACAATGTGCTTTGACGTCTCCATGTAAGCCTGGCCAAAAGAATCTCTGGGTTATTCTCTCCTATGTTTTCTCTACACCCAGGTGTCCACCCATTATATGCCCATGGGCTAAATCTAGTACCATCCGGCGAAAGGGTTTGGGGACCACTAACTGTTCTACCACCTCCTCCCCTTGCTTTACCACTTGATAGAGCAAGTTATTGTTAAGAGCCATGTAGGGAAAAGACACCGCTACATCATTTTCAACTGGTTCCCCATCAATCATTTTAATGTTTTCACGGGCTCTATTAAGTGTGGAATCTTTCAGTTGTTCCGTACAAAAATCCTCTTTTCTGACCTCTAGGTCAGGCACCACATTCTGTCCACTCTCACTAGAGCCAGCGATCATCTCTTGTTCTATATCCTCAATGTCTGGGGTTGGATCCAACTCCTCCTGCTCCCCAGCCATTACAGAAAAAGGGAAAAGATCTACGCCTTCCTCGGACACACCCACAGTTTCCACTTCCACTCGGCAGTCAAAGGGGTCAGGAGTGAGTTCAGGAGTTTTCGGCGTTTCCCCAGCAGGGGGAGCTCGGTCCTCCTGACTCCCCTCCTTATCCCATAACTTCCAGAAATGGGGAAAATCTCTCCCCACTATGGCTTCATGAAGCAGAGAGGGCACCACCCCCATTGAATGGGTCACAGGGCCCCAGGGAGTACCAATCTCCACCAGAGCAGTCTGGTAATTATGTGTATCACCATGAATACAAATAACCCCAATCGTGCTAGGGTGTAAGCTGGCAGGGTTTACCAAATCACCTTTAACTAAGGTCACAACACTACCCGAGTCTAGCAGAGCAGTTACTGGCTTTTCATCAATGGCAATCAAACACATTTGCTTTTCCATGCGTTTTTGACATGCTGCAGTACATACCACCTGTGCAAAAAGAGACATGCGTTTTCCTAAATAAGCATTTTCACATTGCATAGGTTCATCATTTAAAGGACAGCTTGCAGCAATATGACCTAACGCATGGCAACGATAACATATTATATGTTCAGTACTTAGACCTCTAAACGGCTTTGGGGACCTTCCTGACCTATTTGGCCAGTCTCTAGGTCCTAAGCCTACAGTCTCATTATCTGACACAATAGTCTTATCATTTTTTCCTGAGCCTTTGGCCCATGGAACAGTCTTACCGGATCTTCCGGATAGTTTTCCACCCCTAGTGACATTGGGGTACGGCCCAGGTGAATGGAAAAAGTCCTCAGCGGCTGCATATCTCTCCACCAGGTCCACCAGCTCGTTTGCAGATTTAGGGTCTCCACGGCCAACCCACTTCCTCAAAGTGGCAGGGAGCACATGTAAATATTGGTCCATGACCACACGCTCCACAATCTGAGGGCCTGACAATACCTCCGGCTGGAGCCACTTTTTGGAGAGATGTATCAAATCAAACATCTGAGATCTGGGTGGTTTGTCAGCCCTGTAATGCCACTGATGCACCCGCTGAGCCCGGACTGCAATGGTGACACCCAGGCGTGCAAGGACCTCAGCCTTCAGTTTTTCATAGTCCTGGGCATCCCCTGGTTCCAGGTCATAATAGGCTTTTTGGGATTCACCTGTCAAAAATGGTGCAAGCAGTCCTGCCCATTGCTCCTTTTTCCATCCTTCCCGAACAGCAACTCTTTCAAAAGTGGTGAGGTAGGCCTCCACATCATCCGCAGGTGTCATCTTCTGCAAAACATAGCTGGCCCGTGCCATTTTCTGCTCCACTGGCAGCGGATCTGCAGATTCCTTCTTTAATTCTAATAGGTGTTGGGCCACCTGCTTAAGGAGCTCTCGGTCTGCTTCTTGGGCCTCCGCAAACTGGCGATTTGTCTCCCGTTGTGCTGCATTGGCCTGCAGCAAGGCTCTTATTATTTCCTCCATCTTCCCACTTGCTCAGGAAGTGCCCGCATCCTCCACCATATGTGGGGGTTAGCTCAGGGGGGGGATCTCCTTCCCTGGGACAAAGGTAGACCGCACAGCAGGCTTTCATCAAAATCTGACTGGTTGTCAGCTTTATTTAAAAGGTTTGCAGAAAATAAACAAAAACATGAACATAAACCCTTGCCATCCAGGCACTAACTACAAAAAAGGCGTTTCCTCTCTCAGAGGTGAAGGGCTTCTCCCTGTCACCACAATAAAACAAAAGCAAACCTTTTCTTGTAGGTATAATACACACACACAGCTCTCTCAGAATAGCTCTCTGAGTCCCAGGCCACGAGCAACTCCTTGCTCCAGCCCTGCCTTATTTATACCACCTGTTGGTGGTCATTAGTGGAGCCCAAACTCTGGTCCGGACCCACCTGCTTAACTGTGGCCCCGAAAACCCGGAGTGGACTCCACCTAAACAGTCAGGTATGAGCATATGCGAGGTGACACATAGCGTCCCTCTATCACCTCGCCGTTCATCCTGTCACAGTTGCTATACCGAGTGGTGGAGACCGACGCCGAAGGGGGGCCCCAGACCGTGGCTAAACAGCTGATAGTTCCCCAACAATTCTGGACCCAACTGCTACACCTTGCTCACGATATTCCCATGGCTGGGCATCAGGGAAAGCTACGGACCGAAAGGAGGTTGGCCCAGGCCTTCTATTGGCCTGGGATGTCCCAATCGGTAGCTCACTACTGCCGTACCTGCGATACCTGTCAGCGACATGGAAGAACAGGTGGCCTGCGAGCCCCCCTACAGCCCCTACCCATTATTGAGGAGCCATTCCAACGAGTAGCTATTGACATTCTGGGCCCCTTAGCTCGCCCCAGCAAATCTGGAAAGCGGTACATCCTGACCATCGTGGACTATGCTACTCGTTATCCCGAAGCAGTCGCCCTGTCCAGCATCACAGCTCCCAAAGTTGCAGAAGCCATGGTTACCGTTTTCACCCGAGTGGGCTTCCCTGCTGAAATCCTGTCAGATCAGGGGACTCAGTTCATGTCAGGCCTTGTTCAGTCCCTCTGGCAGACCTGTGGAGTGCGGGACAAGCCCTTATCACCTCCAGACCAATGGACTGAGTGAACGCTTCAACGGGACCCTGAAGGCCATGTTACAGGCCTTTGTAGACCTAGAGCCAGACTGGGAAAGATACCTGCCCCACCTCCTCTTTGCCTACCGGGAGGTGCCGCAGGAATCTACCAGATTTTCCCCCTTTGAACTGCTGTATAGGCGGAAAATCCGCGGCCCCCTGATCCTACTGAAGGAATACTGGGAGGGTCAACTACCAGATACCGGGGTCCCTGTGGTGCCCTATGTCTTGGAACTGCGTGAAAAGATGGGACAACTAGCCGGCCTAGCAGCTGACCATCTCCAAGCAGCCCAGGTTCGGCAAAAGACATGGTATGACCTCAAGGCACGCACCCGGGAGTTTACTGAAAACCAACAGGTCCTCATGATTGTCCCAAATCCCCAGAACAAATTGCAAACCACATGGGAGGGACCCTTCCGTGTCATTAGGAAAGTGAATGACACTAACTATATTCTTGGACTTGATGATCGGGGGAGACGGCAGAAAATGGTACATGTCAATATGATCAAGGAGTACCATGACCGAAACCCCCTTGTTATGGCCGTCTGCCCAATACCCTCTGAGGAGGAGGAAGAGGCCGTACCGGACCTCCTGGAAGCAGCACGCCATCCAACTGATGTGCACCAGGTGCCCCTGAGTCTGCAGCTGAACCCCGGGCAACAGAGGGCCATGAATGCTGTCCTGGGCCAGCGCAGTTCCGCTTTTTCGGCACGGCCTGGAAAAACTACTATCACCACTCACCATGTGGAACCCAGCCCCTCCAACAAGCCTCATATCATGTCCCTGAAGCTGTTAAGAACACTATGAGACAGGAACTGAACGAAATGCTGGATCTGGGAATTATTCAGCCCTCCCAGAGCCCCTGGGCCTCTCCTGTTGTTCTTGTCGCCAAGAAAGATGGCAGCATCCGCTTTTGTGTTGACTACCGACGCCTCAATGACCACACGGTTAGTGACGCCTACCCGATGCCCCATATCGATGACCTGCTGGGCCGACTGGCTGGAGCTCACTATGTCACTACTCTGTACTTGAGCAAGGGCTACTGGCAAATCCCCTTATCTTCAGAGGATCGGGAGTGCTCCGCCTTTATCACCCCCTTTGGCCTGTTCGAGTTTCTCAACATGCCTTTTGGCATGAAGAATGCTCCTGCCACCTTCCAGCGCACGGTGGACCAGCTGTTGCGGGGCTGTCATGACTTTGCCTGCGCCTACCTGGATGACATTGCCATCTGTAGTGAAACATGGGAAGACCACCTCCAGCATGTGGGCTTTGTCCTGGACCGAATTGCAGGGGCCAACCTCACGATTCGACCAGACAAGTGCCAGATGGGGATGGCAGAGGTGCAATATTTAGAACACCGGGTGGGATGGGGTAAACTGCGCCCAGAACCGGCTAAAATAGAAGCCATTAAGGAATGGCCCACACCCCAGACCAAGAAACAGGTTATGGCGTTTCTGGGTACTGCTAACTATTACCGCAATTTGTTCCTCATTTCAGCACGATTGTGAAGCCCTTCACAGATCTCACCAAGAAGACCATGCCCCAGATAGTAACCTGGACCCCGGCCTGCCAGACCGCATTTGATTGGCTGAAGGAGGCCCTTTCCCATGACCCCGACCTAGCAGCGCCCAACTACCAGCGAATGTTACTCGTACAGACAGATGCATCCACTTATGAGCTGGGGGCCATCCTCAGCCAGGTAAATGCACCCTGTGGCCTTCCTTAGCAGGAAACTATTAGACCGGGAGGTGGCCTATGCCACCATAGAGAAGGAGTGCCTGGCCATAGTGTAGGCGTTGAAGAAACTTCAACCCTATTTGTATGGCCGGGAGTTCACCATCCTTACGGACCATAACCCCCTCACCTGGCTGAATCGGGTCTCCGGGGATAATGGCCGCCTCTTACGATGGAGCCTGGCATTACAACCCTACAATTTCACCATCCAATACCAACAGGGAAGCCAGCACCACAATGCAGATGGGCTGTCTCATCAGCAAGATCCCCAGTAAATGCAGTCCACAAGTGCCTCTACGGGACCTGTTGAGGTTCCCCTGGCAGCACTTGTAGAATGGAGGGGGGAGGGGTTGTCACGGAGCTGGTCCTTCCTTCCCCATCCTCCAGGTTTGCCGGCTGCCACCTCCCACCCCTCAGCAGCCCCTCACCCTTCTGTCCCATTCATGCTGGGACTTCTAGTCCTCTTTGTCCCTGACACAGGCAGCCCTCAGCAGCCCCTCACCCCCCTGGCTTGCAGTCTGACCTCCTGCTGAAGGAATCCAACAACAGGCCATCTCCTCCCTTCCCCCTCATGCACAAATTCCTGGGCTCCCTGGACAGGTCTGGAGACCTGGGAGACAGGACCCCGTTGCCATGGTAACCCGATAGGAAGTATCCGGTTACCAGTTCTATACTTAAGGGTGAGCAGGAAAACCTCTGTGTGTTCTCCTGCCTGTGTGTGTGAGGGAAGGCTGCGCTGAGGGCCAGCTTCTCTCATCCGAAAATCCCCCGTCCTCCTCCTCATCTCCCGGACTGTCTGTGCTGCCTGGAATCCCTGCACTGTGGAGGAATCTTCTGCTGTCCCCGTGCATCTGCCTGGATCTATCCCCTGCCTGGACCTAACCCCTTGTACTCCGTGAACCTGCCTGGACTTAACCCTTTGTTCTCCGTGAACCTGCCTGGACTTAACCCATCCCTGCCTGGAGCCTCCTGTGTGGATTAACCCTGTGGATTACAATACCCCTGTGGTTCCATATTGCCTTCCGGAGAACTGTACTGTGTTGCTGTGTCTGGTGTGGACCTATGGACTAAAGGAACTGTTGTCTGTGCCCTAAAAACCTCCCCAATAAAAGCACGTTGGGTTCTGTGCAATCTGTCTCTGTGTGCTCTCTGGTTCTCTTGACAGTCAGATTAATGAAGTGGCTTATGAATTATCGCTTCACGAATCTTTTAAGATACATCCTGTATTCCATGTATCCCTGTTAAAACCTTCAGTACCGGATCTCTTCCCGGACCGGAGTTCAAGACCCCCAGAGGCCCTAGACATTGACTGAGAAGAAGAATTTGAGGTCGAGGCGATCTTAGACTGCAGGAAGAGAAGATGTCAGATGCAGTACCTCATTAAATGGAAAGGCTTTGGCCCCAAGCAAATTTGTGGGAGCTAGCTCAAAATGTCCATGCTCCTAGGTTGATTCAAGAGTTCTTCCACAACCAGCCACAAAGGAGGAATCAGTTGGGCATCCAGACGTGCGCCTGGCACCAATGACAGGGCGCACTATTTAAATCGACCCCTTGTAATGCTCAAATTGCTGTAAGGTCTTGTTCCTGTTGTTCCTGCTCGTTCTGTTCCTGAGATTGCCTTGTTGCCAACCTAGCCTGACCCTGATTGCTGTTGACCGTCTCCTGCCCTGACCCCTGGCTCATCTTGACTTCTCTTCTGCCTGTTCCTGATTATCTGACCTCCTGCTGCTGAACCTGGCCCGTGACCCGATTACTCTCTGCCTACTGCTCTGTACCCTTTCGCCTCCACTGTTACCGACCTGGCCTGCCTGACTTTGCTATCTCTCCATGGTGTCATCCGTCCGTCCATCCATCCTGCACGGATGACAGCAGGCTCTTATCCACTACGTGCCACTGGCATTTACCTCCACCACAGCTGGGTGTACTCGGGGGCCACGACCGGGTCTCAGCCTGCTCCAAGTCCATCCCCACCATCAGGGGCTCTGGTGAATAAGCAGACTGAGGCTTACACTCTGCGCCCTGGGGAATCCCGGCCTGTGGATCTCTAGAATCACCGCCAGTCGGTACCTGACAATCCATCATACAGCATTCAGCCATCCTGTCCTGCTTTTTTCTGCCTCTGATTCCCCCTTGTACTGTTCCTCTACACCAGGGCCTCCCCCACTGTGTTCCTGCTCCAGTGCCTCCATTTGCCTCTGACACCCCCCATCCCCACCATAATTCCTCTTTTCTCCACTTACAGCATCATCACTGAATTACGCTTTCCTCATCAATATCTTTCTATACTTTGCTCATTTCTATTCTGGGTTATCCTCACCCTCCCTTTCTCTGTACTACACTTCACCTTCTCGTTCAGTTTTCAGTCAGCGAATAAGTGTCATAACAAATTTGGAGATTTGTTTGGCAGCTAGTGGATGCATAATGGGACATAGCTAGATCATATAGTAATGTCAGAACCCTGGGGCAAAAAAAATGCAACAAGATCTTGCATAATATATGTAATAGCATACAAAATATTATTAGTGTTTCTTTTGAGGGTTTTTTTTTTTTGCGGATGCCAGACTGTTAAAATGAACATACAGCTGTATCTAATAGTCATTAGGTATGAGCAAGCATTCGCTGTTTGGATGTTCAGACAAAATCCGAACCACAGTACATTGCTTGAGCTGTCCTTGGCCAAGATCATGCTCCTGACCTCTGCCAATGTTGGTTCACAGTAAAGTTGCAGCCCACACACTACAAAAGGCTTTTTCAGCAGGTTTTTTTTGTCAGTGAGTTGGTGGGTATGAGTGAGGGACATCTGATATTTGTTTAGGGGGAAGACAGGTTAGGGTCGTGCGCTTTCAGTATTACATATCTCTGAACTGTTCTTTTTTTTACAAGTAGCCTGCCTGCTCGCTCCCTTTGAAATAGAGGACTAGCAAAAAGGCTTCAAGGACTCTGCATCAAATTTTTTCAATTGTGCCGGTATATGGTCTGAGGAAAAATACATTCCCTTGGAATTAATAAAGACTAGCACAGACAGATTTTTTAAAAGTGTCTCTCGTGTTCTAAAAGTAGTGCAGCATGCACCAAATTCATGTACTTGTCTAGAACTTGTATACCATAAATGAGATGTTGCGCCTCCCTACAATGATAATGTGCAAAAACAATATACTCTGCAACATATACAGCACCATACACCATTTAACAATAAAAATTGTGTATATATTGCAATAACCTAAATTGCCATAACATTATAATAAGTAAATAAAATCAACAACTTCATAGTCCCATAAAAGTGTCTGCAGTTCATACCCCTTGAAATTTTTCACAATTTGTCATGTTAGAACCAAAAATGTAAATGTATTTTATTGGGATTGTATGTGATAGACCAACACAAAGTGGCCATTAATTGTAAAGTGGAAGGAAAATGATAAATGGTTTTCAACATTTTTTTATAAATAAATATCTGAAAAGTGTGGTGTGCATTTATATTCAGGCCCCCTGAGTCACTACTTTGTAGAACCACCTTTCACTGCAATTACAGCTGCAAGTCTTATTGGGGATGTCTTTACCAGCTTTGCACATCTAGAGAGTGACATTTTTGCCCATTCTTATTTGCAAAATAGCTCAAGCTCTGTCAGATTGGATGGAGAGCATCTGTGAACAGAAATTTTCAAGTCTTGCCACAGATTCTCAATTAAATTTAGGTCTGGACTTTGACTGGGCCATTCTAACACCTGAATATGTTTTGATCTAAACCATTCCACTGTAGCTCTGGCTGTATGTTTAGGGTCGTTGTCCGGCTGGAAGGTGAACCTCAGCCCCAGTCTCAAGTCTTTTGCAGACTCTAACAGGTTTTCTTCTAAGATTGGCCTGTATTTGGCTTCATCCATCTTCCCATCAACTCTGACTAGCTTCCCTGTCCGTGCTGCAGAAAAGCATCCCCATAACATGATGATGCCACCAACATGTTTCACGGTTGGGATGGTGTGTTCCACTCAAACCTCACCATCATGAACAAATGATAAAAGAGCTGTCAAAGGAAGTCAAGGACAAGATTGCAGACCTGCTGGAAGGCTGGAATGGGCTACAAGACCATCAGCAAGACGCTTGGCAAGAAGGAGACAACTGTTGGAGTGATTATTTTGCAAATGGAAAAAGTACAAAATAACCGTCCACTGGCCATGGTCTGCAGCTGATGTGTGGCAGTTGGGACCACAGTCACCAAACAAACCATTGGTAACACAATACATTGCCATGGATTGAAATCCTGCAGCGCCCACAAGGTCCCCCTCCTCAAGAAGGCACATGTGCAGGCCCATCTGAAGTTTGCCAATGAACATGTAAATGATTCAGAGAAATATTGGGAGAAAGTGCTATGGTCAGATGAGACCAAAATTGAGCTGTTTGGCATTAACTCGACTCGCTGTGTTTGGAGGAAGACAAATGCTGACTATGGCCCCAAGAACACCATCCCCACAGTCAAGCATGGACGTGGAAACATTATGCTTTGGTGCTATTTTTCTGCTAAAGGTATAGGCCAACTTTGCAGCATTGAGGGGCCAATGGACGGGGCCATGTATTGTAAAATCTTGGATGAGAACCTCCTCCCCTCATCCAGAACACTGAAAATGGGTCGTGGATGGGGGGACCTAAAACATACAGCCAAGGCAACAAAGGAATGGCTCAAGAAGATGCACCTTAAGGTCTTGAAGTGGCCTAGCCAGTCTCCAGACCTTAATACTATAAAAGTTTATGGAGAGAGCTAAAACACCAAGTTGCCAAGCAACAACCAAGAAACCTTAAGGATTTAGAGAAAATATGTAAAGGAGAGTGGACCAAAATGCCTCCTGAGATGTGTTCAAACCTGGTAACTACAAGAAGCATCTTATCCCTTTTATTGCCAACAAGGGTTTCTCTCCCAAGTACTAAGTCATGTTTTGCTATTAAATATTCAACGGTCAACTATTAGTAGTATTGTAACAAATTGGAAGCAAATGAGAACAACAGTAACTCAGCCATGAAGTGGTAAGCCACATAAAATGACAGAGCGGGGTCAGCGCATGCTGAAGCACACAGTGCGCAGAAGTCGCCAACTGTCTGCAGAGTCAATAGCTGAAGACCTCCAAGCTCTATGCGGCCTTTAGATTAGCATGACAACAGTGCATACAGAGCTTCAGGGAATGGGTTTCCATGGCCAAGCAGCTGCATCCAAGCCTTACATCACCAAGTGCAAAGCAAAGCGTTGGATGCAGTGGTGTAAAGCACACCACCACTGGACTCTAGACCAGTGGAGACGTGTTCTCTGGAGTGACGAATCACACTTCTCTATTTGGCAATCTGATGGACATGTCTGGGTTTGGCAGTTGCCAGGAGAACGGTACTTGCCTGACTGCATTTTGCCAAGTGTAAAGTTTGGTGGAGAGGGGATATTTGTGGGGTTGTTTTTCAGGGGATGAGCTTGGCCCCTTAGTTCCAGTGAAGGGAACTCTTAAGGCATCAGCATACCAAAACACGTTGGACAATTTCATGCTCCCAACTTTGTGGGAACAGTTTGGGGATGGCCCCTTCCTGTTCCAACATGGCTGCGTACCAGTGCACAAAGCAAGGTCCATAAAGACATGGATATGTGAGTTTGGGGTGGAGGAACTTGACTGGCCTGCACAGAGTTCTGATCTCAACCCAATAGAACACCTTTGGGATGAATTAGAACCGAGACTGTGAGCCAGGCCTTCTCATTGGACATCAATGCCTGACCTCACAAATGCGCTTCTGGAAGAATGGTCAAACATTCCCATAGACACACTCCTAAACCTTGTGGACAACCTTCCCAGAAGAGTTGAAGCTGTTATAGCTGCAAAGGGTGGGCCATCTCAATAATGAACCCTACGGACTAAGACTGGAATGCCATTAAACTTCATGTGTGTGTAAAGGCAGGCATCCCAATACTGTTGGCAAAATAGTATATTTTTTTTTTTTTCTTTTATTATTATTATGATCAGTTGATCAGTTCGCGGACACACATGTAGATATTTGGTCGATGATTTAGAAGTAATCAACAAAATTCCATAACAGCTGTTCAGCTTGCCAGAGTCATAATCAGTCAAGAGCTCACCAAATTTATCCAATGAAGGGTTTGTGATTTAAGTTTCATGTTCAGTTATATAATTTTAGTGGCATTAAATGATCTGAATGATCATATGAGATAAAGAAAAAAAATTACTATATGCTTTTTTAATGATTAACTCAGCATTTTTTAACCAGGGTGCTTTCTGGGTTTTTCAGGGGTGCCTTGATAAAGTGCTGAAAAGTGGCCCAACCAGTGGGCGGATCAGGCTTGGTTTCAGCTATGGGTTTCATTGTGCAACATTACAACTTTGGACGCTGTGCAGGCCAGCTATCAGCATCCTGGCCACAGCTGACATAATTGGTTGATAAGTAGGACATAAGGCACCTGTAAAGCATCTTTTTTGACCCCCCCCAGCCCCTACCCCTTTCTTTCAGCACTCGGGTCATGTTAGCTGCCACGGGGAAAGAAGATGAGGAAGAAAAAAAGCTGGAATACCTGTCAGACACCCAACATAAATCACCTCTAATGTTGGGTGCCCTACGTGTGTTGAGCTTGCTCTGTGTAAAACTATTAGATTCGTTTTTTACATGTTAGAATGGGGTGCCTCAAGATTGCGTTTAATTTTAAAGGGTGACTTGACTGGAAAAAGGTTGAGAAACACTGGAACAAATTACAACATTAAGTTCTTATATCCTAATGATAGGTGGTTCTTTATATAATGACAGGTTTGCTTGCTAGAATGACTATGCAGAAATATCTCCTAGATTGTAAGCTCGAAAGAGCAGGGCCCTCGAACCCCTCGTGTATTTTATTGTTACTGTCTTGTCTCATGCTCTGTCCCCCTTGCTACTGTACAGCGCTGAGCATACCTTTTGGCGCTATATAAATACTGTATAATAATAATAATATGTTGTTAGAACAAATTGCTATTCACAAGATTCTTGGAATGTTTTGTTGTGCAATGTGGAATGCACCGTCTCAGTGTTCTACAGTGAGGTATTTGAAAGTTTGGGTTGCAGCCAAGCTAATAAGGTGTTTGAAAGTAACATTGATGAATGTCTTTTGCAATTGGTTTTGTGCTTCTTTTGCAAATTCCTAAGCAAATGAGGTATTATAGAAATTGTTTATGTTTGGGGGGTCCATAATGACAACCAAGATTGGCACTTTAAAGTCTCCCATTTGATCAAGTTGTCAGGTCCATAGCTTGAAACTTGCCCAGTATTTGTATCTCTGCATGTGCTAATTTCTCTTCTTTCTAATCTTTACTTTTACTTTGTAACTTTTCTCTTCCAAGCAAACTTTCAAAACCTTACACTATGAGCAGAGGTTGTATCCTTCCTTATCATGTGAGGCCTGCTTAGGACACCCAGCTAATTGCTTGTAGAGGATGATGCTAATCTTCTGAAGAAACCAAGCTGTCCATGAAAGACTGAAAAACCTTTAGGAAATATGCAGAAAGAGCAAAGCTGAATATATTTTCTGTGTACTTCTGCACAAGCAAACAAAACACTACGGGGATAGTGTTAAATCATACCTAAACCCAAAAACAAATAATATCTTTGCAGCTCATCAGTCCTTAGATTAGGTAACTGCATTTGTTTTCTTTTTTTTCAGCCTATTTTCCTTTATTTTTACCTGGCAATCCTGAGAATAACACACTTCCTGTCCAAAGGTCACTATGCTTACTACTCCACTGTATTGTGGAGGAACCCATGGCTGTCACTCAGGCTGGACTTTACACATGTCTTCCTCTGTTCATCTCCATTACATTGAGAGTGGGGGGGAATAGTAGTTTACAGAAGGAAGATAAGACTGTTTTTTTTTTAAATTTCTCCTTACATAAAGTGACAAGTACTGTGTTTCTGACAAGATCAACAGGTGTTTTCTGTATTCAAAGCAACAATGGATGCTGGCACACCAGAAAACTTTATTAATTTAAAAGCTTGACATCACATGCATAGAGGGACATATCTCTTATGTGTTTTCCATTCATAGCAACTTAATCATAGAGTGATCCTTTCCAGTCTTCACACACTAAACAATTCCCTCTGACCCTCCTTTTTTATTAGGATCTTCTCATTTCAGCTACTATACATAAAAGAACCACAATCTCATATGTTGGTATATCAACAAAGGCTGACCTAACAAAATGTTTATTTTTTAGAAGCATTATTTTAAAATATTTTTTACTTATATACAATCTCTTGGTGAAAGCCAGTTCATAAAAAATAATTGTTATACTGATAAACACAATATAATATAGCATATTATAGACCAATGCTTACACAAAGCTATTAGTAGGCATTCAAAATATTTTCAATTAATTTATAAATACATAGTGTAAATAATTGCATATATCACGTATATTAACTAAATCAAGTCTATTATTAATATAGTATTATTATTATTATCCTGTACACCTCCCTCTTGCACAAATGCAAAAACATACCTGTACTTCTTTTAAATGATTTTTTCTATTCCCTTCACTTTTAACATAAAAGTATCACCATTATGGCATTCATTGATTGAATTGTCTCTCAAAGTTTGCAGGGTTGTTTTCATTATACCATATAGAGGAAATTGCCAAAACAATCTCTTAATCTACATGCCATTCTATGAAGTACTGCACTTGACACTGATTGCATGTAATAACATAAATTACATAGCTGTATTTGCAACTCATGAATGAGCTAACAGGGAACCTTTTAGAATTACTTATTGACCTAACTTCATTACTTTAATTTACAATGTAATGGCAACAAGGATATCCTATGGGTCCTCATGTATAATTCCCATTAAAATGCAACCAGGTTTTTTTCCAGCCAAAAATATCTAGGGAATAGATATCTTCCCAAAGTGGGGGTGTTCATTTAGACACCACTTTAAAGCCCTCTTTTAAAATGTCAACATGCAGCGCGTCACTACAGAGAACTGGGATATATCTTTCTACAATCTTTACAATCTTCTAAAATTCAAAATGCTCTGTACAGAAAAGTTTCTTCTATACTTACAGTATTTTTTTCTGTTTTATAAATATATATATATATATATATATTCCATCATTCTTCTCTTTTGACTTTGGCTAATGTGTAAGCACAATTTGTGTATCTCCAAGTATCAAATCTGTCATAGATTACTTCTATCTCTTACTCAAATATACTGTATTGTCACATATCTGCTTCTACCAAACCAAATAAAGATTGGAATTAGAGGGAGAAAATGTATATCTCATCACAGCCCTGCATCTCTGTAGGTAGCAAACACTAATAAATGAAAATACAGTAGTTGCATGTTAATAAATAATCCAAAATTTCTACTATACAATATGTATTTTTGAGTGAATATTGTATAAATACAAATAAAACATTGCTGCCTGAACACCCAGTTTGTGTGGAATAGATGAATATAGACTCAAAAATGATCTATACATAATCATTCTTCTATTCACTGACTTCTCTGGACCCATGAAGAAATGGATCCAAAAGCCTACATAGTTTCTCAACTATGGCAAGACCATATTCCAGTATACTTTTCCATATGATTACCTAATACTTCCAAGCTCTTCTCCTTGAGGAGGTTGAACTAAACACTAATGGTCAGTCCACCCCTGCCACCAGGTGGTTGTAATGCATACTATTTCTAACGTCCTTCAAGACCATGCCCACAGCTTCCCAGATTAGGTGGGAAGCCCTAAAATGCAAAAAAAAGCACACAGACCCTTCCAAGGGTTTACTATGAATTTTGGGGGGCAGTTGGTCTATGTGCTGTTTTATTTCTTTTAAGAAGCTGGCAATGAATTTCATTGCCAGCAATTTAAAGAGTACAGTAACTCTGCACAAAGTAGCAATAGTAAAAATAAAAGGATATACAATTGCTATAACATTTCTTAAAATCCTTGCAATATCTATTGATCACCAAGAGACAAAAGTGGAATTACTTTTTAAACGAAATCATTTTTTTTCTCTTTGTAAATATCACTGTTACTGTAGTACATCCTCTAGCAAGAATTAAAAAAATTGCACATTATTTCCCCCAAAATGCAAATCAGACCCCTTGAGCCTGGTATGAGTTTTAAGGGGGTACCTCATGTAAAACAAAATGCACAAGGTTCCCCAGGAAATCCATACCAGACCATCACTCTCAGACTCGCTGGAAAAGAAAACCTGACTACCTAGCACACACAACCAATTCTGGTGGTACACATAGCCAAAGGAAGCTCCCCAAGCTGTCATCAGCTATATACAGTAAGGGAAGGGTCAGGGGAGGTGGTGACAATTTTGACCAAATATATCCATGGTGGGCAGTAGTTAGGGCATTTATCCAAATGCCTGAACAGCCAAAGTTTGGTCTGAAAATAGATTCAGACTGAACTGCCGGCTTATCCCTACTCACAAGTATCATAAAAATTATAATTATTATTATTACTATTATTATTTCATTTTTATTATTATAAAAAATCATGTATGTAATACTACTACTACTACTAATAATAAAAATAAATCATAATATTGCAGTAGACAGATATGTATCTCATCTTCCAACAATTTTAAAATTTACAAATTTAAAGCAGTATTAAACCCAACAACAAAAATGTAATATATTGCAACTTACCAATTCTTAGATGTGGTAACTTCATTAGTTTTTTTTTTTCCTTTATTTTCACCTAGTGATCCGGCCAGTAAGTCTGGTTTTTTAACCTCCTCTAACAGACCATGCTGTTGAGCAAAAGTGGCAGTTAGAGGATTGAAACAAACAATTTAACACTGACAGGGATGCCCACAATAATCAGTGTTTACTCAGTTATGTAAAACCTTTATCTCTAAAGGAAAAAGAAAATGTTATTGTGACTACTTAAAAGGTGTTAGCTGGAGTTAGCTTTTGAAGAGTTGGCGCCATTACCCACCTGTCCAGAGTGGAGACACGACAGTTGGTGTCTTACTGGCTTGATCACCAGGTAAATACAAAGGTAAAAAATACCTAAAAATAGAAAACTAATGCAGCCACCATGTCTAAGAATTGGTAAGCTGCAATATATTACATTTTTGTTTTGGGCTTTAACACCATTTTAAGACTTTAAACTTAATTTCTGAATCAATCCCTGCAGAGGACACCAGCTGTGTGTTTCTTTGATGTTTTCTACCCCATCTTTTTATTTTTATGTTTTATATAGCACTACCCTTGTGAGGGCTGCTGTATTTCTTGGTACCCCTAAGCTCTGCATAGCCAGGCAACACACATTTTCCATACTTTCATCCACAGTCAGTGAACAGTCCATTATAGGATGCCCAATTTAACTGAATCAAAGCACGGGGACAACTTCCTTCCTATTTACAGAAAGAGATCTTGGACTGTTCTTTTCCTTGAAAGCTGTCAGCCTTGGCGGATCAATAGTAACAGCCCCTTACAGGCAAGGAACTCGCAGTCCCTCTGAAATCAACATAGCTTCTTGTAAACTACATGCAGAGACTTTACTGGCATGCAATCATCCATTTTGGCTTTGAATAGACTCTCAATGATGATGATGATGAGTACCGTATTTTCCGGGGTATAAGATGACTTTTTTTACTTAAAAACATACCCCAACAATTGGGGGTCGTCTTATACGCCGGGTATAGAATGCTGGATGTGCGGTAATACTGTATGGTAGCTTCAGTTACATACAGTGTACCGCGCTGAGCCAATCATGGCGAGCGATTTATTCTATTAATGAATACAGAGCCTTCTCGGATTGGCTGAAGTTGTGACATCATCAGCCCGCCTCTCTGACACAGCCAATCCGAGCAGGCTCTGTATTCATTAATAGAATACATCACTTGCCGTGATTGGCTCATATGACGTCCTCTCATTCTCCACACATGCGCGGCGATGAGCTGTGTCCCTCGGACACAGCTATCACCGATCACTGAAAGAGCCGAAGATGTTGGCTCGGTCATGTGATCAGCTGTGTCCAATCACAGCTGATCACATGTAAACAGGGAAATGCCGGTTATCGGCATTTCTCTCCTCTCGAGCTGTCACACTGACAGCTCGTGAGGAGAGGAGAGCCGGTAATCGGCTTTCCGCGGAGGGGACATGTACACTGATCATCAGGGCACTGATGATCAGTGTGCCCTGATGATCAGTGTAGCCCCAGCAGTGCCAGCTGTCAGTGTCCATCAGTGCCACATCAATGCCACATATCAGTGCCTACCAGTGCACATCAATGCCACATATCAGTGCCCATCTGAGCTGCCTTTCAGTGTCACCCATCAGTGCTGCCAATCAGTGCCACCTATTAGTGCCAGTCAGTGCCACCTATCAGTGCCATGTATCAGTGCTTCCTTTCAGTGCCCATCAGTGATGCCAGTCAATGCCCATCAGTGCTGCCAATTAGTGCCACCTATCAGTGCCAGTCAGTGCCGCCTAATAGTGCCAGTCAGTGCCACCTAACAGTGCCAGTCAGTGCCGCCTATCAGTGCCATGTATCAGTGCTGCCTTTCAGCGCCCATCAGTGATGCCTGTCAATGCCCATCAGTGCCACCTACCAGTGCCTCCTCATCAGTGCCCATCAGTGCCACCTATTTCATATGGGTACAGTGTTGCATGACCACGCAATTGTCATTCCAAGTGTGACAGTGCTGAAAGCTGAAAATTGGCCTGGGGGGGAAGTGGGTATAAGTGCCCTGTAGGCTAGGGGTTAAATGGTGTTGCCTCAGAAGGGGGGTAGTCTTATACGACGAGTATAGCCCAAAACCTATGTTTTAACTGGAAAATTAGGGGGTCGTCTTATACACCCAGTCGCCTTATACGCCGGAAAATATGGTACTCATTTACAGCAGGCAAAGGCAGACTGACCTTGAGCGACACTGTGAATGCACACATAGGAATTTTCTGGAGTAGCTAAAATTATTCTTAGCCAGGAAAATGAAAACTAATGCAGCCATCACATTCAAGATGAGCGGCAATATATTATTTTTTTGATCTTGGGTTCACTCATACTAAAACAGACATAAACGATAAGGCATACGAACAACATGCCCCTGAGAACCCAGCAGGTGCTTTAAAAGATCTTCCATGAAAACTTAGGGCATCTCATTCAAACCAAACTGATATTGACAGGTACCAGGATTTTCTGCACCTCTGTTGTTAAGTAGGTAGACATAGGGAAAACTATCTACAACTTACTTAGACTTCCACGGGGTCAGATATGTTGCTACACCACAATAGGGAACACTGAACCCCTAACCCATTCACTGTAGTGTACCAAAAATCATTATGACAGTTTCAAAATTATTTTATTAGTGATGAACACAAACTCCCCCTGTGCTGACCATTTTAATATAAAAAATAATAGAAAATCCAAGGGTCTTAATGCTTTCCAAGGTCCTCCTCCTAAAAAATAACTTCAACAAGGGTTGAAGTGATTGTAAATGCTAGATTTTTTTAATTTAAATACTTACCTGCTCTGTGGAATGGTTTTGCACAGAGCAGCCCTGATCCTACTCTTCTCAGGTTCCCCCACTGCTGCCACTGGCTCCTCCCCCCGCAAAGTGCCCCCATAGCAAGCCACTTCTTATGGGAGCACTCATGCGTGCTTACTCCTGAGCCACACTCCGAGTGTACATAAGACTAACAGAGTATGGCTTTGCCCCACCCCCCACTCACTGGATGTGATTGAAGACAGCAGGAGCCAATGGCTTCCTGTTCTGTGTCTGAACCAATGAGGAGGGAGAGGACCAAGAGAGCCTCTACTCCTGTACACATTTCTGGATTGAGATTGGGCTCAGGTAAGTATAAGGACAGGCTGCTTGGGGAGGTGCATGCAGAAGGTTTTTGCACCTTAATGCAGAGAATGCATTCCAGTAAAAAAGAGTCTGCATTTACAACCACTTTAACTGTGAGGGAGCTGCTGCAGTAGTACTGGATCAGGGGATCAGGGGAGCATGGTGGATGCCATCAGTTTAGTGAGAGCTTGTTTTACATCTTGGTTCCTCAAGCTATAGATGATGGGATTTAACATTGGAATGATCAGTGTATAGAACACAGACACCACCCAGTCCTGGTCCACCGAGTAGGCTGAATTTGGACGTAGGTAGGTGAAGAAAACTGGACAGTAAAACAATGCCACACATGTAAAGTGAGAGGCACAGGTAGACAGTGGCTTGCTCCTTCTAGAAGAGCCAATTCTGCATATAGCACGTAAAATACAGATATATGATGTCATTATACATAAGAAAGAGCCCACTTCCAAGGATCCAGCAACAACAAATGCCAACATTTGATTAACAAAGGTATCTTTACATGACAATTTTAGGATAGGATTGATATCACAGAAGAAATGATTAATTCGATTTGACTTGCAGAATGGTAACGTAAATGCACAACATGTGTGTATTAATGAATTCACAAATCCTGCTGTATATATTGAGGATAGGAGCTGAAAACAGGTTGTTCTGTTGATAAGCCTGGCATAATACAATGGCTTACATATGGCTACATAGCGGTCATAGGCCATGACAGGCAGTAACATGACTTCAGAGCCTGCAAGATCAATAAAAAGAAACATTTGTGTGGCACATCCAGTGATGGTGATTGTCTTGTTTATAGAGAAGATATTGGCCATAACATTTGGGGTAATAGCTGATGAATAAATGATATCTATAAGGGATAAATTCATTAGAAAAGTGTACATTGGTATTTGAAGAATAGGAGTCACAAAAATGACCAAAACTAACATGAAGTTTCCGAGCAGAGTCACCACGTACACTGAGAAGCAGAGTAGAAAGAGAGGCAGCTGAAGGTTTGGGTCCGAGCAGAGACCAGAGAGGATAAATTCTGTCACATGTGTACTATTTCTGAAAGTCATGGTTGTTTGCGGCATCAGCTATATCAAAATCTATATAAAAGAGTAAATGTCATTTATCAAGAGTATAAACAATTCTTCAAGCTCCAATACTACACAAGGAATGCTAAACAACATTTATGGCATGTTAAAAAATGACATATGGTAATACTAGTTGGGTGGTCAGTTCAGCATACCTTAACCTCTTCCTGCCAGCCGTAGACAAAAATTTGGCCTCTTCGCAGGTGGGTTTTAACTCCAAGAGGCCGCATATAGTATGTATCCCAAATGTAAACATTTCTCTGCTGAGAGCACGCACTCCCAGCAACCTGATGGCTGCTTACGATCAGACGCTTTCCAATCATGTGACCTCTGTGACTACCAATCACTGTGGTCACATAATCAGAACGCTCGCCTCTGCCTCCCAGCATTCAGAAACTCCTAAAGGGCCAGAAGGCGGCAGCATGAAGGGGTAAAGTAAACTTTAATGTGCCTAAAAAGTGGTAGCTAACTTTCTATTTGAACTTGAGCCTGATTGTAAGCTTACCTGTAGGTACAATGGATGTCTCCAAAACGTGGAGGAAATATTCCCATCATCAATAGCTGATGATGTCACCTGTGCATGTGCAGTGGCGCTCTTCATTCAGGGCACACAGTGTGCTGTGGAATGCACCGTGCTGCTCCCGAGCACATGGCCAGGAGTGAGGTCATTGGGTCTTGCCATTCAAACGGCCGGAGAACGTGAAACCTAGATGAAAGACTGGGTGAAGATAGAAGCCACGGCAGCAGTGACAGCGCACCGCTGGAGGGCTTCGTTTGAAAGGTAAGTTTGTCATAATGTGCTAGTGTGTGGTACATACTAAATACTAGCACATTATGGCATAAACATGCAGGGGGGCAGTTTTTTTTGGCCAGTTTACTATGGCTTTAATGCTTTTTTGTGGATAACATTACTATGTATGTATATCTATGGCCTTGCCTTAATAAAATATCTAGATCACATAAATACACTTTCCATTACTCACAACACTTAAAAAGCTAGAATCACAAATCTTTACACAAGTAGAAGTGTCTTTATTTTTAACCATGTGACTGTAATTTTCAAATCTCAATGGACTCAAATGAAAATAAAAGTCTCTTTTGAAAATAAGGATTGTTCTTTTGCAGAATTTAACGCTTAAGCTTGGTGAATAGAGACTAAAGGTTTTCAGATTCCACTGCCATTTCTCATCTGTCCTGCGGTACTAATTGCAGGAGAAAGAAGAAAACAAATGTACAGATATTTCATTCTATAATCTGCAGCGTTTTCCAGTGCTGACAGTGCAGGTAGGTAATATTCAAAACTTTCCTTACCATCATTGTATCCCAAAATGTGCAAATGTAGACCTCTCAGAATATTAGAATGAAGATTGTCCACATTTGAATGCAAGTAATGATAACAATTCCTTTTTGATATAATATGCATCTAAATTGCTTAACTGTACCACAGGCATTAAATAATACCTACTTACTTTAGCATTGTGTCACATACTATTTGCAATGAAGCCATGTTATAAATTTTTCATGTTCAGAAACCTACCTCACAATGCTCAGATGGCTTCCCTTTTTCCAGTATATCTTTATCACACTATATTTATAAAGCAACCAATTAAAAGAATGGTCCTTTGAGGTATTATGTTGGGTAATTATAAAGCCCCACATGGATGTAGAATAGTGACTAATATTAAATTCTCTTTTGTAGTCAAAGTGACTGTAAGTCTTTATTTTTTTTTATTAAATTTAAAAAAAGAAGTTTATACTTACCTGCTCTCTAAAATGGCACCTTACCCCTTTGTCTTGGGTTCCCCATTGGTGCTGTCCACTCCTCCACTTGTGTGTGTGACCCAACAGCATGCTATGGGGGCACATTTGCAGGCTTGCTCCCAAGCTAAGCACAGTCCACCCACAGATCTTTCTTCATAGGATTTGACTGACAGCAGCAGGAGCCAATGGCTCCCACTGATCTCAGCAAAGCCTGTGAGAGCAAGAAGAGGGGAGAGAAGACCTGCAGCCAGAAACAGCACTGGATCGATGTAGGAGTCAGGTAAGTGTTAGAGAATTTAGCAAACTAGTATTTGAAGGTTTTTTTGCCCTAATGCAAAGAATGCATTAAGGTAAAAATAAAAAAAACCTTTAGAGTTTAGAACCACTTTCATTTGCTATTTATACTGCATTTACAATATTGGTCTTTAGTAACAATTTATGTAGCAATCTGTTCTATCTTACTTAAAGAGACCTGGTCTCCTTAATATTACCATAAAATTATATTATATGTCTTTTTAATATCTTATAAACATAGTATTTATCTGTTAAAGCCTCCTTTATGTAGACATCCAAAAGCCCTGAGACTGCTGCTGGGCACCACCATCTTGTATGTGATGTCAGCAGCCCCAGCAGACTTTGAACAGTAACTCAAGTGATACACTAAAATTTCCAGAGGAGAAGGACAAAAGAGCTGACAATACAAACACTAATTTGAGAAGGAGATAACTATAAGGCAGGAAGGAGGGAGCTGTGGTATGGAATTGACTAGTCAAACTGTAAAGGTCAGAAGCAGATACCATTACAAAAAATTCCAAGACCTCACAGGTTTAAGGCTGCCCAATTGTTGCTCTACTGTGCAGCCAGCCTGCTGCAATGCCCAAGGAGCCCATTCTCACCATGAAAGACATGCCACAAAAGTCCAACAAGTTTATTAATGGACAACACACGCTGCATTCTTCTACCCTAGGAATGCCCCTTCAACACATTTTAACTATCCAGGCTTAGTTGTACAGCATGTAAAGCTAGGACTAAGCCCAGATTGGTGAACCATGGGAGCAGACCTAGGGTGGAAGGATGTGGTGAGTGCTGACCATCAGTAAACATGTTGGACTTTTGTGACATCACTGGAGTGTGGCCCTTTCTTTTACAAGGTCAGAAGCACATTGCAAGGTAATGAAAAGTTGTTTGAAGAAAGACATAATGCTGTAAAGTAAGCATTTTTACCAACTTCAGCTCTCATACCTGTACACAGGGGCGGACTGACCATTTGGAAACTCGGGCACTGCCCGAGGGCCCGGGGTCAGTAGGGGGCCCCATGAGATGCCCCTGGTACCTTTTTCATAGGCTTTTTTAAATTTGGGCAAGGACACAGGGGCCCCATGGTCCCTTATTGCACGGGGGCCCCATGAGTTGTCAGTCCGCCCCTGCCTGTACACCCCATATGAACCAAAGAAATGTTTACATTTCTGCTATGGGCCTGTTTATTTGGCAATAGCTTACCCGTTACTTACTTAAGATAACAAATAAATACAGTATATGTTTTTAAGACAAAAAAATGTTTTGTTTTGGTGATGTTGTTTTACAAAAATATTTTTTTACACAGTCCATACACAAAAAACAAAACTAAAACAATGCACTTTTATCTAATCTGATCAGTGTTAGTAAAAACAAAACAAAACAAAACATAGTTTTACTAAATATAAAAGGTATACATTTTGTTCTATATGTTTAATATTTACAAAATTATTATTCTGGTATAAAGCGTTGCAAAGTTATTCGCATATAAAATATTTTGCCCTTTCTTTAATACAACACTAAAAAAACATAAAAAACAAATAACAATGAAAAAAAATTAAATATCAATGGCCAGAAAAATACACATAAACATGAAAAAAAGAGGGGAGAAAGATAGTTAAGGGGATGAGGGAAGAAGAAGTTAATTAGGGCTGATCTTGGTAAATTATGGATTCATGAGATGTTATACAGTAATATAATTTTATTGGACCACTTAATTACAGAGAGCCACAATGAACGGTGGGTGAGGCTAAACTGTTAACAGTGGAGAGGTATTAAGAGGCTTGGTTAAACAAACTTCCTTGTACCTATAAAATATGTTTAGATTGCTGTGCCACAAATAACAGTCTCACAAACACATATGAACCTCAGCACATTAATTAAAAAAAAAAACTTGTAGTCAGAGTGGGGTTTGGGAGTACACAACACACAGAAAGCACAGGTCAGGAGTACATAATGCACAGAATGTAGAAGACAGGAGTGTGTGTTGAACAGTGTAGGTGTCTACAGAGTACAAAATTCCCCCCACAAGCAATACTCTCCCCCACATTACCCCTACAGCAACACTCCCCTGCAAAAAAAAGGTAAGCATTAACCTGCCACGCTCACCCCTCTCTGCACAAATCCTTGCCCAAACCTTCCCTCCCTTGCCAGCACAAATCTTCTTCCATCCCCCAAATCCCCTCCTGCCAGCACAAATCCTCTTCTACCCTGCCAAACTGTCAGTCCCCGCACAAATCCTCTCCCCCTTTCTAGCACAAACCATCTACGCACCAATACCCCCTCCCAGCATAAATTTTCTTCCAATCCCAGAAAAAATCTCCCCTTATCCACCCACCCAGTATAAATTCTCTCCCCCAATCTTCTCTACACTCATTCCAGCACAAATCCTCTCCCTACTACCCAATCCCCCCTCCCAGCACAATTCCTCTTTCCATTCCAGCACAAATTCCCCCCCCCCCACAAATATCCTTTCTAGTACAAACCCTCTTACCCCAAGCACAAGTCCCCCCATCCACCCTTCAAGCACAAATTCTCTTCCACCCTTTTGCAATTCTGTCCCCCCCCAGCACAAATCTTTCACCCCCCCCCGATTCCCTCCCTCTCTGTACAAATCCTTTCCCCTCAAATTCCCCCTCCCAGTACAAAGTCTCTCCCTGCCTCAAATCCCCATTCTAGTACAAATTTTCTTTTCCCACTAAATTCATTCCAGGACAAATCCTCTTATTCTCCCCCAAATCCCCCTTCCCAGCACAAATCCCCACACATTCCACTCCTTCCAAACCCCTCTTTTTAGTATAAATTTACTTATTCCTCCCAAATCCCCTCTCCCAGCCCAAATCCTCTTACCCTCTTACCCGTCCCCAAAATTCTCTGTCTGAGGACAAATCCTGTCCCCTCCAAATCTCCCTCCCAGTATAAACACCCCCCAACCCCTACTATTAGCACAAATGATCTTATTCCTCCTCCCAAATCTCCCTCCAAGCAAAAACATCTTCCCTCCAAATTCCAAGACCCCCCCCCCCCCCCCCACACACACACACACACACAAATCTGCCTATTCCCTCTCAATCTCCCTTCCTAACACATACCTCAGATACAGCGTGGCTCAATGCTGAAGAATGCTCTTCCCGCCAGGCTCCTCCTGGCTCCTCCTGGTGTTCTGTTATAGGACATGTAAGAGTCTAGGGGAAGCTTTCCTGGGCTGTGACATTTGCTATCCTGACATTCTACTATTTGACTACATTCTATTATTGTAATTTGCACTCTTTTGACAGGCAGCTGATGGAGAGAGATACTGGCTACCGCAATATGGGGTGACCATGGTGCTGGCGACTGGGGCACCTCACAGGAGATGTGAAGCACGTGCGCTTGGTGCCCAGAACTAGTGACAACACTAATAGCAGCTATCCATCTCATAGCCGTCCCAATGCCAGTGAGCACAGATCACGGAGGTGGGAACATATTCAGGACTTTGTGAAGCTGAACAATATTGTTTTCTTTTTATAAGGGGAATTAATTACAGATTATTGTTTGTTTTTTCATGATTGGTATTATTATTACACTGTGTTTGCTGAAATTATTACAAAAGGGAGAATTCTTTCCAGAGTGTGGAACATTTGTATATACAGTGTGTATACAGTATATGTGTATATGTATATAATATGTTTATTTCCTATGATCCTCAACCCTATCCAGTAGCCATAATGTGGTATTTTAATTGGGGTATTTCTGAAAAAGACTGCATTATAGTTACTACACAGGGCTGTCAATCATAGGAAATAAACAAATTACACACAATATGGCATGACTGTGCTGACCAATCGAAAGCTGTCTAGCCTGTACTGTCATCCCTGCACAGAGAGGAGAGAAACTGTGGGGATTTCATATCCCCAGACCTCTCCTTGCAGGGATGACACTCGGAGAGTTCTTGTGTTCCAGCCCCCCCCCCATTCCCCCTTCACAAAGAGCTATCCATCAGAGAATACAGGGATGGAAAGATACAGCCTCCCATGCTGATCACCATATCTGTGCTGTGACAGCATGGCTCTGATGTGGGGAGGCTTCCCGCATCGCTCCTGTGTGGACTCAGGCTATGAAAAACCTGGGTTCACACAGGAGCTGTGGGGAATCCGCATGCGATTTGGACAGGGGTCAAACCATGTTCCTGTTCAAATCGCATGCTATTCTTTGCAGTGCAATTTGTGTCCACTGACGTTTTAGGTTTCGGGAGAATTTTCACAAATAGGAGTACTTGTGAAAATGCTCGGCATCGGCACCGATCCTGATAGCGGGATCGGTGCATCCAAACAGCAAATATATGGGAGTGCAAACTTGTAATGAAACAAGTAAACTTTACTATTTATTCCAACAAAAACAAATAAATTAAAATATGTATTCAAAACTGCCACCAAATTAAAAAAAAAAGATATAAAGTGCAAAACAGACATCATCAAAAATGAAAAAAGGGACCTAAGAGGTTTAGGGAGATAAAGGTCTGGAGACTCAAATAGTTTAAAAAAAGTTTTGTTTTTTCTTGTCAGATTACTTTAATTGACATTATCAGATCAAAGTGCATCCCTTCAAGCTGCAGATGAATAAAATGTTACTTGATATCTCTCTATCTTACATCTGCACAACGTTTATAAACAATGTGTCAGAAGTCCTTTTACATCAGCAGCTATTACAGCTGGTGTATTTACACAGCAATTCTCAATTGTCATTTTGACATCTGGCAATTGCCATCGAGTGTGAATCAGGAGGTGACAACAGTGTAGAAGGTTGGGCATACCATACACAGATTTTTTTTGGTTAAAAAACTTTATTTTTGACCATAAAAGCATGGTATGGTTCATGGGGGAGGAGCATGCTCTTTCCCCCTTTTCCGGACCACTTAGGATGCATACTCGGATAAGGGTCTGTACATATTTTGGAGAAGGACCCTATGCTTTGTTTTCTTTGTTTCTTGCATGGGGTTCCTCTTTAAAATCTATGCCAGATTCAAGGGTTTGACATTGAATTTTGGGGGACTCTATTACCTTACCTTACCTTGTAACCTTGAACTTTTTGCTCCTCCCATGAACTTTATATTTTAAGTTTCAGTAAAGGCAAAACTTTTTTTATTTTTGATAGAACAAGGGAGGGTTATAACCCATGTCAGTATTTTTTTGCCACCTGTGTCCCTTTGGGGGTGATTCCCTTTCACATCCTGTCCCATAGTCAACCAAGAAAATGATAGGAAAACCTTCCAAAGTGAAAGTATCCTTGAGTGTCACCAGAATTAGTGTCCCATTGGAAGATTTCCCCTCTATTCCTGTTCTGGCGCCAACCCAAAATTTGGGAATTTCTTTTACTTTCACTTTTGATAATGGTAAACAGGACATATAGAGTGGATAAATCTTCCTAGTGCCTAATGGGGGCACAGGCAGCAATAAAATCTGACAATAGTTCTAATCCTTCTCCACTCCATCCAAAACCTAAATATAAAGTGTTGCCTTCAGCGACACTTTAAGCCACTTCCTGGCTTGTTCATCAACTATTATTCTGACTGATCCCATCCAGCTACTACTGTTCCAGACCTTTTGGCTTGTTCATCGACTATGCTTCCATGGTTTCCTGATCTGCTTCATCACTTGACCCTCACTTGCTCTCTTCTTGTTGGGGCAATCCAGAGGGCCATGACGTGGCATGTAGCAAAGCCCATCTCCACCATAAGGGGCTTTGGTGAAGACTGGACGGTGATTAGACATTGCGCCTCTGGTGAGCCTGATTCATCCACTAGGGGGATCTACTTCTGCATTTATACAGCTGACCGCTGCTGCTACAGCTACTGGCTTCCAATCCCAATCCCAGCCCATAACAAATACATACCAGACCTAAATGGCTAAAGCACTGTTTGTTTATATTCATCTGCCAGTCAGAAATCCCCATCTGACAGCCTAATGTGCTAGACAGGGATGAAGCATTGGTTGTTAGGATGCCAGCAGGCGCCAGCTCCCTAACAACTAGAAGGAAGCTGTCACATGTACTACTGGTAATAACACCACTGTTAAATGTTTCACTTCACACTATTCACTCGGCTGAACATCCTTTTGTTTGGCCATTTGCACAGGATATTCAATAGATGTACACTGTGCAGAGATTTCCTTCATATTATTTCCCCTGCTGGTTGAATGTTCTTAGCTTATAGGGTTAGGCTTATTTCCCAAATGGTGAATATTAACTCTCATAGTTAAAAGTTCTTATAACTATTTTTCTCTTAGGATTGAATGTTAGGGAATTCTACATTCTCCTGGTGAAAGGCAACTCAGAAACCATTACATACATGTTACAGACATTTTTATTCCTTACGCTTGATGCTGAGACATTCACAAAGTGAATTTTTTTATAAATAGACCCCTAAGTCTAAGAGAATTTATTCCAGCCTGACTGCAGTGGGTCCATCTTGGTGTTGAGCTACCTCACCCAGAATTTCAGCCCTGTGAAGGGCCCTTTGCAGTAGCTGACTACATCCAAATAGCTCTCAGGTATTTGACTTCCATGCCCCAACTCACAAGGCTCCCCTCATCCTGGCATTTACATGGGCCCTGACTCCACCCATTACATCACTACAGGACCTTTGCTCTTGAAGGGTCCTAACACCCAATTACATAATTCCCTATTCTGGGATAGAGCCACCTAGTGGTAGACTAGCTACCTGCACCTGCTAAGAAGGCTACCCAGATACACCCACAAAAGTGTAGGGAGAACATGCAAGCTCTATGCAGACAGTGTCCTTTATGGGACTCAAAACAAGGCAGAAGTGCTGGCCACAGCAAACAGCAGCACACTGATGATGGCACGTCATGAAAAAAGATCTTTATTCCAGGTTTGTCTGTTAGCAGTGCCCTGCCATAGACCGTGTTTCACCCTGATTGGACCTAATCATAGAGATTAGCAGACAAACCTAGAATAATGTTTTTTTTCTTGAAGTGACATCATCAATGTGCAGCTGTTACGTTTGTAACAGACACCCTTGGTCACCACCCGCTACCACCCCAGACCAAAGGGAAACAGACCAAAGGGGAACAGAGGCACTCTACGGAGTGAATACCTCAAACACTGTGGAGCCTTGTTTTACATTTGACATCAGAGGTCAGAGAAGAATGGGCAGACTGGTTCCTGCAACATTTAGATGGTAGGGTCAGAATTTGGTGTAAAAAACATGAACACATGGATCCATCCTGCCTTATATCAACAGTTCAGGCTGGCAGTGTAATGGTGTGAGGGATATTTTCTTGGCACTAGCAAGGTATACCCAATAAGTATATTAAGTAAATAACATTGGCTGGTGAGTGTATACATAAAATGATAAGCAATTCTACTCATAAATAAAAAAAAATAGTGTTTCTATATTTAGCATACTATGCTGTGTAGAGTACTTCTGATCACTAGTCACTTCTTGCTTATAGCATTAATTAGGTAAAACTGTGAATTATCAGGAGAGGCAAACACAGGGGCTTTAAAAATGTTTAAATAATGTAGCTTTCATAACATGCAATGTTTTCCATTGCCACTGCCATGTCATTGGAGGTAATTTTTACAAGTATTTTGTGTTGTCTTCAGTTCTAAGTCATGTTTGAAATAGACAAAACGCTAAATATTAGTTATAAGTTGTCTCGTGATTATCCTTTGTCATATGTATTGGGTTTCTTGCCTATGATAGTTTGATGTTTGGTTTTTGTTTTGGATCCCCTTTTCTGTATTATGTACCCTTATTCTTTGATTTTTTAGTTTGAACTCCTGTTATTATTTGTCTCTTCCTTGTTCTGTTTTTTTGTTTGTGTTTCATAAATGCAAAATAAACACCTTTTAAAAAAATATTAGTTCTAAAATTCCATTTTGCAATTATTCACGTGTCTCTGCAGAGTAATACATACAGTATCTGTCTTGTTAATAGAGAGCTCCAGCCAGAGTTAAATGTCTATAAAGACATATCAGGCTATTCAATTGTAGTCAACATTTGCAGTCATCAGCACATACGAATCTGGGTGGGTAGTTTGCTAAATTGAATGACACGGTGTGCCATGGCTATCCTTGTCTGTACTACACACACATATGGGACAGTGCAATGGGTAGTTCACTTCTTTATTACAGAGCATACCTACTGAACTGAACTTAGCTGGGAGCTAACAGGAGACTGCCTGCAGGTATCTGTGAACATCAATATGAAACATGTCTACGTTTTTGAACAAACTCTCAGAACAGATATTTGAAGCTAAAACTGTCATATGAAATCTGAAACAAACTTAATGTTCTGAATATAAAATAATTTTTGTACTGCATCCCTAAGGATAACTGCAGCTATTAAAACATATTTTGTAGATTAAACAGTCAAAAATTAATGCTACACATGTGTGCCCAAAAAATACTTGCTACAGCACAGACATCCGTTTAGGGGTAGCTAACCTGTAGCTTCTAAGAGTATCCAAGAAAAACAGTGCTGTAGGAGTTGTAACAGTAAAAACCTCTCTAGGAGGTGTACCATTATTGTAGTAAACCAATGTGTGTCACAAGGGAAAATAAGCCAGTAATATGGCAAGACAGCCTGGGCTAGGGTGGACGGCCTGTCCGCTCTGTTGGAGATACACCTGTCACTGCAAAGACCGCGTGACCGTGGAGTCGCGGGATAACATCACCGCGGTCTATGGAAGGCGGGAAGGAAGATTCAGCATTGGACCGCAAGCTGAGATGGAGGCCAATAACATGGACAACGCGTTTCGTGCACATGCACCTTGTCAAGTCCAGGGTTAACGAGGTCATTTTATAGAAGAGCAGTCATGAAGGCCGGCAACAGGAAGCACAGGGGGAGGAGAGCCGGACAGAGCAGGCGGCTCATCCCACCTGTACAGCATTATAAAGGGATAATACGATAATAACCACAGAACAATTAATGGAACAAAAATAGATTAAAAACCAATGCCAATGTAAAAATATTCAGAGTAACCACCATGGTAAATATAAAGGTATATACTACCCCATAATGGAATGTCCCAACATTGAAGTAAAGTGATAAAGCATAGAAAGTATATGTGAAAGGAAACACAAATGATGCAGCGCTACTACCATAAAAATTCTTCACACATAAATGAATAAGTGAAACAGTGCAAAATTAGTGACACAAATAACATAAACACACAATATTAAATAGTGCCAAAAAACTCATAAATAATCATGTGTGACAAGTGTCAATACGAGGTCCTAAAAGGACCAAATAACATAAATGGTGCCCCAAGTAATCCAATGGGATCCAATAGTGCTCCAAATCAAACAAGTAAGTCACAACAGGACTCAATGTGCTAGAAAAACCTCCCACCAGAACTAAAAATCAGTTCCCACCATATAACACAAAACGCATGTGCATCCCAATAAACGCATAAACTAAAAACTAATCATGCAAACAAACATGAATAAATGAATGAATATATAAAGTCCCGTGAGGTGTAAAACACCTGGCAATATACAAAAAAACATATATAAAGTCCACAGCAATTCTTGAAGAAGAAAAAAAAAAAATGCTGATAAATGTGCAGAGATATCCAAAAATGGCTGAATTGCCCGCACACCTCCCTCTTGCGACCCGCATAGGTTCAAAAGGCCTTCAGGATCACTAACACATGGACCCTTAATAGTAGGTAATCCTCCACAGCTCTCCACACTGACCTCCCCTCATGTACAGATTCCAGCACAGGCTCACAGGGCAGCAGATCTCCTCTTCAGGCACATAAGGTGGCTGCAGCCACTTGATCCCTCAGAAAATAGAAGTGAATGCTTTCATAGTGTAAAACTATTTATTCACCAAACAAAGTATCACATATCGAATATGCTCACATTTAAAATCATCTTGTACATCACATGCAAATCAAACCTCAGATCAGATGTACCAGGTCAAGGAGTAAAGGGACTTGGTTCTGTAGTCTCATGGGATGTATGATGTTATCACAGTAGGCTGCGGGTTGAGGCGAGGATTTAGGAAGTGGGAACGGGTACCATGAAAAAAAGGTCATTGCTTGGTAAATAAAAAAGCTGCAATTTAGTTAGAGGCTTGGGGGAGGAAGAGAATGAAGGTACATTTTCAGTTGAATATTGGTTTTAATTGCACTTGAGATAAAGGGAGGTGGGGTCTTTGATATATGTGCAGCATTCACTGTGGGCTAACATGTAACAGGCCCCAATCTATCCACACTGCCTACTAAGAAATCTATATGCTGCAGCTTTGTCGGTTCTAAATGGTGGTTCTGCTGAAGAAGGTATTTTCCTAAATGTATACAATATTTAGTGTGACTGCAAAATTCCCCAGAATTGACATGGAAACACAGAAGAGAAAGATCAAGTGGTCCATGGAATTTGCCATTTCTTTAATTTTTTTTACCTTTTTGTCTTAGTATAGCGTTACAGTATGCTTGCCCTTAGCATGCTTCAATTATTTTATAGATGCATTGATTCTTCAAGGAGTAAAACTTCTCATTCTCAGTTGAAATGCTTACCGGTTTAACTAAAACTCCTTTTTATTTCTACATTACCACAATGCTGGATGGAGAAAAAAAGTAATTGTTTTTATTCATTTCTATTAAGAAATGATTTCTACAGTTTATGACTATGTGCAGATGGATGGCAAACTAGGATGGCAAAGTCTGAATTTGGAAAATGAATGAAGAAATTAAAACTGTTAACTAGACCCCCTGGAAAGCTTTCTACTGTAGATATGACATTTCAATGTTTTACAGTCCCATGGCCACCATAATGGGGACACCAGCTATCTAGGTGTTCAGGTCACTTAGTTTGTATTCTCTATCAGACACTTTGATACAAAGGCCTCAGGTACAGGTTAAAATTCCAGCCCACTCTCCAAACTGATACAGTACCTAAATCAACAGCAAAACTATCACGTACAAACTCTGACCGGGAGAGTTTGTACGTGATAGTTTCGCTGTTGATTTAGGTTATTGCGTGGCATTGGCGATTACAAGATTTGTAAATAGAATAGAATAGAGCTGCCTTCCGAAATTTGAATTTCAAAAAGAATAGAATAAAAAGAATAGAATAGAGTAAAACAGAAGAAAATAGCATATAAAGTAAAATAATAACATAGAATAGAAAATAATGGAATAGAATAGAAAAACAATGGAATAGAATAAAATAGAAAGACTATAACTATCTTTCGAATAGAATAAATTCAGATTTGAATAGAATAAATGTGAATACATAGAAAGGAATAAAATAGAAAAAAACAACAGAATTGAATAAAATAAAAAGAATATAACCATCTTCCGAAATTCAAAATTTCAAATACACTGAATTTGAATGGAATAAATTTGAATTCAAATAGAACAGAAAAGAATAGAATAGAATAGAAAATAAAAGAATAGAATATAGAAAACTATAGAAAAGAATGGAAAGAATATAACCATCTTCCAAAATTCAAATTTCAAATAGAATAAATTCAAGTTTGAATAGAATAGAAAATAAAAGAACAGAATAGAATAAAAAAATATTGAAAAAATAAAATAGGAAGAATTTTCCCATCATTCGAAATTTGATTTTCGAATAGAATAAATTAGAAATCGAACAGAACAAATTAGAATTCAAAGAGAATACATTTTAATGTGAATGAAACAAAGAAGAATAGAATAGAGAAGAAAAAAATAAAACAATAGAATAGAATAAACTAGAAAGAATCTAATCATTTTCCAAGATTATAATTTCAAATATAATAAATTTGAACAGAAAAGGAAAGAATAAAAAATAAAAGAATATAATAGAAAAGAATAGAGCAGAAAAACAATAGAAAAGAATAGAAAGAATATAACCATCTTCCAAAATTTGAATAGAATAAATTCAAATTTGGTCAAACTGATTTGGAATTTGATTCGAATTTTTGAATTCCATTGAATTCAATTCAATTCGACGAAATTTGGAAACTTCAAATCATTTTCAAATTTGAATAAACAAAACAAATTCCAAAAAGGAATTTAACTAAACTAAATTATTTAAACAACGAATAGAAATGAAACAAAACTATTTTTTTTGTTCTTCACATGTCTACTGGATGACCCCTTAGTGGGTAAATTGATTCCAAATAAACCCCAGATTATACATCACAATGCGTGCTCTCTGGTAGATTTGCTTCTACACCACATGGAAACCTTCCGTTCGTCAAAGAAATGTGCGAATGTCTAGATGGGCAAATGTGATTCTTGTCCCTAAGTAATTCAGGGGGATAGGTTGGTCTTGCCCACAGGTAGGACCCTCAGATGCAACCAGAGGGTCACTTGTGACACCACTGAGGTGGTGTATATCATCTTATGCCCCTGTGGGTCCTTCTGCATTGGCAAGACCTTCCGCTCAGTTCGGACACAATTTCAGGAACACATTTATGAGATATCCACTTATTAATTGCAGAAACCCCTTGCTCAACACGTTTGTCTTGAGCACAATAGGGATCCATCATGTTTGAAATGTTGGGTAATTGAAGTGCTTTGTACACCCGCCATGGGCCCCATTTTGGATACATCTTGGTCCACATCATGAGAGACTAATAAGTATACTGGAATATTTCGACTACTGCATTTACAAGGCTTTAGCTACTTTAAGGGCCTTATGAGAGATGTGTTATCGTGTAAAAAACCTTTTGCCTTGAAACATTGTATATACCAAGAACTGATCCAAGAATGGATGAGGCTCTTTGTTTACACTGAATACCTGTGCGAAGGAGGTACAAGGTGATTATGAAATGAAGATACTTTACCTCTACTTAACTTATCAGCCTACTATTTCCTCCTATGGACCACATGGTTTTAGTTCCTATTTGATGGACTTCCTTGATTGTGCATTTGATGTATAACTTTCCATGCTGTTTGGAGTCTCCAATGGGACTCTTCCTTCCATTTTTTGGGCACGAGGGAGTATTGATGGTGGTGTTCCATATACATCTATTTCCTTCTGGGTACTATCAACATCTGTTAAACCACATCTCTCCTCTAGACTGCCTATATACACTGGGATCAACTCATGGACATCTTTTAGTTAATAACTACAGTATAGTGTTTATCCAAATGCCAAGCCCTTGTTTGTTTGCCAAGTTGGCTTTGAGGATGCAACCTATCCATTGTCATGTTATAAAGTTTACATCAAAATGTACCATGACACATTTTTGTGTGTATTTTAACTCACTAGGTATTGTTTATGTGTCTTCACAGAAATGTTTTTAGATTTAGATTTTTAGAGTGTCAATAAAGATTTTGTGTAAGGATTCTGTTGGGGACCATTTATTATGTTCACCTTTTTTAATTAGTTTATTATATTATATATTTGGAGTGGTTAGAGCCATGAAAACATTTTTATTATATTGTTTTGAAAGTGAAAAGACAGACAAGGGAGCCACATGGTCTTATACACTACTACTACTACCACTGTATTTTCACCCAGATCAAAAACAGAGACTGTTATACAAGTATTCCTATTTTCTATCCATGGCTTCTTGACAGTATTTCTGAATCCTAGTAACAGAGGAGTCTCTGTCCTATTGTTATTACCTCACATGCACAGTGCCATATAGCTAGGTCTGGGCTACTGTAAGTGTGTAGTGGTCACCTTCCAGTATATTAGTAGGTGAACCTGTTTATTGCAATAGAGTTTATATGCAGCTCCTGTTATTCTAGGTAACCCTGTTTCGTCTGTCTAGCATTCTTTTGCAAGTTTTAGCTTAGGGCTCAATAACCAGCAGAGGCTAGAGCCAGGTTAGGCATTCGATGGCCACTTCTAGTAGTTAGAGGTTCAAATGCATGTTGGATTAAAAACTACTAGCCAGGGGAATAGGTAGACTGACTCTGAGTTCCAGTGCCACACCACAGTTCCTGCCGGTGAGAAGCTACATTCCAGACTAGCTGGACAACAGTGGTTCATTTCACAGGAAGGGAATCCGCTCTGTTCACAAAGGCCCTGTCCTGGGTTGAGGCACTTCAACTTATTATTAAACCCACTCTTCCACTTAGCGAAGGTTCTGGTTCTCTTATTTACCTACAGGTTTAGTACAATAGCTTGCTTGGGGAGGATCATTTCTCATAACCCCCAAAAGAGGGCTACATTTATGTATATATTTATACATTTATTGCTGCATTTTCTCTATTATTGTGCCCAGCCATGAACGTTATAGACCATTTTATTTTAGATAGAAATAGACATTTTTAGTCACACTAGGCAAAGAGCAACTTTGTACAGAAAACATTACCATACAGTCCAAAATCTGCTTTCAGCAATGGAGAGATGCCTGAAAGTTAAATTCTGAATAGATGTAATGTTTTACTGTATTATTACATAGAGAAGTATGCTCATAAGATTAATACAAAGCAATAAAGTTAAAGTGATGTGTGTCAGACGTGCCAGAGCCACTTACTGCAGTCAAAACTGAGGCAGGAAATGAAAAGCAAACAGGAAAATAAGTTGCCATTACGAAAGGGTAGACATTCATTTATTTAGCTGCAGCCTTACAACATTTATTAAGTTACAAAGTGATACAAAACATTTTGGAGACCACCAGGCTGACAAAGGGTACTGGAAGTCTACAAAATAATACTCACTATTTACAATCACTCAATAATAAACTCAATAATATACTATAGTAATATACTATCACTCAACAGTTTGAGCTAATTGTGCAAAATTTACAAGAAAGTAATATTTTATGTGACATCATTTTATTTTCTGTTTCGTATTTTTTTTATATTTCAGACATAAACTAGTTTGTTGTCTCTCTCAGTAGCTTTTGGTATGTCAGAGAAGTTCTGTCAACACTCTTTATTGATTGACTGCTTAATGAAAACAAATCACAATTGAAACTACTTGGAGACTATATTGTGGTCTAAGAAGCATTTTTCAGCTGATCATACTAATAGACTTCATCCATGATAAATGGAGCACAGTTCTTATGCAGCAGCAGGAGCAGGATGTCTCTATGTACCTAAAAAAATTGCTAGCAAATCCTAGAAGCATTTTTTTGTTTAAAATTACCATACAGTGATATGATTTGTTAGCTCACGTTGATGTTTTCTGTATATCAATACAATTAAAGACTGGAAATCCCATTAAACATCTTTCACATGTTTAAGTGTATCTGTATCCATTACTCAGATCTCTATTGAATCAGCAACGCTCATGGTGTATTTTTTTTTTAATATAGCATAACTGTGTGAGACAGCTCAAATGACAACTGCCATACTATGAAAGTACAGAGGACAAGTAAAACATAATTTATGCAGAATCACAGCAGGTGGAATCGCTGATCTGGAAATAGCAGTTCAGGAGTCAAAGGATAGCAGCTTTAATGTTCCTCACAGCTGTAATTACCTTGAGGCAGGCTAGTTTTTAACAGTTTTGGTTGAACATAAAGAGTGAAAAAGATCTGGAACTTAAAAGGCCACCAATCTCTACAAGAATCATTGCAGTAGCTCATGAATAAATCATAATCTGTGACCAAAGGCAATTTTTTGCTGTCAACCTTACTATAGAACATAATAACAAATGACCATATAGTCAGCATTTTCCATAATCAACTGTACAAAATAATAGAGGTTAGTTGATGAGACGTAGATCAATAAATCACCTAATGGGAATTTTTCTTTTATTTATATAGCAGATGATTCAGTCTTCAGTTCTGAGAGGCACTGGGAACTACTCAAAGTCTACTGCCTTTCTCCTTTTGGGTCTTACTAATGATCCACACCTTCAGCTTGTGCTTTTCAATGTGTTTCTTATCATGTACTTGGTAACCCTGATGGGAAATATTGGTATCATACTAATCATTCATCTCACATCCAGCCTCCATACTCCTATGTACATTTTCCTGAGCCATTTAGCATTCACTGACATATGTTATGCATCTGCTGTGGTTCCTAACACCATGGTCCATCTTATAACACAAAACAAATATATATCAGGTGTTGGCTGTGCAGTTCAACTCTTCACGTTTTCGTCATTTGGGTCCACTGAGTGTCTTCTCTTTGGTGTGATGGCATATGACCGATATGCAGCCATCTGCAATCCTTTGTATTATGGAACAATTATGACAATGAGAACATGCAACATGCTATTTGTCACTTCTTATATATTTGCTACAGTTCAAGCTGCAATCCAAACAGGCTTCACATTTAATTTATACTTCTGTGGCTCAAACATTATTGACCATTTTATCTGCGATGCTCTTCCATTGATAAGATTGTCATGTTCTAAAACAACCACAAATGAGATCATCGTCTCCCTGTCTGCTGCTATTATTGGTGGAGGTTCACTTTTCATTATTGTAACATCTTATCTTTGGATTGCAATCACAGTCATAAAAATACCATCATCTCAAGGAAAAAGAAAAGCTTTCTCCACTTGTGCCTCCCACCTGGCTTGTGTCACTTTATTTTATGGCACTGTGTTATTCAATTACCTTCACCCAAGTGGTGATGTAAAGATGCGTCAAGACGTAATGGCTTCCATCTTCTACACAATGGTTATACCAATGCTGAATCCACTTATCTACAGTTTAAGAAACACAGAAGTCAGAAGGATTTTTCATCAGCTTTTTACTCGGAGAATTACCTTTCATCTTAGTTTTGTTCAAAACTAGAACTGTAAAAAGCCATTCTACAGCCTAAAGTTTTTTTTCATAAAACACAACTTAAAATAATTTGCTCCCAAGTAGGGCATAAAGAATAGTACGTTTAGTCCAAAAGGCCCCTTGATGAATGAAAAAGAAATATCCTGTTGAGAAGAGCTTACTTGTTGAACAAAAGATGCCAGCAAGGGAGAACAGTTAAAAACAAACAAGGTGAACAAATGCAGGGAACATATAGCATTTACAGAAAGCAGAAAGAAGGTGAAAATAAGATAGAGAGTTGTGGGTGACCAATTTCAAGATATGCACAGTTAATAGTGGTGTGCATTTCATGTCTGCACCATAAGAAAGCTATTATTTTGGCCTTCATGGCATACAAGTCTTATGGTATTTCAGTTACAGGAGAAATCTGGCAAGCAGAATCACCCTTTTAACTTGTTTGAGTTCTTAAGGACTCTGAGACCAAAATCTCCCTGCCATAGCTTCTAGTTCACTTTTGAACTTTTGTTGTTCCTACTCTTCCTGTTGCATATAAAATTAAGATTCCTATATGAAAGGTCTGCGTTTTATATGTCATGGCTGAAGACCTGGCAACTGAATGAATTTTTAGGCTTCCCTTGTACTTCAGGTTTGAAAAGGAAACCTTTGCTGAAAAGGGTCTTTCCTCATTCCTATCTATCTGTTTGAAATAAATGGTGATTTCAAAATTAAGAGTCTTTGCTTTGCCAAAATGTTACCAAAAAATTTACCATTTCAGCAAAATAACCCAATTTCGATGAAACACATTGGAGTCAATAGAGAATACAAAATGGCATTGGTTTTAGGTGGTTTTTAAGGAGGCAGGGGGTTTAAATGGCCCCCAATGATCAAGAAAGCACCTTTCAAATATCTTGGACCCATTAACCCACATTCTGCACATCAGGAGCCATTTATATCCCTTATATGATTTTTTAGATCGACATCTCTGAAGTAGTACCTAATGTAAAAAGGAGAGGTGATTCCTTGTCCTGTGTTGGGGCATGAAGCCCTGTCCTGATTTGCCTGGCTGCTCTGCCACAGCAGAGGTAGACTGCTGTGTACTGCCTCAACCAGTTGTGAAAGAATCATTTTTATACTGCTTTTACATTTTCTGGTATGCCCACCTGGGTAAGCAGAGGTTTTATGTGAGAGAAGTGTATGTGTTTTTGCAAAAAGAATAAAAACTGAAAGTGAATGAAAGTGAAACAAAGATATTTAAAGCAACCACATCAAATCTAATCAAATACATAAGGGCTGCACTAGCCCCATGTCAAGCCTCTTACATGAGGATTGGCCAGAGTCACGTAAGTGTGCAGACCAGCCCCTCCTCACCCCTACCCACTGCCTTCTAGAAACTTTTCAGGTGGTGGTCTGCAGAGCCTTCAACCCTGACCCAAATGTGACCTGTCTGACACACGCCCCGGCTAACTCATACCCAGGCTGCTGCTCAGTCTCTGCTAACTAGCTCCTCCTAGCTAACTAGACGGGGCACTACACACACACACACACACATATATATATATATATATATATATATATATATACATATCACATAAGATAGTGTTCAAGTACTGCTCAGAATAGTGCCCAGCAGTGTACAGCTTGTGTGTACTTTCCTTGTGCTAAATTGTTTTTTTTTTATCCCATATCAGCTAAACCACCAGTGTGCATCAACCCCAAAGACTGAAATTTAATTGACTCTGTTTCTCAACTATTCACATAAGTTTTATGTGCAAAATTACATATCTGATAGTGTCCCCAGGTTGAAAATAACCATCTTTACATATCCATTCTTAGAGAACTGAGATTTATCAACCTTATTATTTTATTCTTTTATTACAGGTATTTATAAGCCCTCAAAGGGGCTTACAATGTAAGGTCCCTCACATTCATAACCACACATACTAGGACCGATTTAGACATCAGCCAATTAACCTACCAGCATGTCTTTATAGGAAGCAACCAGAGGAGTACCAGGAAGAAACCCACACAGGCACACGAACAACATCAGCAGGTAAGTTTTCCTTATTTCACTGAAATGGCTGCAACAGGTTAAAAATGTATTTCTCATGACACCGTAAAAAAGGGCTTTACAAGTCTAAGCAGGCCAAATGCAGATTAGAAGTGAGTTAACTGCATGTTAAAGGCACATTTAATTATTTCTTAATGAATGTGGGGCAGCACAGTGGCAGTGGTAAATGGTTAGCACTTCCGCCTGGCAGTACTAGGGTCATTGGTTCGAATCCCAGCCACAGCACCTCCTGCCTGGAGTTTGCGTGTTCTCCCTGTGCCTGCGTGGGTTTCCTCCGGGTACTCCGGTTTCCTCCCACACTCCAAAGACATGCTAGTAGGTTAATTGGATCCTGTCTAAATTGGCACTTGTATATGAATGTGAGTTAGGGACCTTAGATTGTACGACCCTTGGGGGTTAGGGACTGATGTGAATTTACAATATATATGTAAGGCGCTGCGTAAATTGACAGCGCTATATAAGTACCTGAAATAAATAAAATAAATAAATCATCCCAAAAGTATCTCGACATTATTAACCCCCCTGGCGGTATTCCCTAGTGTAGCTCGGGGTAAACTTTCAGTACCAGAAGCGTAACCCCAAGCTACACTCAGGATTACCCTGCAGCGTTGCTCTGGCATCCCTCCAGCACTTACCTTGTCCTGCGCTCCCACAATGTCCCCCCTGCAGTGTCCCCGGCCATGTCCTCCAGCCGATGCCGTCTTCTGGGTTCCGTTCCCTGCAAGCGTCGGGACATACGGGGGACAGAATTGACGGGAAATTTAAAAATGTTAAAAAGTGGCATTCACTAATACACTAAAATCACATAGTAAAACATTACTGTATCAAACCATTTCACATACATTTTGTCCCGAGTGCTTTGTCCTGTGCCCTGCCAGCATTTTTACTGTTCTTTCTGCCTCGAAACTGAGATGCCGTCTTCTGGGTTCCGTTCCCTGCAAGCGTCGGGACATACGGGGGACAGAATTGACGGGAAATTTAAAAATGTTAAAAAGTGGCATTCACTAATACACTAAAATCACATAGTAAAACATTACTGTATCAAACCATTTCACATACATTTTGTCCCTAGTGCTTTGTCCTGTGCCCTGCCAGCATTTTTACTGTTCTTTCTGCCTCGAAACTGAGAAACGTCCATGGGGTCCAAAAAGCGTCCTTTTAGGTCAAAAGCGGTTTTAGACCAGCTAGAGATCAGCGATAGTAAATCAGAACCACTTGCAGAATTGAGTGAATGATTCGTGGGGAAATTCGTTATCAGACACTGAAAACGATTCTGCGACTTTGCTCAGTGATGTGCGAACTTGGCGCTCTATTTCAAATTTCATTGTTTTAGGTTTGATTACATTATTGAATTAAATATATTATATTATTATTTTAATGATTATTTATTATATTATAATTTATGATTTCGTGTTTCAAATCTTATCATACACGGGATGTTTAGTAGACTCTTTTTCAGACAGATTTCAGTGAGTTATTCCTAAAAATTACAGGCCTACAATAAAAAAATGACATATTTCCATGAAAAAAAATGTACCACTTTGAGCACAGAAATATTGACATAATCAGACCGCTAGAGTTTTTACCTTCATGCATACAATACATGAAGCTAAAAAAACTTTAAGCCTTTACATCAACTTTAAGATCTATGCCATGTTTGAATAAGTGAAAGACAAAAATTATTATGTATAAAATAACATTTTGCAATTATAAAATGTATGCATCTCTGCAGAATAAATAATATATGTGTTATTGAGAACTCCAGTCTGGGATAAATGGCAGTCAAAATATAATTCCGGCTATGCAAATTTGGTAGGTATATGCATTCAGATTCAGGTAAGTAGTGCTTCATCACAGAACATATTTACAGAACATATTTATTACTGAATATTATATATGGAAAATCTCAAGTGGAGATGTGTTTAAATTTATGGGAGAGAAAGAGAACAAAAGATGAACTGCATGTATTTTTAAGTATCAAAATAAAAAATGCCTATTTTCCGTAAACAAAATTGCCACCCTGGTTGGAGAGAATTCATTACATGTTACTGGATAGGATGCAGTTATTCGACAGAAAGTGGGAGGTTTGGAAAACGCATAGACATCTACTATCTGAATAGTGAATATTTATGATTTCATTAATTGTGTTTTTCTGTTGGTGCCATTCTTGTTCTGCCTACTCTCTTACCTATCTTGTTCATACACTTAATTTTTCTGCCTTACATGATTGCACCTTTTTGGAATGTATATTACAGATGTGCCTTGTTTCTGTTTTATATGCTGTAATGTTGTCTTTGCAGCCTATTTCATAAAAACTAATAGTTTGTAAACAAAAAAAAATTGCCACCCTGGCAGCTAGAAGGGGTAAGGACACCTATAGCATACTGTATGCACAACAGAAATTAGGAAAATGGCAGCATAAAGTTGAAATATATCTTTTTCAGCTTATTTTGGCCTAAGATAAATTTTCATGTATTCACGTATGTTTCTGAATATTAAATATTTCTGTTCTGCATCAAGAAGGAAACTGAAGTTACAATAAATAAATAAATAAATAAATGCTGGAATTATAAAGAGTTAAGAATAAATAATGCCTAAGTGTGGGTAGGGAAACCAGAATGAAATTATGGTTGTGCTGTAGGTTAGCCAGTCCCCACTGGTGGTTTTGGTGTAAGAAGTATTTTCTCAGGCTCAAAATTGGGCATTTGTTTCTTCTGTGGGGGAGGAACAGCTCCAAACATATTAGTAATGTAATGGTGTGTCCCATTACCTTCTGGCTGCTGCTTCTGCTACAAAAAATCCTAGTCCAAACCCACTTGAGCTTTTCTGCCAGGAACTGCATAAAGCCAATCACAAGCACTAGGCTTTTTGGCTTTGGCTTTATGCGGTAACAACATAGCCCAGGTGGGTTTGAACTAGGTTTAACACCTCCTGTGCATGAGTGTGGTAGACCAGGGTTGATTGTCATGTTTCTTCCCTTTAGAGAACCACCAGTGGATGAGTCAGCTTCAGAGGATTTATTCACCTTCCTGACCAGGCCATTTTTTGTGTTACGGTGCTGTGTTACGTTAACTGACAATTGCACGGTCATGCAACGCTGCACCCAAATGAAATGTATGTCCTTTTTTCTCACGAATTGAGCTTTCTTTTGGTGGTATTTGATCACCTGTGTGTTTTTTATTTTTTTGCGCTAAAAGCAAAAAAGAAGACCGACAATTTTGAGAAAAAAAACATTTTGGACTTTTTGCTATTAAACATGTCCAGTAAAAAAAAGTAAAATTTCGTCATAAATTTAGGCCAAAATGTATTCTGCGACATGTCTTTGCTGAAAAAAATTCCAATATGTGTAAATTAATTGGTTTACGTGAAAGTTATAGCGTTTACAACGGTGGTATAGATAATGGGAATTTTTTTCTACTAGTGATCAGCGACTTTTAGCGGGACTGCGGATACATATTAATTGCACAGGTTCTGAGGCTAATTTATTGCAGATAAGGCACTAAGTGAGTTTAATTACCACCTTAATCAGCCACAGAACCTGTGTAGTTAATATGTGTTCGGTTTTAAAGGGATGAGGTAGCAACCCTAACCGCGTTTTTTATGGTATAACACTATTGAGGCTTCCTTGGCTTCTCTTTAGAGGGATACTGCAAACATGTTGCTGGAAAGATTTCATCTCTTACCTGTGGAATCGTGACTATATGGAGTTGGATGGCAGATGATAGCATGGTCAGTGCTGCTTGAAAGTATACACACAAGCGTATATTGATCTCCCAGTAGATTTGGAAAGAGGCTGATTTTCACTAAGTGCAAGATACACTGTTTTTCAATATCTTATTTGTGGAATCTGCCATGTTTATTTAAAGTGGATCGTCACTCTCTCAACCAACATTGACTATGTCTAATCCGTATGCTGGTAGCATTAGTAAATAGATAGGAAAGAATGTCATATTTACTTGTTTTAAACTTTTTTCTACATTTCTTCAGTTACTTCCTGGTTTCCATGCCTAGGCAAATGATGGGCAAATGATGTCATACATCCCAGGAGTCTTCAGGAGGGGTGGGAGGGTTCTCAGCTCAGCCTATGTCTGAGCTAAGGGCAGATGGATTCCAGAAAGTAAATGCCACATGAATCATCTGCCATTACTCAATATGGCTACTGCCACAAATGCCAGTGGGAGTTTTTCAAAGTGATTTCTCAGCAAAATAAAGCATGGAGACATGGATACTGGGAAAAAAAAAAAAAAGGGCGCACTCTCCTTTTGAAAATGACAAAAGTGTATACTCACAAACCAAAAGTCATAAATAAAAGCAAGGAACCAATGTGACAGTCCCAGCAAATGGTGGTCTTACGACAGGGTGTGCTAATGTTTTTCGGGAGACAAGCTCCCTTCCTCAGAGCTTTTCAATAAATTATTTTTTATCACGGTAATGCAAGAGAAGAGTGTGCCCTTTTTTGCTTTTTTACAGTATTATCAAGATTCCCTGATCTTAAGAGGGCTGCACCTCAGCGAGTGAGTGGTACCGTGTTCCTAGGATGTGTATGGACCCAAGCACTGCTTTTGCTTTTCTTTCATGTATTATGGAGAAATGGCTGAAAGGGTGAGTTTACTTTAGCTACCTTGCAGTTTATTATTTTTGTATTTCAATGGTTTTTATTCATTTGTAACATTTCAACAATACTTGAGCAACAAGACATGCCCACACAGGGGCTATCTATGGCACATAAAAAATAAAGAAAACAGTGCTTTAACACCAACAGAGCAAAAGGTGCGCCCATGCTATCAATGGCACATAGATTGCAAAAACAGTGATATAACACTGACAGTAGCTCAAACCAAAGGCAGCTATCCACTGCCTCACAAAAGGCAAGCAAAAATAGAAAGGGAAAAGGGGTAGAAAAGGAAAAAGAAGACAAGACCAGGAACGGGGTTTGGGAACGCCAACACCGAACAACACCCCCCGGGGGGGGGGGGAGTGTAGGAAAACCATATGTCAGCCACAGCTCCCATATTTTCAAAAATTTCTGTTGGGAGTCGTTACAGATACTCTACATCTGTTCATGGAGCATCAGAGTGGTCATATGGTCCTGCACCCCATGAAGAAGGACAGGTGGGCTCTTCCATGCCTAAGCAATTGTTCTAGTTGCCGATAGGAACAAATAGGAAGCTAACTTCTGCTGGTGAGCCAACAGGCCCAGTATGGGACAATGAAGCAAAGCGTACTGAGCATCCCTGCATATGAAGGGATGGAACAAGGCAAAAAGGAGGCCATATACATGAGGCCAAAAACAAATAAGTTTCGGGCATGACCACCATATATGCAACACATCTCCATGATGACCACAACCCTGAAGTGATCACTACAGGCAGGGTTCGCCTGGGCCAAAACGAACCAGGACCCAATACCAACGAAACAATACTTTGTATGCTGCCTTCAGCGTGGTTGTATTAAATGAACATTTAGGTATAACAGACCAGGCCCTATTCCAGTCCTCCATATCCACGACCGCCCCCCAGGTCGCACTCCCACTGAGCGATATATGAGAGAGAAGTATGTGTTGAGCACCTATTCAAAGATGCATAAAGAAGGAAAATAAGGCCCGAGGTGCCCGGACGCTGTTGGAAAAGCTGTTCAAAGGCAGATTTTTGAAAGCAGAAGTGCCCGCACTGAGGTCAGCCAATGCTGCAATTGAAGGTAATGAAAAATTCCACCTGAGGGACATCCCATGACTCCCGAAGAGAATTCCAGGTGGGGAAGGACCGAGAAGTCAAAAAGTGTTGCACTTGCGAAAAACCATTAGCCACCGACCAAGAGAATGCCCTAAGTTGATCTAAACCTGGTGGGAAGAGAGGATTGTTAATAATTGGGAGCGAGGGTAGGAAAGGTGACATCAAGCCACTGGAGTAATGTACCAAGTCCCACACTTGTAGGCCATGGAGCAAAATCGGACTCAGTGTCATAGGGCGTAGGGTAGGGGGGGGGGCCATAGAAGCGTCGATGTCGCAATAGGGGCACAATTAGGTAGTTCCAGCAGGACCCAAAGAGGAACGTCAGAGGAAGCATGCAACATAGACAGTGGGGCAATCTGGCTCGCCTGATAATACTTACATTATAGTTACATTAGGCACCCCAAGACCTCCCTGAAGTCTATGGACAATAAGCGTATTTCTGGAGACTCTGGGGTGCCTGTCGGCCCAGATAAAATGCATAATCCTCGCCTGAATCAACCAAAGGAAATGAGGAGAAACCCGCACTGGGAGGGTGCAAAAATAGTACAACAATTTAGGCAGGATGGTCATTTTCAATGAATTAACCCATCCAATCCAAGACAGGTGTGTAAATTGCCAGAAGTGCATAAGAGAGGACACAGAATGAAGCAGTGGATAATAGTTTGCAGCAAACAAAGAGCCATAGGTGGGGGTCAAGCGAATGTCTAGGTATTCAAGTGAAGAGGAAGCTAATTTGTAAGGGAAGAGGGATTGTAGGTGCAAAAGCAAATCTGAGGTCAAAGTAATATTGAGAGCGATTGTCTTATCCAAATTAATAGGGAGACCCGAAATCAAGGAGAAACACACAAGAACCTGTTGCAAATTTGGGAGCATCATCAGGGGATTAGTGAGAGTCAAGAGGGCATCATCCACAAAAAGGTTCAACTTAAATTCCTGTCCCATGTATGGAACACCCGATATATTACAATCAGTCCAGAGCGCTAAAGCCAGTGGATCAAGTGCCAGGACAAAGAGCGCTGGGGACAGGTGGCATAATAAGAAAGGGAGGAGAGTTTACTTTGAATATTAAAAATGAATTATATACCATTTTTGTTTTGTGGTACTCGGATGCACTGCAGTTCCACTTTCACACATACTTTAGAAACAAATTATTTATGCACCCTATAAATGCGGCAAACTTAATGTGCAAATAATGTTCAGAAAAAAGGCATGCTATAAGAATGAATGAATTAAAAGAACATTGAAAAGATTTTTCTACAAATGTCACATTTCAAACTAGAAAAAGGGGCAAAGGTAGCAGTAGATCAACCATTTTATAGTCAATAATTAGGCCCTCAAATTTTCATTAGTAAGTAAAGCAGTTTTTCAGTCAAACTCTCATTAAATCTTTTGAGCTGAGAAATAATATATAGGAGCTGTTAATTAGTGTTATGAAGGAAGTATGCCCTAAGGTATACAATCACATAAGTGTAATTTATGTCAGGGGCCCATGTAGCCACCAAAAACTGTTGAATGATTCCATTTAATTTCATTTTTGTCTTTTCAGACATGATGTATTAATCTCCAATGGCACATGTAGATATTAATATACAGATTGGTAAAACTGTAAATCCTAATTGTTAGGAGCTGGGATTTAATGAGCTGCCTGCTGAATTAAACATTTTGTTTTATTACCGCAAATGCAAATAAAGCAAATTATTCAATGCAAATAGAAGTGAGTTAGCGTCTGTATTTCAACAGGTACCGTCTTCATACTGACTAACGCACAGCTTTTACATAAAAACAGGGATTTTTATTTTAATCCAAAATGTTTAACACCTTCATAGAAAATGACTGTATGACCTAATAGTGTCATGGAACATGGAATTTTGAAAAAAAAAAGGAAGCAGAAAGACTGTAATGGTCATGCATACTAGGCACATAAATAGCTGTGTGTGTAGCAGCCATGTTGTTACAGAATTCAGCCATTACATTTTATTTGTCATTTTCTTTTCTGTTTTAAAACCAGAGATCCAGCAGTTCTGATTCCTCTCCCACCCCCCTCCTTTCCAGAACATAGCTAAAGTTTTAGAGGAGCCTTGAGTCAACAAGGGTCTGGCTCTTCAAAGGACCGGTTATCTCCACTTAGGCTAGAGATCTGGCAGGGCCTGCTAGCAGTCAACTCCTACAGTTTATCACTTTCTAGAGGGGATTGGAAGTGACCTATCATAAAACAATAAACATCCTTCAGGCAATTAAAGCACTAGGTACACATAGTGTGCCATAAAATGTCTACCCAGAAAGCAGTCAGGCGTGGGGTGACCTCTCCGAGACCTCTGCCCAATTCACAACAAAATCCACACACAATTCATAAAATCCAACAGGACCATGATACATTAATATTAAGTATATATTTGAATGGGGAATATCATACCAAACAAATCAAGGTCATACATGACTAATGCAGGCCATAGACGGGCCGTTAAACGTAAAATCGGTCGGTGCCGTTGCCAATGCTGCCACCAACGACGGTTTTTCGTGGATTTCCCAGCATGACCAATAAAAAGAAAAGAGAAGATCCACGAAAAATGGCCGACGGCATTGCCCCACTAACGGCGTGAATATCGTCCGATTTTTCGTGCGAACGAAAATTCGGCCGATAAACGACCCGTCTAAGGCCTGCATAAGCTAGCACATACGGAAGGGGAGATAGAAGTCTCTTACCTCCTGGATGACAGCCACATCCAAAATACTGTGTTTGGTATCCCTAGACATGAAATAAAATACTAAACAAAAATCTACCAGTTTCCAGAATGCAACCTGTAGTGGAAAATATTATTAGTAGTATAAAACTGTGCGTAAGTGATACAGTGATAAACGTGGTGTGGTGACCTCCCAGCTACCACCCCTTAAACTGGATAATTGGTCAAATGGCCTCTGTCAACAACCCTCCCCCCCCCCCCCGATGTAAGATAAAAAAAAAGAGAGTGCAAGCAGTTTGATAGCTCTCGTTTAACATCAACCAAGGAACACATAACTGGACTTGAGAGAGCCACTGCAACATTTTTACTTGATCAATTGAACTAAATGCTAAAACCAAGAACTTTGCAAGTATTCTTCATTTTCAACTCCTTTTTAATTCTCTGTTGCTTTATTGTTTCTTTATTTATTTGTAACACCTTTTTTTCTGTAAAAATTTTATTTGCACCATTTTGACCTTTTCATTATTAAACTCTGTTTCGAAAAGTGTTAAACTGTCCCTAAGGATTTTAATGCAAACTGAAGAACCCCTGTTTCTTGAAAAGTGCTACTGTATATGACATATCTATGAATATACCTGTATGTGGTGACAGAGTGTGTACAGACGTTTACTTTTCATACTTGTTCTTGCTAATATTGTGAAGGTTTGATAGACCAAAAGCTATCTGGTGGCAGTTTGGAATTTAAAGAGTTAATTGCTTAGTTATTTTAACCCAGTGGCAATCGTTCTCAGGCTGCTGGCACCAAGATTGTGGTCACATGAGCTGAAAAATGTTTGTGCAGGATGCAGCTGAGAGTGGCATTGTTACGTAAGTGACAGCACGGTGTTAAATTGATCCGTTATTTGTCAGGAGGTGGTGAGAAGGGAAGGGGTCAGGCACCACGATCATCACAAAGACCAGTGCTTCATCCATTTTATTTGTTAGATATACATATAGATATAAAACACATTGGGTGTGATCACATGTTAACACTGAAAATTCGGAATTAATACTTGGAATGCAAATATTTGGATTTGACATTTTTCTTCTCCATTTCTGTTGCAAAATGAAGGCCAGTGACCAGACCTGAGTCTACAGCTCTCCTTCAGCTGTGTCTGTCTGCCCCGATATTGGTACTATATGTCCAATAAAGAATGCTATAAGCAAGTAAGTACTCGGCAATTTGCAATGTGGAGTAGGAACTGGCCAGAGAAGGATCACTTTGGCCAGCTTGAACATGTAATGTCAAACGTGTAAACCAAAAATCCGTGCAAAAGTTTACTAGAAATGTGTCAGATTATATGAGTGCGCAAAGGGTTAATTCAGAATTTTTTGTATTAGCATGTGGTCACGCACCTTTGGAACCTGCCGTGTTATATATACATACCTCCCAACTGTCCCTCATTTAGAAGGACTGTCTCTTTTTGGAACCAAATTCCTTTTTACATTATTCTTCCTCAGTTTTCCTTCTTTTTTTGTCAGATATGCAGACCTCTAAAATAAATGCAATACTTAACTACAAAAAGTGTTACACTACACTTAACCTTTCACACAATCCTTTTTATTTTCATATTAGTATTTTAAAGGGCCACTGCAAAAGAAACATTGTAGTGAAAAAAGAACTTGTGAGTTTAGTCAATCAATTTATGCTTAATAATTATTCATGGTCCATGTAATTGGGTATATATTTGTGGACTTCTAGGAAACACTAGAAGGGAAAATTCTGTATGTATAATGTCCTTTTAGGTGTCTGCTTTTAGGTTTTCATGATGCTTGTTTATTCTGTGGAAGTGGCAGGAGGAGAACTGATATAAGTAGTTCAGTGTCATACAAGGTGTGTGGTATCTCTGCAGCCATAGACTGGGCAAATGTGGGACAAACTGGACTCAGTATTTTTGGTCACATTTCTAGGACCACCTCTATGACTAAGCCCTGGTGGCGAGCCGAAACACATCTGGGGGCATGGCTTAGGAGGAGCCGAAACTGAGGCTGTCTTACACCTACACTACACTTTGGGTTGTTGGGAGTGCAGTGTCTTCATACCATACAGATTCTGATTACTCATGTACAGTTGCAAGAAAAAGTATGTGAACCACTTGGGATTACGTGGAGTTTTGCATGAATTGGGCATAAAATGTGCTCTGAACGTCATCTAAGTCACAACAATAGAAGAACACAGTCTGCTGAACATAATACTACACAAACATTAGATGTTGCCATGGTTTAATTGCACATAACATGTAAACATTCACAGTGCAGGGAGGAAAAAGTATGTGAACCTTTGGACTTAATAACTGGTTGACCCTCCTTTAGCAGTAATAACCTCAACCAAACGTTTCCTGTAGTTGCAGATCAGACCTGCACAACGATCTGAAGTAATTTTGGACCACTCCTCTTCACAAAACTGTTTCAGTGTAGCAATATTCTTGGAATGTCTGGTGTGAATCGCTCTCTTAAGGTCATGCCACAGCATTTCAATCGGGTTGAGGTCAGGACTCTGACTGGGCCACTACAGAAGGCGTATTCTGTGCTGTTATAGCCATTGTTTTGTTGAATTACTTGTATGCTTTGGGTCATTGTCCTGTTGCATCACCCATCCTCTGCGGAGCTTCAGTTGTCGGACAGATGGTCGTACGTTTTCCTGCAAAATGTCTTGATAAACTCTGGAATTCATTTTCCCATCAATGACAACAATCCGTCCAGGCCCTGAGGCAGCAAAGCAGCCCCAAACCATGATGCTCCCTCCGCCATGTTTTACAGTGGGGATGAGGTTTTGATGTTGGTGTGCTGTGCCTTTTTTTCTCCACACATAGTGTTGTGTGTTCTTCCCAAACAACTCAATCTTGGTTTCATCTGTCCACAGTATATTTTGCCAGCAGTGCTGTGGAACATCCAGGTGCTCTTTTGAAAACTTCAAACGTGCTGCAATATTCTTTTTGGACAGCAATGGCTTCCTCCGTGGTGTCCTCCCATGTACTCCATTCTTGTTTAATGTTTTCCTTATTGTAGATGTGTCAACAAAAATGTTAGCATGTGCCAGAGATTTCTGTAGGTCTTTAGCTGACACTCTGGGATTCTTCTTTACCTCATGCAGCATTCTGCGCTGTGCTCTTGCAGTCATTTTTACAGGACGACCACACCTAGGGAGAGTAGCAACAGTGCTAAACTTTCTCCATTTGTAGACAGTCTGTCTTACCGTGGACACATGAACATCAAGGCTTTTGGAGATACTTTTGTAACCCTTTCCAGCTTCATGCAAGTCAACTATTCTTGATCGTAGGTCTTCTGAGAGCTCTTTTCTGTGAGGCATGGTTCACATCAGACAGTGCTTCTTTAAACCAGTAAACCCAAAACAGGTGTGTGTTTTTTAAGGGCAGGACAGTTGTCAGCAACACATCCAATATCATCACACTGATTGGAGTCAAGGTTGGCAAACTCCTGGCTCCAATTAGCTCTGGGAGAAGTCACTAAGCTAGGGCCTCACATACTTTTTTTCCTCCCTGCACTGTGAATGTTTACATGTTATGTGCAATTAAACCATGGCAACATCTAATGTTTGTGTAGTATTATGTTCAGCAGACTGTGTTCTTCTATTGTTGTGACTTAGATGACGTTCAGAGCACATTTTATGCCCAATTCATGCAAAACTCCACGTAATCCCAAGGGGTTCACATACTTTTTCTTGCAACTGTATGAATGGATTCTACCAAAGTCATAGGCAATGCCTACATGTGATGCTGAAGGTTGCAAGGCAGAGATTGTATTTATACAAAAGAAAAGTGCCATGAATTAGGGGTGTAACCACCCATCAAAAAGCATTTCCCCGACTAACCATAATTAAGGTGTGGATTCTAAACCAAATAAAGATTATAAGAAAAAAGTTAGCAGCTGACAAGAGCAGACCTGTCAAAAAGACGGTATATTATGAATCCTATGCGGAGTAAATTATCACCATAAGTAATGGATGCGAATATTTTTATTGAGATCAATTAGATCATGAAAAGGTTGGCATTTAAATCATGGTGCACACACTGTCAATCATGAAAATAAAATCGGTGAATAAAAACAAAAAAACGTTCTGTGTTTTCACTTAGCTGCATCTATATAGATGGCTGGAAAAGCTGAGATGAGTTGAATCCAAGTTTAGGTAAATCTTCACAATTTACATTTCTTATTCTTTCTCTTCTGTCTTTGAAATGTCAAAATACTTCCTTCATATATTAATCAATATGGAATGATGAAGTATGAGTGATAAAACTCCTGGAGAATAAATGTATAATGAATAAAGAATCTTGGAATAGTCACTTTAGGCATATATTTGCATCTTAAAACATCAAGCTTGAAACCAATAATAAAAAAGAATGGCTTCTAGAGAGGGAATATAGCATTGTAATCGTTATTACCTTCTTTGCCATTCATCATCATCACATAAGTTGGTAAAGAAAATTCAAAATACAAAATAAAGGTGCAGCACTAAATATAAATATCGTATTGAAATAAAAAATAACCAGCAATATGAATTATGTAATGAATATCATATGAATAAACCAACAATATGAATCATAAATATTCCGTAAATATGAAGTGAAAGAAGTGCTGAATAAAAGTGACCAACATCATAATAAAATGACAAAAAGTGACAAATCATACAATAAAGTGAAAATTAGTGCATAAAGTGCCAAAAGGCCACATAAATTAGTAGACGTGAAGTCTTAATGTGAGATCTCGGGTTAGGAGTGATCCCTTCCTGAATCTTCTGGTGAAAATCAAATAATAGAATTGCGCACTCTCCAGATGCGCAATTACATTGCGCATTTGAGAACACAATTTCTCAGAAAGTCAGCTGGGTCGTCTAATGAGGCGTCTATAGCCTGGTATGGATTCCTCCGGGGATTAACCGTAGATGGCAGCAACTTCCTTCTCCTTGTCAAGAGACTCTTAATCTACAGGCATCTGTGCAAGGGCTGTGAAGGAGGGCCTCCAGCCTTCCCATGCGGTGCCATGGGATCCCAAGAAACCAAGGGGGTAAGCGGCACCTCCCAAGGTTTCGAGATAAATTAGTTAAAAAGGCTTATCATGTAGTGCACAGGGATCAAGATGAGACATCAAGCCGCCCAGCAGCCACACGGTCAGCGGGAATCAGGAAATCAAAGCAAGGATATCTCTGTGACCAAAATGAGGCATGGAGAGCAGCGTCGGATGTGAAAGGAGAAAGGGCCAGTAACACGTTTCGGAGCATGTGCAGTAGGCTCCTTCTTCAGACCTTCAGAGGTCTGACGCTGCTCTCCATGCCTCACTTTGGTCACAAAGATATCCTTGCTTTGACTTCCTGATTCCCGCTGACCGTGCGGCTGCTAGATGGCTTGATGTCTCATGTTGATCCCTATGCACTACATGATGAGCCTTTTTAACTAATTTATCTCAAAACCTTGGGGGGTGCCACTTACCCCCTTGGTTTGTTGGGATCCCATAGCACCGCATGGGAAGGCTGGAGGCCCTCCTTCACAGCCCTTGCACAGATGCCTGTAGATTAAGAGTCTCTTGACAAGGAGAAGGAAGTTGCTGCCATCTACGGTTAATCCCCGGAGGAATCCATACCAGGCTATAGACGCCTCATTAGACGACCCAGCTGACTTTCTGAGAAATTGTGTTCTCAAATGCGCAATGTAATTGCGCATCTGGAGAGTGCGCAATTCTATTATTTGATTTTCACCAGAAGATTCAGGAAGGGATCACTCCTAACCCGAGATCTCACATTAAGACTTCACGTCTACTAATTTATGTGGCCTTTTGGCACTTTATGCACTAATTTTCACTTTATTGTATGATTTGTCACTTTTTGTCATTTTATTATGATGTTGGTCACTTTTATTCAGCACCTCTCTATAAATAAGAGTGCTGGAGTTCCTTAACCTCCTTAGCGGTATTCCCGAGTGTAGCTCGGGGTAAAATTTGAGTACCAAGAGCGGGAACCCCGAGCTACACTCGGGCTTACCATGCGGCGTTGCTCAGGGGGTCCCTGCAGCACTTACCTTGTCCTTCGCTCCGGCGATGTGTCCCCTTCAGCGTCCCCGGCCATCTCCTCTGGTCGATGCCAGCATCTGGCTTCCGTGTTCCAGTTCCTGTGACGTCGGGACGTACGGGCGCTGGAACCGGCGGGAAATTTGAAATTTTTTAAAAATGTTATTTTTGCTGTCATTGCTGTTTCAATGCATTTCACATACATTTTGTCCCTACTGCTTTGTCCTGTGCCCTGCCTGCATTTTGACTGTTCTTTCTGCCTGGAAACTTAGAAAAGTCCATGGCGTCCAAAAAGCGTCCCTTTACGTCAAAAGCGGTTTTAGACCAGCTAGAGAACAGCGATAGTAAATCAGAACCACTTGCAGAATTGAGTGATAATGATTCGTGGGGAAATTCCTCATCAGACACTGAAAACGATTTTGCGACTTTGCTCAGCGATGTGCGAATTTGCCTCTGTATTTCAAATTTCAGTGTTTTTGGTTTGATTATATTATTGAATTAAATTTATTATTATTATATTATTATTTTTTATGATTATTTATTAAATTATAATTTATGATTTCGTGTTGCAAGTTTTATCATACCTGGAATGTTTAATAGACTCTTGTTCGGACAGATTTCAGTGAGTTATTCCTAAAAATTACAGCCTACAAAAAAAACTACATATTTCCATGCAAAAAAATGGTACCGCTTTCAGCACAAAAAATTGGAAAGAATCATACCGCCGAGGAGGTTAATGAGGTTCAGAACATTAAAGTCCTGTTATTGTATAGAATGCATGATATGACTTAGCTCTATTCAAAAATTTACTTGCCATCGGTGGAAGTGGTATATCGCCACATGTAATTAAATAAACTCCTGGAAGTGATCCCAAATACTGGCGGTTTTCAGTCTTGCCCAGTGTTTATCCAAGATGGAGGCGTATGGCGTGCCTTTTTCCCCTCATGGACATCGCAGCATGGTGTGACGCAGAACGTGATGATGTCACTACTTTGACGCGTTTCATCCGCCAATCATCGCGGACTTCACCAGAACTGGGTGAACAACAACTGAATGAATTTATTTTATTCAGTAAAATGCTTGCTTATAGCAATTAAAGTCATTGCTATAAGCAGACTCTATAACTTTCCTACAGACTAAATAATATGCACTGATTTGGGTTATTTTCACCAAAGAAATATAGCAGAATACATTTGGCCTAAATTTATGAAGAACAATAATTTATTTGCAAAATCTTATAACAGAAATGAAGAAAAACATGTTTTTTTCAAAATTATGGGTTTTTCTTTTTAGTTTATTTAGCAAAATATGAAACCTCAGTTTTGATTAAATACCACCAAAACAAAGCTCTAGTTGTGTGAACAGAATGATAAAAATTTATTTTGGGTACAGTGTGCACGACCGCGCAATTGTCATTCAAAGTGCGACAGCGCTGAAATCTGAACATTGGCCTTGGCAGGAAGGGGGTAAATGGGCCCAGTATTGAAGTGGCTGAACAGCATCTTTTTCACAGATAACAATGTAATAAAATACAGTATTGTGCAGAAGTTTTAGGCAGGTGTGAAAAAATGCTGTAAATTTAGAATGCTTTCAGAAGTAGAAGTATTAATAACTAATTTTTATCAAATCAAATCAATATTTGATGTGAACACCATTTGCCTTCAAAACAGCATCAATTCTTCTAGGTGCACTTTCACACAGTTTTTGAAGGAGCTTGACAGGTAGGTTGTTCAAAACATCTTGAAGAAATAACCACAGATTTTCTGTGGATGTAGGCTGTCTCAAAGCCTTCTGTCTCTTCATGTAATCCCATGCAGACTCAATGATGCTGTGATCAGGTCTCTGTGGGGGCCAAACTATCACTTCCGGGACTCCTTGTTCCTCTTTACACTGAAAATAGTTCTTAATGACATTGGCTGTATGTTTGGGGTCATTGTCCTGCTGCATAAAAAATTTGGGGACAATCACATGCCTCCCTAATGGTATGGCATGATGGATAAGTGTCTTCTCAGCATTGAGAACACCATTGATCCTAACCAAATCTCCAACTCTGTTTTCAGAAATGCAACCCCAAACTTGCAAGGAACCTCCACCATGCGTCACTGTTCTCTGTAGACACTCCTATTATACTGTTCTCCAGCCCTTCACAAACAAACTGCCTCCTGCTACAGCCAAATATTTCATATTTTGACTCATTGGTCTACAGCACCTGCTGCCATTTTTCTGCACCCCAGTTCTTATGCTTTTGGGCATAGCTGAGTCACGTAGCCTTGTTTCCACATCCTATGAGTGAAAACATAGGAACCTGGGGTGTTTGTAAGCCCAACATTTTTTTTCCTGTTGGTTTGGCATCATGCCTCACTGAAAGCATTATTCTTAACCATTAGCCGCCCAGCCAATGGCCGTTTGGCGGCTTCAAAAGTGTCTCTGCACTCCGGCAGTTTGCGCTAATGCAGAGCGGCGCAGCAGTGCAATCTGTCACCGACCGTGCACCTCGGACACGGCCGATGACAGATCCGAGTACCGGCTCCCGTTGCTGGTACCATGTGACCTGCTGTGACCAATCACAGCAGGTCACATGACAGTTGTATACAATGGATGGCTTCATTCATGATGCCATCCATTGTATACTAGTGCCTAGCTGTGAATGGTCACAGCTAATCACATGCACATGTCATGTGATTAGCTGTGACCAAATCACAGCTAAGCACAAAAAAAGAAAAAGCTGAATGAATCGATTTCATTCAGGTAAATGCTTGCTTATAGCAAAGTAATTCTTTGCTATAAGCAAATTGTGTAAAAAAAAAAAAAAATACTGATCACTTCCCCAAAGTAGTACAATGTTACTATGGTAACATTGTACTACTTTTGTCATAGTAAAATATGAAAAAAAAAATCTTAAAAAAAATTTAAAAAAATGTAATAAAAAAATATAATAAAAAAATAAAAAAAAATTAAAAAAATATATATATTTTTTTTTTTCATACTGTCACCAGTCAGTGTCCCTGTTCACCGCCATGCCAGTTATATGATGATGCTGTACTGCACTGGTGACAGTATGTAAAAAAACAAAATAGTGAAAATAATTTTTTAAATTTTTTAATTTTCCGAAAAATTATGACAAAAAAACACAACTTCAAAAAACTCGCCATGCCTCTTATGAAGTACGTCGGACTGTCTACTCTGCAAAAAGGGGTCATTTGGGGATATCTGTACTATTCTGGCATTCTTGGACCTCAAGAAATTAGATTGGCTGTCAGTACTTCAGGATTGATCAATATTCAGATCTATACCATAGTTTGTGAACTCTATAACTTTCCTACAAACTAAAAAATACATCCTAATTTGGGTTATTTTCACCAAAGACATGTAGCAGAATATATCTCGGCCTAAATTTATGAAGAACAATTATTTATTTGTAAACTTTTATAACAGAAACAAAGAAAAATGTGGGTTTTTTTCAAAATTTTTGGTCTTTTTTTGCTAATTTAGCAAAAAATAAAAACCCCAGCGGTGATTAAATACCACCAAAAGAAAGCTCTAGTTGTGTGAAGAAAATGATAAAATTTTAGTTTGGGTACAGTGTTGTATGACCGCGCAATTGTCATTCAAAGTGTGACACAAAGTGCGAAACCTGAAAAATGGCCTGGGCAGGAAGGTGTAAAATTGCACGGTATTGAAACGGTTAAGCAAATTGTTTTTGCTAATTTGTAAAGCTCCTGACCTGGAGATCCTGCCAGTAACAGCATTTCCTGTTGCAGGCTGACAACCTCAAGCCAGTGCCTTGCAAATAGCAGCAGCTTTGTCAGCCTGCTGCAGGTATTTCTTCAGTTGACTTCTGTGCTGCCTATCAGGTCTATTAGATAGCCAGCCCAGCAGCTTTTTCACTGCTTTACACTCTAGTAGATCATGCTATATGACTAATGAAATCAACTGCATCAACCATAATGATGCAGTTGATGCAGTTGATTCTATACTCAGTGATGCTATTACATCTCCCAGGGCAATTGCAATAGGTCTAATTCTCAGGCCAATGTTCACTCTTTGCATAATGTCACTATTTATTGTACAAAATGCTCCAAACCATATACACATAGAAACAATTTTATTGATATATTTGAAATGCTTTTCCATTAGAGCATTCATTACAGGCAATGTTGTGATTTGGTGAACCTTTTTACATTTTCAAGAACGTTAAAACACAGGAGAATTATGGGGCGCAGGAAGAACATAACTTAGGAAGGTATTAGATATAGGGTTTATCAATAAATAAGAAAAACAATCTTGTTTAATAATGGTAATGAAATACACTATTCCAAATTACTGAATATAAAAAAGGTGAATTAAAATACTCATCACTACTAAACATAATACAGGTTTGTGTGTTCCTGAAATGTAATTAAGTTTATCTCCATTTGCATATAGGATACGGTTTCTAATTTTGTGCTTAGCTGGGCATAATATTGCAAATACAACATAACAAAAACATTAAATCAAATTAGATTACAAGATTAGTTAAAGCAGAACTAAATGGTGAATACTTACCTGTCCAACGGTCCCTCCCTGCCACTGGCATTTTCTTTTGAGAGCCGGTCTTTGGGCCTCTTCGTTGGCCGGCGGGAGTGATGTCACTCCTGCAGATGCAACTAGTCATCCCGGCACTCAGAGACTGGACCAGCACATGTGCAGCTAAGCTCACAGCGCTAGAAAAGGCAGCGAGCAGACAGGCAGGGGCATTTTATGGCAGAAGAGTCATTGCAGGTCTTTTCTGCAATAAAAGCCTGCCTGCTCGCTGTTTCTTACAGCAGAACATCAGTTCCAATTTAAAAAGGCCTTGTAAATCAGAAAGCCACAATGCCCAACATAACACAGCTGTATTATGAGCTTAATTAAAGTGTAATTTGAACATTATTATTATATTATTATACAGGATTTATATAGCGCCAACAGTTTGCTCAGCGCTTTACATTATAGTGGGAGACAATACAGTAACAATACAGTTCAATACAAGAGGGATTTGAAGGCCCTGCTCCTTGGAGCTTACAATCTAGGAGGGAGGGGTGATGGTACAATAGGTATTAACTGTGGGGGATGGACTGGTTGGAAGAGTAGAGGATTCCAGTATTAGCTGAGGGCAGAATAGGCTTCCCTGAAGAGATAGGTTTTCAGTGATACCTAAAAGTAGATAGAGTAGGCGATAGTCTGATAGATTGGGGTAGGGAGTTCCAGAGGATGGGGGATGCCCTGGAGAAGTCTTGGAGACGAGCATGGGAGGAGGAGATAAGGGAGCTAGAGAGTAGGAGGTCTTGTGAGGAGCGGAGAGGACGGTTTGGGTGATATTTAGAGACAAGATTGGTTATGTAAATTGGGGCAGTGTTGTGGACGGCTTTATATGTCATTGTTAGTGTTTTGAATTTTATCCGTTGGGCAACTGAGAGCCAGTGGAAGGATTGGCAGAGAGGGGTTGCAGATACAAAACGGTTAGTAAGGTAGATGAGTCTGGCAGCAGCATTCATGATAGACTGAAGAGGGGATAGCCTGCGATGGGGTAGGCCAGTGAGGAGGGAGTTGCAATAGTCAAGGCGAGACATAACAAGGGAGTGAATAAGTTGCTTAGTGGTTTCCGAGGTTAGGATTGGGCATATTTTGGAGATGTTGTGGAGGTGAAGTCTACATGATTTTGTCAGTGATTGGATCTGGTGCTGGCAGGACAGATGGGAGTCTAGGATTACACCTAGTACCCTGGCATGAGGGGAGGGACTGATGATTGTGTTATTGATCTTGATGGAGAAGTCAGGGGAGGGGGCACGGGCTGGGGGGAATACTAAGAGCTCAGTTTTGGAAAGGCTGAGTTTGAAGAAGTAGAGTGACATCCATGCCGATATGTCACTTAGTAGGCTACCAATGCGAGTGGAGACTGAAGGGGTGAGGTGAGGGGTAGAAAGATAGATTTGCGTGTCATCAGCATAGAGATGGTAATTGAAGCTGTGGGAGTTTATCAAGTGACCAAGGGAGGAGGTGTAGATGGAGAAGAGAAGGGGTCCAAGGACAGAACCTTGAGGGACCCCTACAGAGAGAGGGAGTGAAGAGGAGGTGGCAGCGTTATAGGTAACACTGAAGGAGCGCTGCGATAGGTAGGAGGAGGGCCATGAGAGAGCAGAGTCTCTCAGACCAAGAGAGTGTAGTATTTTGAGGAGGGGATTGTCAACCGTGTCAAAAGCCGCGGAGAGGTCGAGTAGTAGGAGTATTGAATAGTGGCCATACATTACAACATTACAATACTTAAAAGAGAAGTATGTTTTTGTTTTTTTTTAAATCTTACTTACCTACTGTAAGTGGATACAGCATAGATCCGATGTTGCATCTGTCTACCACTGGCTCTTAGGATGATAATTGAGCAATCAGAGACCACTGATCATGCAGTTCTCTCTACCACTCTGAGCAAAGAGCAGTGACTTTAGGGTCACGGGGTCAACAAAAAAAGAAAACAGGTCACAGGAGTGCAGAACGAATTGCACTCCTGGGATCAACAGAAGAAGTACAGACAAACGAGCTTTGGCTGTACTGCTCCTTTTAAAACTGAATTCCAATTAAAAAAAACCCTTCATTTAAAGCCTAAGTGCAGCCAAAATAAAAACAGAAAAATCAGCATAAGGAATATAACTTACAGTCAGTACACGGTGTCCCTTGTGCTAATGCCTATTCTTTTAGGTACCATCCTCCTCCATCCATGCCCCCCCAAGCTACCCCCACCCCTCTAAGCTTCCAGTGGCATGTTAATAGGATTAAGGGGCTGTCACAGGCTTTCATTAAGAGATTCTAACTATGTCATCCTTTTTGCCCAGCTCCTCAATTCTTAGAAGCTGTTCTCCAACTTTTATGAATAAAACAGCATCTATGAATAGAAGGACCTTTCAATCCTCCATTCATAGCTGTAGTAAGGCTTCGATTAATGGAGCAGCTGGGTGGAAAGGGTGGGAATAGTCAGGCTCTCTTGATGAGAGCCTGTGATAGCTTCTATAGTTCTATTAACTCCCGTCACACCGGAAGATTACCGCAGCAGGGAAGGGATGGGGGGCATGGATGGAGGAAGATTTCAACTGAAGGAAGAATGCCAAAGAACAAAGGTTGGCCACACTAGCAACGATGTAGCAGATAAAATCCTTTATTTGAATCTTTCACAAATTATCAATTAAGAACATCACAACTCCAAGACTGAACAGGGAAACAGTAATCGCATTTCACACAAACACGTGCCTAGTCATTACTGAGTTACACTTGTCAGAAGCAACTTTAAATAACATATAACAGCTGACTATAATTAGCAATTTGACAGGATTCAGGAATGCATTTCATACAGAATGCAGGATTCAGGAATGTGTTTCATACAGAGTGCAGGATTCAGGAGTGCGTTTCATACAGAGTGCAGGATTTATGAATGCGTTTCGCACAGAGTGCAGGATTCAGGAATGTGTTATGCACAGAGTGCAGGATTCAGGAATGTGTGATGCACAGAGTGCAGGATTCAGGAATGTGTTATGCACAGAGTGCAGGATTCAGGTGTACGTTTCACACAGAGTGCAGGATTCAGAGATGCGTGTCATACAGAGTGCAGGATTCAGGAGTGCATTTCATACAGAATGCAGGATTCAGGAGTGCGTTTTAGACAGAGTGCAGGATTCAGGAGTGCGTTTCATACAGAGTGCAGGATTCAGGAATGCGTTTCAAACAGAATGCAGGATTCAGGAATGCGTTTCATACAGAGTGCAGGATTCAGGAATGCGTTTCATACAGAGTGCAGGATTCAGGAATGCGTTTCATACAGAGTGCAGGATTCTTGGATGCGTTACCTAAAGAGTGTAAGGGTCATAAGTTAAAGCGCAAAGTCACCAATTAAACATACACTTACATTCTAAAATCTTGATTAACGCCATACAGGAGCCGAGGCAAGAATGCCGGCATCAGATGGATAACAAATGAGTGCAGCTGAGCAGGACCTGCAGCAGTGTGAACATCTAGCCAGGGATTGTGAACAAGCCGGCAGGGGTACGGTGCAATGAGGGAGAGTGCAGCTGTCAAGTCCTACCTGTGATGTTGGGGATGGGTGGGATTGATATGAGTTTCAGTGGCTCCGCACCCTTATAAAAACAACCAGTTCAAATGAAACAGTTGGCATGTATACAGTGCCAACCGGGAAAAAGGTGGAAAAGGGCAGGACCAATTGGGACTATTGCATGTTCACTCACAGCGGTGTATAATTCAGGTTTATTATACACCGCTGCGGGTGCACAAGCAGTAGTTCCAATTGGTCCTGTCCCTTTTAACTGTCTTCTCTAGCCAGCAATGTATAAATGCCAGCTGTTTGTCTATGCAGTGCTTGCTTGACAAAGAGGGGGGAGCCCCTGAAATGCACATCGGCCACGCCCATCTCCGACATCATTGCGGCTGCAAGCCCCGCTGGCTTGCCCACCAATCCCTGGCTGTGCTAGATGTGTACACTGCTCACACTACTGCAAGCCCTGCTTGGCTGGAAGTTAGCATATAAAGAATAGATATAGTAATGTGGGACAAAGGTGAAAATGTGAGAAAGTCCTGTCCAATCCAGGACTGTTGGGAGGTATGCAGAACATATGTCAAAAATGTGTACAGCAGGGGCGTCCCTAGGCAGGTGCACCAGGTGACACCTATCGCATGGGGTGACACTGGACCAGCTCCACAAAAAGGTAAGTTGTAAAGCAAGCTGATGATCCCCGCAGGATGGATCGGATCTGCGGATTGAGCATAATGGTTCAGAGTCTCATCCATTATGCTCAATCTGCAGACCGATCCATTCGCACCGGGTGACGCCAACCCTAGGGACGCCTCTGGTATACAGCACTTTAAAACACACATCATATACAAGTGTGTATGCTGAATCCATGAACACTCTGCCGCTTAACATTACAAAACTCTAACAAGGCTACAATTCATGGTCACTGACAAGCATCTGTATAACAATACATGAAATTATTTGTAAGAGATTATAAAAAAGTATACCAGTAGATGGAGCTATAAATGCATTGCTCTTTGGGTTTGTCTACATGGGCGTTTATAAATAGCATTAGAAATGTATTCTAAACACAGTTCTGCATTGCTGAAAACACACTATTGACAGGATAAATTGAATCTTACAGTGTACATTAGTATCACTTCTTCAGGTTCCATTTGAATTTGCCCGACTTATTCAAGTATATTACGTACTTGTTTGCAATTAAATTGTTGGTAAAGTGAAGCAGTGCTTTTTACCCTTCACTTAATCACCCCTACACCCCACTCGTCTTGCCTTTTAGCCCCCTGTCACTTCATTCAGCTGGAAGTGAAAATAAAACTGCAGCTCTACTGCTAATAAAATAAGTGCACAAAAATATTAACCCCTTGACCTCCAGAGGGTTTTACCCCCTTCGTGACCAGACCATTTTTTTGCCCTTCAGCTCTGCTCTATCCTCAGTTCATACTATATCGGACTAACTATGCATCCAGCATTTGCTCAGGCACGGCAGTCCGTTCATTTGATTGGGCTGCTGTGCTGCCTTTCCCATAGGAAAAAGGTGCATGCACCTTTGGACCACGTAATTCCTGCATCCGTAATTGCACTGCAGGCTGAGATGTGTGGGGGTGCTGTGCAGAATGAATGGCAGCCCTTCACATCTCGCAAGAACAGTGCGACTGTGCTGCGGGTGGTTGTGGGTGTGATTCCTGCATCCGAAACCAGCCTGCAGCTTGTGGGCTAGTGAAGCCAAGGCCAATTCACAGTTATGCAACACTGTACCCAAATTAAAGTTATATAATTTTTTTTTCACACCTATAGAGCTTTTTTTTGGTGATATTTGATCACCAGTGGGTTTTTTATTTTTTATTATATAAATGAAAAAAAAAAAATTTGAAAAACATATTTTCTACTTTCTGTTATAAACATATCCTATTAAATAAAAAAAATAAATGTCTTCATAAATTTAGGTCAAAATGTATTCTGCTACATGTCTTTGGTAAAAATAATCCCAATAGGTGTATATTATTTAGAATCAGTCCCAATGTAATGACGGTCTGACTCATTTCATGAGGCCCTTAAAATGCCAGGATAGTACAAATATCCCCCGAATGACCTCTTTTTGGAAAGCAGACAGTCTGAGGTATTTAGCAAAAGGCAAGGCAAGTTTTTTGAGGTTGGAATTTTTGTCACTTTTTTAAATAAAGATATTAAATAAAATTTGTTTTTGATTTTTTTTTAACCATTTGCCCTCCTGAGGATTTACCCCCCTAAATGACCAGGCCTCTTTTTGCTACTCGGTTCTGCACTAATTCATCTGATAATTGCGCGGTCATGCAATGCTGCACCCAAACGAAATTTAAGTCCTTTTTTTCACACAAATAGAGCTTTCTTTCGGTGGTATTTGATCGCCTGTGCGGTTTTTATTTTTTGCGCTATAAAAAAAAAAGGCTGACAATTTTGAGACAATCTACTTGTCTACTTGTCCTGATTAAAAAAAAAAAAATTTAACCAAAATGCTGGTGCTGTTAGGAATGTCTGAAACTTTTAAAATCAAAAGGGGCTTTATGGCAACTTAAAAGTTTACATTACACTGTTTTATCTCCTCCTCCCCTGCCTGCACATCTCCAGCACCACACCCAGGGATTAGCAGGGAGGAAAGAGACCTTCAAGTGTGATAAGAACAGATTGGGTGCTTGTCAGGAAAGGGGAGTGTCCGGCTTATCCTTTATCCCTTTCGCTGCCAGAGCCATTTTTGCATTTTTTGCACACGTTTAAAAAAAATCACCTTAGGCCTGAAGATTACACAAAACCCCCAAATATTATATATTTTCTGAAATCAGAGACCCTAGAGAATAAAATAGTGGTGGCTCCAATTTTTTATGTAGCATGATATTACAGCAAAGGTCTTGGAAATGCAAAATTTCAGTAAAAATACACAAGATAGTTTTAGGACACAAAAAAAATTAAATTACCCTATTTTTGCTAAAATATAAAAGATGAGGTTCCACCAAGTAAATAGATATCCAACATGTCAAACTTTAAATTTGCATGCGCTTGTGAAATGGCAACAAACTTCAGTATCCTATATTTTTTATAGGCGACCCTTTTAAAGCTCCATATAGGTCATCAGTGTAGCGTTACGTAGGAGGTCTGCTGCTAGAATTCTCTCTCATTTTTGCATGCACGGCGATATGTAACATGTGTATCGCAATCAAAGTTTTCATGCGTAGGCGCCCTGGACTGTGCTTTTACGTTTGTACATGCATATATGTTGTGGGGGGGGGGGCTCAAATTTTTTTTAAGGGGATGTTATGTGCTTGGGTGTAACTTTGACTTTTTTACTATAAAAAAAAAAAACTTCTACTCAACTTTTTTTTTCATCACAAAGGGGACAGAAAGCCTCCTATGTGATCATTTTTTGGTGACAGGTTCTTTTTAATGAGACATGCAGTGTTTAAAAGACCCTGCTTGTCTCCCCTGAATGTAATGCAGTGTACACCACACTGCATTACATTCTTTCGGGGAATCTGTGAATGGGGACCTGGAAGTGACGTCAAACGTCACTTTTGCGTCAGGACAAGAAGGGGAGGGGAGCAGACGTGTTCGTTCTCCTCCCTCCCCTCTAGATGCCAGCGCACACTGAGCCAGTCCCAGGCCCGCAGATGGGCAGGCAGAGCCCGGGAGACTTGGCAAGTGGGAGAGAGGTTCACACACGGGTGGAGGCTGGCACTGTGGGCTGTGTGTCCGATGCCCAGAACTACTTGTCCCGGGCTTCGGGCAACACAAATTCAACATCCCTGTAATCACATGGTACAGTGTGTTGTGATTAGCCCAGGTACCATGTGATAACTGTGGGCCAATCACAGCATCACTGTATAGGAAGCACAATTGTTATGAATGACATTCATTTACAACAACTTTTTTGATATTGTGATCATGTCATGTGATCGCATAGCAATCACATGATCCCCGGGTTGCTGAAAGTGGCCATGTACAAGGAGAGTGGTGCACTGCTCACCCCTAATCCATAACAGGCTGTATGATGTATGTACGTGATCCAGCCTGGCCATGCTGCCTACCCACAGTAAATGTATGTGATCAGGCAGCAAGTGGTTAAACAAATTTCAACTCTAATCCATGAACCTCAAGTACAAAATCAATAAACCAAGTTTCCAACCTGTGTGCTGTGCAAAAAAACCCAAAACATAGACATACATAACCTATCACATCTAGTGATATATAAACTAGACAAAAAAAATTATCAATCTGCATGAGTCCACATCCAGCAGTGCCATACCAGTGCCATCAATCTGCTAAAGGCCAGGCGGGATACTCCTCCTTCTGAATGGACATCATAGGACGTCCTGACAGAAAGCGCCACTCACGGGGGCTGCGCAGCAGTGCAATCTGTCATCAGTCCACGGGACACAGCCGATGACAGATCACTACACTGGCCTGCTGGCAGTATCAAGTGATTGCTGTGACCAATCACAGCAGATCACATGACAATTGTATACAATGTTCAAAAAAATGAAAGTAACACTTAGAAAACACATCAGATCTCAATGGGGAGAAATCCCCTGCTGGATATCTATACTGATATGGACTGGGTAATGTGTTAGGAACGTAAGGATGCCCCATTGTTTGATTGAAATGAAAATTATCAACCTACAGAAGACTGAATTCAAAGCCCCCGCGAAAATCAAAGTGAAAAAATGATGCAGCAGGTTAGACCATTTTCCTGAAATTTAATTGCAGCAACTCAAAATGGTACTCAGTAGTTTGTATGGCCCCCACATGCTTATATGCATCATTGAGCTCCTGGACAGTCTGAGGTGCAACCTGACAGTGTGGGCCAAAACATGATATCCCAGAGGTGTTCTATTGGATTTAGGTCAGTTGAGCATTTTGTTTAGCATATAAAAAAGTAATTTTACTATATATTTGTAAATGCATTCCAAAAATGTAGATTTGTATTTTTAAAGACATACAGTATATTTGAAAATATATTTTTAAAATACATTTTAAAAATACACTTCCACTTATAATTACTGTTTGTCATTGTTTTCACTTATGTGGATTCTGAGCACTTTAGGGTCTATTCAAAGACTGTTCGTGATAGATCCCACATGTGGATTTTGAGCATTTTATTGTGTATTTATTAATCATATTTATTTGTTTATATATATATTTGTTGGAACACTTTATTAATTTATATTTGTTGATCAAGAGGGGATATCCTTTGGATGTGTTTGCAGCTTTTTATTAATGTGGACGTGGGATATTTGCGCAGTTTATTAATTTTTATTACTCGTATACAATTGTGTTGCTAGCTGTGATTGGTCACAGCGGTCACATGGTGCAGACAAGGCCAATCACAGCCCATTTGTACCATGTGATTTGTCCAATCACAGATAATCACAGCAAAATACACTGAATGAATCAGTTTCATTCAGTAAAAATGGTTTGGTTGCTAGTATCAATGAAATACATTTGTATCAGCAATCATAATGTGTAAAAAATAAATAAATCCTGGTCACTTGCCCAGAGTAGTAAAATGTTACTAATATTACCCAGTGGCATGGGGCCAACCTGCAGGCCTGGAGCTGGAAAGGGAGACGCTCAGAGGTTCACCGGCCCCCAGAGCGAGGACCACCTGTATGACAGGAAAGGAATAGCCCAGCTGGAAAGGCCTGGAAGCAGCCACCAACCCACCAACGGTACAGGCGAGAAATTGAGTGAGTACCACTGCACCCCCTGGATGGATAGGGGAAGGAGCACTCTGGTGGGAAACCAGATTTGATACTACCAGTGACTGTTCATCTCTTAAAGTGACAGGAACCAGATCCCCTGTTACCCCAGGGATACCGCTAGATTGCTGGTTGAAGAGAAGTTCATCTAGGGTCTGGAGTGGTACATTGGGAGAGGCTGGCTCTCTCTCCTTCAGAGACTGTGCTGCAGAGAAGGCTTGTGGATCGTTCCAGGAAGTTGTCCTCAGTTTATTGGTTTCCTTGGGCATCCTGTACACCCCTAACCTTATCCCAGTTAAATTCCCTAAATAAAACAACAAAACCTAAGCACTGATTTCTGACTCTGGATGCAAGTCTTGGTGAAGATATGTGATGCCTGGCTGTGCCAAACTATAGGGGACCCAAATCTTCTAACGATTCTTAAGGGGGGTAGTACTACATAACCCAAAGAATTAAAATAAAACTGGTGTGGCACGTACTGTATTACTACCTGTAAATAAATTATTAACTTTCGTGTGTTGGGAGTTTTTTATGCAAAACAATCTATAGTGCCATGTGTACCTGTGCCCTGCATCCCATCATGGTGTACGCTGTGTCTCTTAAAATATATAAAGTGTATGTATGTAATGCGTAACTAAAGTTTATTTTTCATAAAGTGTTTTATAAAGTGACTGGTGCTCAAAAATTCACAGTTTTCAGTGCGTTCAGATCACTCTGTGCTTCCCTCCTTGTCCACCTCATTCGCTAGAGTTCCGTGAACCCCTATGCAGCATAAGTGGGTCTCAAGTGATCTGCATGCACTGAAGACTGTGAATTTATGAGCACCAGTCACTTTATAAATCACTTTATAAATAATGGACTTTAGTTGCACCTTATACAGAGACTTTCTATAATTTAAGAGACTTTTTATGCTGGGATGGAGGGCATAGGCACACATGGCACTGTAGATTTATGTTTTATAAAAACTCTCCACACACAAAAGTTAATCATTTATTTATTTACAGTCAGTAATACAGTAAGCGCCACACCAGTTTTATTTTAATTCTTTGGGTTATATCCTACTTTGAGGATACAAGCACAGTGGAGGAAACTATACACGGTGTGGTGGGACAAAGTTACTTTGGAAATGTATGTAGCAGAACAACTAACACCACACACAGTTAAGTGAGATATGAATCCTAAAGATGAGCTGAATGATAAAGAACTAATAGAAGAGTGGTATAAGTTATTTTAGTGGTTGTGAATTAGAACTAATGAAGCTCATCATAAAAAAGGAGACAAAATAAATTGAAGGTAAAAAACTAAATCTTGAAAATTATATGTGGGGAGTAGGTGCTATTGATAGGTTATACCATTGGAGGGTATCATCCCTTTTTAGACCATAATCATAAAGAAACACCAAATGATGGGACTTTAAATACCCCTCCAATGGTCAAATATGAGCATAACAACCTTATAAAAATATTTAACAACACTGTATTCCACTAATATTAAAATATGATTACATTATAAACATTAATAATATAGGACGTAGAATCTGTCCCTTATCTCCCACATACAGTGGTGGAGAGACTCTTACATTGGAGTCCTATGGGTATATGAACTGTAAGTCGACGCGTTTTGCGGGGTAACCTGCTTCCTCAGGACCTTAGATCTAAAAAAAGTGTAAATGGTAATCACTACAACAATACTGAATATATGAGAAAATTAGATCATTACAGTAATTACACACATAATGAGCTTTATTACATAACTAATTCCAAAGTAAAAAGGAAAGAAGGGGTAAAAAAGAAAAAAATATATATACATTCATAATGGAAAAATGTATATACATATGCATCTATAAATAAATATTGAAATACATACATGTATCAATGTGTCCCTTACTGCAGTCCAAAGTGTCACAAAATGTAAAGGCACTGGAAAACACATGATATGTTCAAAGATTGATGGGGATTCCTAGCCTGGTATGTCCTGCTGACCCATGGGGAGACCATTGCCAGAGAGGAATAGTGGACTAAACAGGAGAAAACATGAAAAATCGATATATATAAAAAATGACAAAAAACATCCACATATCTAACTACCGAACAGGATCATACCTATTATTCAACATATTACATCACGCCACATAAGGGCAATAGATTAAATATATTCATGTAGATATCAGAGGTATAAAGAAACAACAAAAAGCCCCCAGTAAAATAAAATATCACACACAGCTTGCCTTAAACAGTAGTGAATTATTGAATGTATGGGCCAAAAATACAGTTAGGTCCATATATATTTGGACACAGGAACAATTTTAGTATTTACCAAAACATATTCATGCTATAGTTATATAATGGATATGGGCTGAAAGTGCGCACACTCAAGTTTAATTTGAGGGTATGTACATCCAAACTGGAGGAAGGGTTTAGGAATTAGAGATCTTCAGAGTAACTATCCACCCTTTTTCAAGAGACCAAAAGTAATTGGACAAATTAATATAATCATAAATAAAATGTTCATTTTTAATATTTGGTGAAAATCCTTTACTGGCAATGACTGCCTAAAGTCTGGAACCCATGGACATTACCAAAGACTGGGTTTCCTCCTTTCTGATGCTTTGCCAGGCTCTACCTGCAACTGTCTTCAGTTGTTCTTTGTTTGTGGGTCTTTCTGCCTTTAGTTTTGCCTTCAGCAAGTGAAATGCATGCTCAATTGGGTTGAGATCAGGTGATTGACTCGGCCATTGCGGAATATTCTACTTCTTTTCCTTCAAAAGCTCCTGGGTTGCTTTTGCAGTTTGTTTTGGATCATCCCTCTGTACTATGAAGCGCCGTACAATCACATTTGCTGCATTTGGCTGAATCTGGGCTGACAGTATATCTCTAAACACTACAGAATTCATCCGGCTGCTTCTGTCTTGTCACATCATCAATAAACACCAATGACCCAGTGCCACTGGAAGCCATGCATGCCCATGCCATTACACTGCCTCCAACATGTTTTACAGATGATGTTGTGTGCTTTGGAATATGAGCTATTCTAAGCCTTCTCCACACTTTTTTCTTCCCCTCATTCTGGTACAGATTAAACTTAGTTTCATCCATCCATCCATCCAAAGAATGCTTTTCCAGAACTGATCTGGCTTTTTTAGATGTTTTTTCAAAGTCTAATCTGGCTTTTCTATTCTTCAGGCTTATTAATGGTTTGCACCTTGTGGTGAACGCTCTATATTTGCTCTCATGAAGTCTTCTCTTGATTGTAGACCTTGACAATGATACGCCAACCTCCTGGAGAGTGTCCTTCACTGGTCTGTATGTTGTGAATGGGTTTTTCTTTACCATAGAGAGGATCCTGTAATCATCCACTACTGTTGTCTTCCGTGGACGTGCATGCCTTTTTATGTTGCTGAGCTCACCAGTGCGTTCTTCTTTCCTTGGAATGTACCAAACTGTTAATTTGACCACTCCTAATGTTGCTGCTATCACTCTGATTGATTTGTTTCATTTTTGAAGCCTTACAATGGCCTGTTTCACTTGCATGGGCAGCTCCTTTGAACGCATGATGTAGGTTCACAGCAATTATTCCAAATGTAAATACCACACTTAGAATCAACTCCAGACCTTTTACCTACTTAAATGGTGAAGAAATAATGAAGGACTAGCCCACACCTGGGCATGAAACAGATTTTGATTCAATTGTCCAATTGCTTTTGGTCCCTTGAGGAAGGGGGGATGACTACACTTAAGAGTTATAATTCCTAAACCCTTCCTCCAATTTGGATGTACATACCCTCAAATTAAACCTGAGAATTTCACTTTCAGCCCATATCCATTATATAAATATAGCTTGAATATGATTTGGTAAATAGCTGAAAAAAAATAAAATTGTGCCTGTGTCCATATATGTATGGACCTAACTGTATGTCTCATATGTCTCACTAACCAGAGGAATCAGGGAAAGCAGGTCATCAATCCCTGAAAGTAAATGCCATGCAATTAAAACTAACCAAAATCTTGGGAATAAAAGAGCAGCTACGGCCATTTGTGGACACAGCTGAATGTAAAGAGAGGTCTAAGGACCTCCAGGAGTTCATTAAAAATGTGATGTAGATATTAAAAGAAAGAAACAAAAAAAGTTTCCACAGAGATGTGGTGACCTATAAGAACCAGTGAGACTATAAATGGCAGGAGGACATTGATACAACATAATGAGGATTTGGAGGACACATCCCTGCTGATGGACTCAAGGGAGTCGTCAGTAGAGAGAGAAAGGAGTGTAGTAACACATAAGAAACCAAACCCTATTGAGATAAGAGCTATATGCAACAAAGAGAGACCATTAAAAATATTCAGGGGGAGGGCAGAAAGGAATACCAGGCACCCAAATCAGGTTACCAGCAGAATGGAGTTAGGAAACCCTTCCATATACCTAGGAATGGACAGGGGATTAGGAGAGAATATCACACACATAGAAAAGGTAATTACTATAATGGACCCTAAAAGCCTTGTAATACATTGAGGAATGGGGTTAACCCTTACAATAGGTTTGCCTCCTTGAGGGATTGTCAAACTCTAGATCAAACCCCCAGAAGGGAATATACTAACATAGGGTATTTTTTTGGCAGAGATTATCCAGAGAGACCTCCAAGAATAGTGCTGCGCTGCCCTCTAGTGACCCCAAAAATACACTAATAATAAATAAACACCATCCTGAGCATCAAACCCAAAGTGTAATAGAATAAATCTGTGAAACAAATAAAGTCAATAGTAAATAAAAACAAAAAACTGGCTGAACCACTAAATCCAAATGATATGTGAAACACATATAAAAAATAAACCAAAATCAAGTAGCAATAAACAAATGGACAACCTATAATAAACACCCGGCTGAGCTGAAAAATAAAGTGCAAAAAAACAACAAAAACAGTAAAATATGGGAAACATATATCAGAAATAAAACATGATCACGATAGCAGTGAACACCTGGCTGAGCTGTAATAAACACCCGACTGACACGTTACGGCATGAGGACAAGATTCTGTCACTGTGAAAAGATAGGAAAATGTGACACAGGATTCGCATTTAGGGTGCATGCGATGTTCCAGACTAGTGTTCCTGGACAGAGAAAACTGTGGACTTGGCTTTCTCTGGATTCTGCAGCTCTGGTTCGAAACATTCAAGCCTGTGTCTGGGTTTTGCTAGACAATCTGGAGTACTGTGCTGTATTGTTATATACTCAGGTCTGAGAATAGCTCAGAGCTCCCAGTTTGGAGTCTGCTCCCAGTAGGGACACAGAAGGTCCCCAGAAGGGCCCAGCTGGAAGCCAAGAGACATCGGTCTCAGTTCCAGGAGTCAGGTCAGCTCCTATCGGGGTTTCAGCAGAACCCCAGTTCACAGGCCAGAGGTGGGCTGTGCAGCATGGTGCTGTGACTAAAGGTTAGAGAGCCAAGTATTCAACAGGGTTGGACAACACAGTCTGAGAAATTTCTTTCTGCATGCGCGGTGTGAAGAGAATTATTGTCAAAATAAAATGGACCCACCGACCAGGCAGACATCTGGCAATACCTTACAGACTCTGGAGATTTCTTACATCAATTTATAGGGGGAACCATATGGGCTACATCTGCTCTTTGGCTGTGAACTTTTCAATAATTTGATCTGCAAGCTAGTATTTGAAGGATGGATCATAGGGGCTATTTTAGATGTTTTTGTCCTCTCCTCTTTTATTCATGAACCATTAAATGCTCTGATATACAAGCTAGCACTTGAGGACCAATATCTGTTAGCTTTTTTTTTACTCCTGTCCCTATGGTGGATCCCACTATTTGGAGTGACGTGCCAAGGGATTGTCTAATAGAATTTTCTGTACACCACTCCCAAGAAAGCATTACGATAAATGTGTTTACCTTATCCATAACCATTACATTATCAGATGATTATTGTGTATATACTCCTATTTCCCATAGAGCTTAAAATGGATTGGCCTTTAGGAGGTGATAATATGATTACAGGTGAAACTCAATAAATTAGAATATTGTGCAAAAGTTCATTTATTTCAGTAATGCAACTTAAAAGGTGAAACTAATATATGAGATAGACTCATTACATGCAAAGCAAGATAGTTCAAGCTGTGATATGTCATAATTGTGATGATTATGGCTTACAGCTCATGAAAACCCCAAATCCACAATCTCAGAAAATGAGAATATTGTGAAAAGATGCAATATTCTAGGTTCAACGTGTCCCACTCTAATCAGCTAATTAAGCCATAACACCTGCAAAGGGTTCCTGAGCCTTTAAATGGTCTCTCAGTCTGGTTCAGTAGGAATCACAATCATGGGAAAGACTGCTGACCTGACAGTTGTGCAGAAAACCATCATTGACAACCTCCATAAGGAGGGAAAGCCTCAAAAGGTAAAGAAGTTGCAAAAGAAGTTCGATGTTCCCAAAGTGCTGTATCAAAGCACATTATTAGAAAGTTATGTGGAAGGGAAAAGTGTGGAAGAAAAAGGTGCACAAGCAGCAGGGATGACTGCAGCCTGGAGAGGATTGTCAGGAAAAGGCCATCAAAAGTGTTGGGAACTCTCACAAGGAGTGGACTGAGGCTGAAGTCAGTGCATCAAGAGCCCCCGCACACAGACGGATCCTGGACATGGGCTTCAAATGTCGTATTCCTCTTGTCAAGCCACTCCTGAACAACAAACAACGTCAGAAGCGTCTTACCTGGGCTAAAGAAAAACTGGTCTGTTGCTCAGTGGTCCAAAGTCCTCTTTTCTGTTGAGAGCAACTTTTCCATCTCATTTGGAAACCAAGGACCCAGAGTATGGAGGAAGAATGGAGAGGCACACACTGCAAGATGCTTGAAGTCCAGTGTGAAGTTTCCACAGTCTGTGTTGATTTGCGGAGCCATGTCATCCGCTGGTGTTGGTCCACTGTGCTTCATTAAGTCCAGGGTCAACACAGCCCTCTACCAGAAGATTTTGGAGCACTTCATGCTTCCTTCCGCAGATGAACTTCATGGGGATGCTGACTTCTTTTTCCAGCAGAACTTCGCACCTGCCCACACTACCAAAAGCACCAAAACCTGGTTCAATGACCGTGGGATTACTGTGCTTGATTGGCCAGCAAACTCGCCTGACCTGAACCCCATAGAGAATCTATGGGGCATTGCCAAGAGAAAGATGAGAGATATGAGACCGAACAATGCAGAAGAGCTGAAGGCCGCTATTGAAGCATCCTGGTCTTCCATAACACCTCAGCAGTGCCACAGGCTGATAGCTTCCATGCCACGCCGCATTGAGGCAGTAATTGCTGCAAAATGGGGCCAAACCAAGTACTGAGTACATATGCATGCTTTTACTTTTCAGAGGTCTGATATTGTTCTATGTACAATCCTTGTTTTATTGATTGCATGTAATATTCTAATTTTCTGAGATTTTTGATTTGGGGTTTTCATGAGCTGTAAGCCATAATCATCACAATTATGACAAATCACGGCTTAAACTATCTTGCTTTGCATGTAAGGAGTCTATCTCATATATTAGTTTCACCTTTTAAGTTGCATTACTGAAATAAATGAACTTTTGCATGATATTCTAATTTTTCAAGTTTCACCTGTATATGTCCATTTTGTATGTTTTTATAAACACACTTTTAATCTTTATTTTTTGAAAAAATAAAAAAAAAAAATCATACTTTTAACATTGTATTCTATTAATGTTAATATTAAAGCCCCATTATTTGGTTGTTTTTGACATTCAGTGTAAAGAGCAACCAGACAGACATATTCTTTGTAAGGCTTTGCAGTCTTGGGCAGAGCCACACAGTAAACAGCGCTGGATCAGGGCTGAAGATGTGGTCTGCGCTCAGAGGTAAGGACAACTTCACCATGTTTTGTTTGGCTGAACCCTTGACGGGCCCACAGACCTATGGGCCACAGTGCAGAACGAAGAACCTGAACACACTTTGACTTCCTGAATTTAGGAGCGTGAATGACACCTTTCTGAAGTCCAACAGTTGGGTGGAACAAGGAGAGTTGGAAGCAATAAACTTTAACCTGAGGACTAGTACTTGTAAAAATGCAAAGATGTACACCAGCAAGAAAAAGTCCCTGGAGCCTATTCCAGTTGTGCCAGTCTACAATATCCAGAGGGAAGGAACCCAAGAAAAACTGAAATGCTTACACAATAAATTCCTTAACTCATAGAGACCCACAGAAAGGCCCATAAACGTTCTTTCAAGAATCTTTTTGAGTTCATGAGCCACAAACACCTCTTCCAAGAGAGGTTCAGTGGTGGCTGCCTCTTGCCATTCCACCATTAACTCCAGGACTCTCAGAAGATGCCATGGATCCTGGCAATCCATGGCTTCTTGGTACAATGGGCATCCTACTAAGGACCATGCTCCCACTGTGGAGCCCTCTAAACCACCAACCACTGACACACCTGAAGACAGAAATGTGTCACCTCTTCTCCCAAAATGTGGAACCAACACTCAACCCCTGAAACGCATCCACAGATTGAACTTCATGAGACCCCCATGTAGGATGAATTTGAATAGTCTTCTAGCTTGCCGTGGACAGCAAGTTCAAATGGGGTGCAATGTGGGAAACCATTGATTCTGACCAAATCTCCAACTCCATTTTCAGAAATGCAACCCCAAACTTGCAAGGAACCTCCACCATGCTTCACTGTTCCCTGCAGACACTCATATTATACTGCTCTTGAGCCCTTCACCCAACAAATTGGCTGCTGTTACAGACAAATATTTCAAATTATGACTCATCAGTCCAAAACACCTGCTGCCATTTTTCTGCACCCATGTTCATATGTTTGCTTGCATAGATGAGTTGCTCAGCCTTGTTTCCATGTCGGAGGTATGGCTTTTTGGTAGCAATCCTTCTGTCAGGGCTCCAGGGTGTGACCAGAAGTTTGTGGACTGACGCAGGGAAACGCAAGCTTCAGATATGTTATAAATAAGACAATTTATTAAAGACTAACAATACAAACATAAACGCAGTGCACCAAACCCCAAGCTAACACAAATACATACAACAAGGTGACACAAACCCAAACCTAAACTGATACAGATACACAGGTACATACACATATAGAGCACAACGTAATCAGGCAGGCCGGGTCGATAACTATTGGGCAGGTAGGTACAGGAGGAGCAGGCGGAGAGAATGGTGAGGGTCACAAGCCAGGGATCAAAACAGGAGAAGTAGCAGAGGTCCGGATCAGGCAGGGTCGGCAATGAATCAGACAGGAACAGGAACAGGAATGCAGGATACAGGGGCCCATAGAAAAACACACACCAAGGCAGAGACTGCAGGTCTGGCCATCCCTTAAATACACCTGCATGATCAGCTTCAGGTGTTTGGCTGGCTGCAGGGTTGAGTCTCTGATTGCTGGGAGCACCCGCTGGCCAGCCCTGGTGCTGCAGCCCACAAGGCAGGTGAGTCCCACCATTACTGGCAAGTCCATTCCTGACACCTTCCATGAAGACCACTTCTGGCCAGACTTCTCTGGACAGTAGATGGGTGTACCTGGGTCCCACTGATTTCTGCCAGTTGTGTGCCGATAGCACTGCTGGACATCTTCCAATGACAAAAGAAAATAAGCATGATGTGTCTTTCATTTGCTGCATTACGTTTTCTTGGCTGACCACTGCATCTACAGTCCTCAACTTTGCCCTAACAATGGTGTCCTCAATGCTGAGAAATACAGGCAGGTATTTATCCATCATTCCATACCATCAGGGAGGCATGCAATTGGCTTCAAATTTATTCTGCAGCAGGACAAAGGTCCCAGACATACAGCCAATGTCATTAAGAACTATCTGCAGCATAAAGTAGAACAAGGGGTCTTGGAAGTGATGGTTTGGCCCACACAGAGCCCTGATCTCAACATCATTGAGTCTGTCTGGGATTACATGAAGAGACAGAATGTTTTGAGGCAGCCTACAACCATAGATTCTGTGGTTAGCTCTCCAAGATGTTTGGAACAAACTACCCACCAAATTCCATCAAAAATGTGTGCAAGTGTACCTAGAAGAATTGATGCTGGTTTAAAGCCAAAGGGTAGTCACACAAAAATTTGATTTGATTTAGATTTTTCTTATGTTTGCTAACTTTGTATTTTATAGATTGGTTAAAAATAAACAATTAAAATATATATTTGTGAAAACTTTCTTACGTTACAGCATTTGTTCACACTTGCCTAAAACTTTTGCACAGTACTGTATAGGAATGTTAGAAGCATCATAAATGCATGAATTAGAATTCCATAGATATTTTGATATTTGACCACATCAGTTCACATTATCATATATTTCTTTTTGTGTCTAGTGCATCTAGGAATAAATGTGTGGGAAAATCTAAAATGTTATAGTTGTCATTAAGTGAGAAAAATCTTCCAATAGGGACACCTGTTCCTTTGACAGCTCACTAAGATGAGAATTCTATTTCCTTTTGAGAGATTTCCTCACATTTCCTGTTGCATCTCAAGGACAGGAAGGGAGGTGATATCTGCCCAGCAGGAACAATAGCCTGACAGGGGTTTTGACCCTTCCATATGCTATTCAAAACTTAAAAAAGAAGTTTTGGCCTTACGTACACTTTAATTGAACATTTACTTTCCAAAGTAAACATTTACTTTTCTAAGTGAACAGTCTATTTCTTTTGGAAATCAACCCCACTGTTTTTGCACTATATACCACTCTCAGTAAGAATTGAATTGGGGGAAGTATGTTACCTGATCCTTAAAATAAGTTGTACTTTTTATATTAATTCAGCCTAGTGGTACACTTTAACCATAATGACACCACATCCAAATTATATCTGTTCCACAATTTTCATTTTTGTTTTGAACATACTATGTAATAACAAAATGTATTCACACCTTATTTTACAGATTGTAATATTAGTACCAAATAAACACAGTATATTCTTTTCCCAAGAATAATGCTAAATAAAGGAGAGTTGAACAACAAAGGGAATCAAACATAAATGATCAGGCTGTGTTTGTTTTTTCCAAAGCTACAGTAATTGTTATAATGAATCCATTGAGATGTTCTCTGATTTACATCAATTAGCATTATACAAACTCTGTTTGACACATACACAGTAAACCCTTTTGGCTGTCCCTCTAAGGACAACACGGCTGCTGGCAAAGAGATATCCTAATTTGTCACCAAGAGATTTATTAAATTATGTGTCCTTTGAGTGAATCAGGATACACAGTAGAACAGTAACATCCTTGAAAACATGTCACAGGCTAGATGTAACAAGGGTATTTTTACCAGCAAAGCTAATTTAATGATCGTTGACAAGAGACAGGATTTGCAAAATTATAGGTGGGGAAAGTATCCTCCCTGAAGTATTCCTTTAAAAAGAAAATGGATAGTTTGCTAATTAAAGGAGATCACATATAATTTACAATTTGTCAACCCTTAGGGTCAGAAATAGCCAGAATTCTAGGTAATACTGTGCAATTACTCTGATGCATAGAAGCATTTTATGGGGCATCTTGAGGTTGTTTCTTCTATGAATTATAAACAGTTTAGATCAGATACCACCACTGGGGGTGTAGCAAAAAAGGTGTCACATTATTTCTAATACCTTGACCACATGATCAATGTTCTCCAACATCCAAGTCAAAGATGTGAATCTCTATAGTGAAGAGTAATTAGCACATGAACATAAAGGTTTATAAAAGTGCACAAAAGCCTGATGGACTCCAGTTCCATATTTAGGATATGGCCTTCTTGACTAAACGGAACTAATTTGCAAACAGTTGATTCCATGGCATGGCCTGTGATGCTGCAATATACACATTGTGTGTATGTATATTATTATCATACAGGGTTTATATAGCGCCAATAGTTTGCTCAGAGCTTTACATTAAAAATGGGAGGCAATACACGAGACAGTATAGTAACAATACGATTCAATACACGAGGGGTTCGAGGGCCCTGCTCCTTGGAGCTTACAACCTAGGAGTATATATATATATATATATAGTTTTAGAGGGTAGACAGCATCAATGGGTACAGAGAGTTACATAGTTAGTCTGCTTGAAAAAGTCACAGATAGTCCATCTAGTACAACCAATGGAAGGGAAAAATAATATGTACAATTGTATATATACACAATCCTATACCCACAGTTGATCCAGAGGTAGGTAAAAAATTAATGGTCCAAATTGCTCCAGCAGAGAAAAAAATGCCTTCCTAATCCCCCAAGAGGCAACCCGATATTCCCTGGATCAACTTTACCTATAAATATTAGTATCCAGATATATTATGTACATTTAGGAAAGAATCCAGGCCTTTTTTATGTGTAAGCTTTTTTTATTAAGTATAGGCAAATATTACAGGTGTACAATACAGATTCAAAATGCATTCAAACTCATGTATCACAATTTGTGCAACCCAAATAGTAAGAGCAAAATACAATATAATGCCAAAACAAAGTAGAGAAAATATGGTGATCAACAATTGTCAGGCATAGAGAGAAATTACAATGTCAAAACTGTCTGTTCTACAAAAGCCCCCAGACTACAGTGAAATATCAACAGATGTTTATAAAATATTTATGCATCATGTGGGATATCAAACATCTTAGGTCATTTCAGCTGAGGATAAAATATTTGGGTGCGTGTAAGACGGTTAAACACTCTGTCAATAAAGCATATAAAAAGTAACAGAGGAGTTAAAAGGAAGGAAAAAAAAGAATAAAATAACAAACAAGTACCGTAAGTAAATAAAGAAAAGGGGAAGGGCGGGTTGGGGGGAGAAAGAGAGGTTGAAGGGAGACATTAAGGGGGACCATGGGAAGAGGCCAGGAAAGTTGGGGCCTTCAGACCTTATCAGAGACAAAGGACTCAAAGTCAGACGAAATCCAAGTCTTTTTTAAAACATTCTACTGGGCTGGTCAGAATCAGCTCTTGAAGGAGTCTGTTCCACATTTTCACAGCTCTTACTGTAAAGAAGGAGGTTAAATCTCTTTTCTTCCAAATGTAAAAAGTGCCCCATTGTCCTCTGTGATGACCCTAACGTGAATAACTCTACACCATGTTCTCGATATGGACCACGTATGTATTTATACATGTTGATCATATCCCCCTTTAATCTCTTCTTCTCAAGAAAGAATAAATTCAGTTCCTCTAATCCTTCCTCATATCTCAGCTCCTCCATGCCTCTTATCAGTTTGGATGCCCTCCTCTGCACTTTGTCCAGTCTCCCAATATCCTTTTTGTGAACTGGTACCCAAAAAATTGAACCAGGTAACCAGGTGTGTCCCCAAAAAATCCACAGTAAATAAATAAAATACAAAGGGGCTACAGCACATAGAACATTATTAGCTTCTATTAAAGAATAATCAAGATTATTCTTAATAAGAACAAATAATTATTCTGTTCTGTAACCCCCTTGCATTTTGTATGAGGGACGTCCAAGTCGAACCGGGACTTTTAATTTTACAGGTATAACATGGGATGCTAGCATGGCGGTACTACTCTAAGTAGTTAGTGGCAAGTGTGTCCTATTTCTGATAGGCAGCACACATCATGGGCCAGTCCAGAGACTGCTAATCAAGATAGCAGACAACAGTGTTAGTGGGTGCATGGAAAAGCATGTGGTGATAAAGTTTCTTGTGTATGAAGGTGTAAAACCAGCGGATATCTACAGAAGACATCAAGCACAGTACGGTGATGAGACGCTCAGAAGCAGTAAGACATTTGAATGGTGTAAACGTTTCAAAGCTAGCCGTACGTCCATCAGTGATGATCCTGGCCGTGGTGTTTCCGAGCCCACAGTTTTCATTCCTGTGAACATTCAGCACGTGGAATGCCTGATCTTAGATAGTCGATGTATAACCTGTCGTGAAATTGCACAAGAGACAACTCTTTCTGTGGGAACGATGAACACAATAATGACAAAGTGAAGTGAGCTGTCCTAAGATGGTTCAGGCATACTGACAAAAACAGCAGTGTTTTTATTGTCAACGTTTCGATGAAGACACTACAACATGGAAGTGAACAGACTAATAAACCCAAAGTTCCACCCACCAACAACAACCCCTAGTGATGTCCTCACACAGTGCAAGAGTTAAAAGACACATACAGGGAAAATGTAAACAAAAGGATAAAAAAAAGGAGAAAATCACAATATTTTATCAGAAAAGCAAAATATGCAAAATCCATCTAGTTTTAGATCTCACCTAGCTGAGATCAAGCTATCAAAAATAGCTGTTGCAGAAAAACTGGAGCAAAGCACGTAATGAACATTTGCAAGATGGCCACTCCGACACATGAAAAACATCGACAGGCCATAGAGAGATCACTTTGATGCAGTTGGCCAGCTTAAACATGCATTGTAATACGTATGAACTAAATATCCCTATTTTTATTGCAAAGTTTGCTAGAAAGGGTATATACCAGTGTGCAGAGGGTCCTTCACAATTTCTACTGTCTTCATTCCAGGTTCGCACACTCCGGCCATTTAAATGGCCGGGCCACCATGACGTCGCTCCCATGCATGCACACAGGCATCATGATTGTAGCACAGCACTCGCAACTGACAGCACACTCAGTGTACTGTTAATGTAGAGCACAGTGTGCATGCGCCAGTGATGTCACCAGCTGCTTCAACTGTGAATATCTCCTAAACAGCGCCTGTTTGGGTGATATTCACTTTATTTACAGGTAAACGTTATTATACATTTCAAAGGAGAGTTTACTACCGATTTAAATATATATATATATATAATTATTATTAATATTATTCAGGATTTATATAGCTCCAACAGTTTGCTCAGCGCTGTACAATATAAAGGGAGACAATACAGCAACAATACAGTTCAATACAAGAGGGTTAGGAGGGCCTTGCTCCTTGGAGCTTACAATCTAAGATATATATATATATATATATATATATATATATATACAGGGGTGGACTGACAGCTCATGGGGCCCCTGGGCAATAGGAAATCATGGGGCCCCTGTGTCCTCGCCCACACTCAAACCACACCAAAAAAAGCCTATGAAAGGTACCAGGGGCATCTCATGGGGCCCCCTACTGACCCCGGGCCCTCGGTGACCCTCTCCCTCAGTTCCCGAGCGGCTAAATGGTCAGTCCGCCCCTACATATATATATATATATATATATATATAATTGAATAAAAAGCTTCATTTATTTGTGTCCTTTATACAGTATCTACCTTGAGTTCAGGAGTTATAATATAATCTCTGTAGAAAGCTGTTAACTCCAGCCCCCACTCTTCACAAGTCCTTGTCTCGTTCATGTGTAAAGAAGGTGGAATTTCAAATCTTTGGCAGTTATGGATCCATTTAATTAACAATTGTAGAGTGTAAACTCTTTGCAATGATCTTGACAAACAGACTTTTGCTCACCTCTATCACCATAATGTTGTGGAGTTTTTTTTCCCATCTGTTAGACCAAAAATATTGAATTATAATAATGCCAGCTTCCTGTCTCCAGCATAAATACTTTCCAAGTCAGTGATAAGCAGAGAGATTAGAAAGTGTGAACCGTGAAGTCTGGATTCCCAATCTACATGTTTGTTTAAGGCAGTGTTTCTCAACTCCAGTCCTCATGGACCCCCAACAGGTCATGTTTTCAGGATTTCCATTATTTTGCACAGGTGATTTGATCAGTTTCACTGCCTTAGTAATTACCACAGCTGTTTCATCTGAGGGAAATCCTGAAAACATGACCTGTTGGGGGTCCATGAGGACTGGAGTTGAGAAACACTGGTTTAAGGTAAGTCCCTCTGAAATAATTGAAACTAAATGATCAGCATGAGAGACAGGCAACTAGCATTTTGAGAAGGAGAGCTCAGGACTGGCAGCCATCCAGGCAAACTAGGCAGCCTCCTAGGGTGCACTGCCGCCTAGGGGCGCAGGCATGGCTACTGGTCTCCCTACTCTATGCCACTGCCAAATCTAGGGGGTGCTGGGATGGGCTTTGTGCGGATTTGGGTAAGGTGGGAGGATTTTATGCTGAGAAGGGTAATTTTAGAGGGGATTTAGCTAAAGGAGGGATTTGGGAGAATTTGACCTAGGTGGTGGGGATTAAAATAAGAGGAGTGGTGCTGGTAAGAGAGATTGGGGGATATATGCTAGGAGGGGAATTGTGGGGGGGGTGGATTTGTGCTAGGAGAGGGGATTGGAGGGGGATTTGTGTTAGGAGGGGGGATTTGTGCTAGGAGGGGGATTGGGGGAATGTGTGCTAGGAGAGGGGATTGGGAATAAATTTGTGCTAAGAGAGGGGGATGGAAAGATTTGTGTTAGGAGAGAGATTGGGGAGGGAAGATTGTGCTAGGATAGGGGATTTGGGTGGGGAGGAAGGATTTGTGTTGGGAAGGGTAATTTGGAGGGAGTTGTGCTAGGAGGTGGGTTTGGGGGATTTACACTAGAAGGGGGGATTAGGGGGAGAGGATTTGTGTAGGGTGGAAAATGTGAGGGAATTTATACAGCTTGTGTGAGCTTTCAGAAAACAGGGGACAGAGATCTGAAAATACACACTGCAGAGCTCAGTGAGGAGAGCTCTGAGAAATGATTAGGGGAAGGGACACCCCATCTCCCTTCACACAGCACATAAGAAAGAGATGAGGCTGTCAATCACAGGCTGTGTGTTGGAGGTCCCTCCCCATTTTTCTCTTGGTGTCACGAAAATTTGTCAGGCCTGATTCCTGCAGATAGCAGAGGAATGAAGCAGCAGACAGAAACGACACTTGGTGCTCTTCTGGTTCACATTATAGAGGGATATGCTTTGTTCATATTCCATGTCTGAGGTTTACAACCACTTACAACCATTTTTTTCCTTGTAAGTGTCAGTTTTACTGTAGTAAGTTGTATACATTGTGCAGATGCACCACTTTACAGGCAGGTTCAGGGTATCCCCAAGCTTTTTTAAAGGAATTTTGCAAGTTAGTATAACAATTAAACTGGTCAGATACTTTTTCTCTCCCATTGATCCTGTGGTGCCCCCTATATTTGCCTTTGATGGATGGAGTGAGTGAACATTTATGTTCTTTATGGTCATCTATTCAATGGTATCCTAGCAATATGGGTGATGTGTAAACCATGTACATTATATTTAATCTTGCTGGTCCCTGAAGAAATCTGTGTGTGGACATTACTTTCTGCTGTAGATTACAGGTTACATCCACCTAGAGACCTGAGGATAATGTGAAAGTCATACATATGTGATCTTGGTGGTCCCTGTAGAAATCTATGTGTAGACATTCCTTTTCTACTAAAGATTATAGATTAACCGCTTCCTCGCCGCCCTATAGTAAAAGTACTGCTACAGGGTTGTAGGGCTGTGCAAAATCACGTATATATGCGTGATTGCATTTCTGGGTGGGGGCCATTGGCGGTTACGGATGTCAATCACCGGGCCCTGGCTGGAGATTCCCCATCTGCATCTGGCAATGGCCGCGTAAAGCTGACAGGGGAGAGACCTGTGTGTAAACAACACAGGTCTCTCTCCTGCCAGCAAGCACATGCTGCTGTGTATTTCTCACCCACAGCACATTATGTAAAACAGCACACAGTTAACCCTTTGATCGCCCCAAATGTTAACCCCTTCCTGCCCCAGTGCATTGATCACTGTATTAGTATCATTGGGATGTCAGTTCCCACCCAATTTCAGAATGCCTGCAGCAGTCCCACAGTCCCACTATAGTCACTGATCGCCACCATTACTAGTATAAAAAAAAATTAAATTGCAGTATATACACCGCCATTTTTAGACGCTATAACTTTCACGTAAACCAATTAATTTTGGAGAATTTTTTTTAGGAAAGACATGTAGCAGAATACATTTTGTCCTAAATTTGTGGAGAAATTTGATTTTTAAATGTTTTTACCTGGGTATGTTTTATAGCAAAAAGTCAAAAATATATTTTTTTTCAAAATTGTTGGTCTTTTTTTTTGTAACGCAAAAAAAAAAAAACGCACAGGTGATCAAATACCACTCAAAAAAAGTTCTATTTGTTGGAAAAAGGACAGAAATGTCATTTTTGTACAGTGTTGTATGACCGCGCAATTGTCAGTTAACCACTTCAAGTCCGGACACTTTCACCCTCTTCCAGTCCAGGCCAGTTTTCAGCTTTCGGTGATATCACACTTTGAATGACAATTGAGCGGTCATGCAACACTGTACCCATATGAATTTTTTAGCGAGAGAAAAAACTTTATTTTGGTGGTATTTATTCACCACTGGGATTTTTATTTTTTTCTATATAAATGAAAAAGTACAATAAATTTTTTTTAAAAAGTGTTTTTCTTATAAAATTTTGCAAATAAATAATCTTTCTTCATAAATCCTGGCCAAAATGTATTCATCTATCTTTTTTAGGAAACAAAAAAACGCAAATTAGTTTATAAACAAAAATTATATATTTTTTTTATTATTATTTATGCTTTGTTTTTTATTTTAACATACTGCCACCCTAGCAGTACAGTGTTACTTGTGGAGGGTGATGAAAATGTATTTTTCTTTTTTTACACTGATTCCTTTTACACCCATACAGGCTGTAAAAGCAATCATTTATCCTTCTCTCTGGCTGCATTCCTGCAGCCATTGAAAAATACTGTGTGAGCTGTGATTGGTCACAGCTTGTCACATGGCATAAGGCTGTTGTGAATAGCTTTGTAGCATGTGACCTCTGTGATCATTCACAGATTTCACTAGTAGTAAGCAATGATGTCAGAAGTGACATCTTGTTTACTACTATTCATGTGATCACTGATTGGCCAATCAGTGATCACTTGAATCAAGACCTCACACAGAGGTCCCGTAGAGCAATCTGTGCACCAATCGCAGTGCCGCACGTTCCCGGGGAGAGTGCACAGGCAATGGATGCTGGGGGACGTTTACAAACATCCACCCACATCGGCAGTGCTCCCGTCCGGCCCATGTCGATAAACAGAGGTTAAAGTAATGCAGCACCATATCACAAAAAATGGCCTGGCCAGGAAGGGGGTAAATCCTCTGGAGGGCAAGTGGTTAAATTCAGGGCTCCTGGGCAACATCTTTATAATATTTACAGATTGCTTTATCACCCCAACATGCTGATTCCAGTTCATGGATGTAGTTATTATGTCTGGAACATCATATCAGCAGAAGGTCTTTTATATTGATCCTATATATTGACCTTTGAGGATTGCCTTATCTTTCCAGCAATACATGAAGCTGTTGATGATCCCTTCCTGAGTTTAATCTGAAAGGTTTACAAGTGCAGTGTTTCTATGGAGGAAAAGGATGACCTATTACATCTATGGTTTAACGCTTTATAGCCATCTTCATTCACTCCAAAACCAACAATATTCTTTATATAAGAATTTAAGGAACTATTGTATCCTGAGAGAGCACCAACACTATTTCTATGTTATTAATACATCCTCATTCCATATTCTGTGATATATATGTTGAATATATATATATATATGTATGCTTTAGAACAGGGCTTGGAAAAGCCGCTCACCAAATGTGAGGAGAAATTCCTCTGTGGCGAGCTGCTACGAGCGGTGAGCACAGATGAAGAAGCATGGAGCGACTGCACATGTGTTCCAAGCCTCATTGTGAAGCCAAGTTCCGGTTTGCAACTTCTGGTTTCCATGACATCACCATTACAGTGGCAGTGCTGCTAAGGGGACACGTGCATGAAAGGTCCGCTCTACTACGCTGAGAGGAGACACCCTCTCCACCGCCGCGGGGGACTCAAGGCCTGTTCTCCACCACTGTGGGGGACATGAGGCCCGCTCTCAACCGCCTTTGGGGACACGAGGCCCACTCTACACCTCCTTGGGGGACATGAGGCCCACTCTCCACCGCCTTGGGGGACACAAGGCCCGCTCTCCACTGCCTTGGGGGACACGAGGCCCGCTCTCCACCGCCTTGGGGGACACGAGGCCCGCTCTCCACCGCCTTTGGGGACACGAGGTCCACTCTCCACTGCCTTGGGGGACACGAGGTCCGCTCTCCACCGCCTTGGGGGACATGAGGCCCGCTCTACACCACCTTGGGGGACACGAGGTCTGCTCTCCACCACCTTGGGGGACACGAGGCCTGCTCTACACCACCTTGAGGGACACGAGTAAGGTTTGTGCTTGGCTAGTAGGTCTGGACTCTTAATTTTAACTCCTGCTTTAGGATATATTTATAAATTTTTTTCCTACTAGGAGGACCCTTTAGGGTAGAGCTCTCCACCACTGTTGGGGACATGAGGCCCGCTCTCAACCGCCTTTGGGGACACGAGGCCCACTCTACACCTCCTTGGGGGACACGAGGCCCGCTCTCCACCGCCTTGGGGGACACGAGGCCCGCTCTCCACCGCCTTGGGGGACACGAGGCCCGCTCTCCACCGCCTTGGGGGACACGAGGCCCGCTCTCCACCGCCTTGGGGGACACGAGGCCCGCTCTCCACCACCTTGGGGGACACGAGGTCTGCTCTCCACCACCTTGGGGGACACGAGGCCCGCTCTACACCACCTTGGGGGACACAAGGTCCGCTCTCCACCGCCTTGGGGGACACGAGGCCTACTCTACACCGCCTTGGGGGACACGAGTAAGGTTTGTGTTTGGCTAGTAGGTCTGGACTCTTAATTTTAACCCCTGCATTAGGATATATTTATACATTTTTTTCCTACTAGGAGGACCCTTTAGGGTAGAGCTAAAAATAAAAATGTTTTTTAAGCAGTTGGTTGTGTATATAGATATATAATTTCTCTTTGATGATTTTTCTTCATATTTGAACTTTCAGGGCAGTCCTGCAAAGTAGATATTTTTACAGTATTGGTTTTCTATGTTTGGATTCAGCATTCTAACTCTGGTAAAGTTCACTGAACATACCCAAAACCACATCTAGGTATATTCAGCTCATCACTAGTTAGGACCGTACTAAACTCCCTCAGAGTCAGCTTGGCAACTTGACTGGTATCAGCCTGTTGCAGTCCCTGTACAGCAGAGCTTAGAGAGGGGGAGCAATAAAACAGCATAAGGTGCAAATAAGGTGTGTTACAGTACAAGGAGCATGCTAATAGGAGGACAAAGCAGACTCTCAGAGAGATAAGCTCACCTATGTACTACTTTCCCTTTTACTGTCCAGTTACAAGGAGGGAGTGGGTTAAAGTCTTGTTAGCTTAAAGTATCTGTGAACTCTCACCTTGTAAAACAACCCATTCAGTTTAAAAATGAAATAAAAGGCAAAACACTTGTGTATACATCTAAAAACACATTATAAATACCTTTCCCCCCTTTTATACAAATGATCATATACCCTCTGTTCTCAGCTGCGTAAGGAGCTCATAGAGTTAGGGGAGGAGAAAAAGCAGTGCACTGATCTTCCCAGTGAATAGCTGTGCAGAGGGAGACATGTCAGCTCAAGCTAAGAGGAGAACAGACTTAGTTTTCAGCACTTCCAGAAAACTGACAACACTGTGCTCTCATGCCTAGTGTGGATAGGTTTTATTAGGAAAGTAGATGGACTGGCAGGAACACCAGGGATTTCACACAAAGGAAGCAATACAAAGAAAAGAGGTCAGGATATTTTTTCATACAAGTACACAGTACAGCAGGCACACTGTATAAGGAATATGGAATGTTGGGGTAACATGTTCTTTAAGTGAAACTGCTGAAAAAAATCTTGTCCTCTCTCCTGCCTAGCAGGACTGTATTGTGTGACAGAGCTTTGTAATTCTTAGAACTGGGTGGACAGTAATACAAATCTGTTGAAGCGCCTGGAGTTCAGCTTTAAATATTAGCATGAATAAGCCTAATATTGTAAGAAAAAAAAAGAAAGAAATATAATTTCACTTTTAATAAGTCAGAATGGTATTATATAATATATGTCAGTATACGAATATTCACTGGGTGAAAGTCTGTGCTGACAGATATTGCATCATCAGTGCCTGTCTGCTGTTTTCATGTTTAGAAGCCTGTCAGTATTGTCATCACTGTTCCCTAATTAAGATATATCTAGGTCATTACACCTACAACAATTACGGTGCTGTCTCATCTCCAAAATATGTATCACATTTGCAATGTAACCTGTTTTCCCACTGAAATTCTTCAACCCTCAAAGCTAATTGCATCTAAAGTGGATATTTCAGTATCGTTGCTATCAAGCTGAATCCTATATATATAGCCTACTGGCTGAATATCCCTTCCCAGATTCCAAGTTCTGACCAACTGCGGCCACTATTAAGTAGCAAAAATCTGTTCCTTCTGCATGATATGGGAGAGGAAGGTTAAAGGTAATAAAGCACAGACAATGCACAGACAATGTAAAAGAAAACGATAGCGTTTATTATCAGCTATAAAATTGTACACAATGGAGCCCCATACAGCAAGACACATGTAGTAAAACATCTTAAGAACTGCACCACCATGCTCATTTTCCCCACGTTGCCCGTTGATTATCCTAAATGAGGAAAACACCTTCTTTTCAGAGTACGTTGTCTACATTATAATAATACATGTTTTTTCTTCAACAAGATTGTGATTATACTGTAGACAATATTCTCTTAGGCCTGGTACACACATTCCGAGAGTCGGCTGGTTAAGCAGGCACCATCTGACGTTCGGTCTGTGTGTACCACTGTATGTTCAACAGAAGCTGGTCTAATGACCTCTAAATTTCACCACATATTTATAAGGCTGGTTTCAAATCTATGCCGTAATGCAGGAAAATGTGTGTTACTTGCACATCAATGTATTGTACTATATGCATTATGGTGTTATTCATTTAGACTAGAACCCCAACACGCATGTACAGTAGCGGGCAAATGCTGGCTGCAGTACAGCGCACCACAAAGCACATAGAATGTTGCGGTGCATTGCTTTGCCAAAAATGGTGCAAGTCAGGTTTTTTGTGCACTAACTTGCTCTGCCAGCCTATTCAAATTGTTGGGCTGCCTAAAGCAGTGTGCCTTAACAACACACAAATACAAGGTCGGTACATTGTGTACGTTATGGAACACATGAGTGTAATGGGACCTTTAGACGCCAAAAAACAAACATGTAATAATTTTGGCTTGTTTTTTTAATGTATTACTAACAATGCTTGCCTAATATTAGCTCTAAAGATGGAGTACGTATAAAAATATAAATATATATAAGTGTAAATGTACCGTATATATAAAAATACATCTGGCATAAAAATAGGAAGCAGCTGGAGTCTACTGTGGGAAAGCATAAAAATTATAGACATGTCTGTACTGACCTTTCTTGGGTAAAGCAATACAAAAGAGTGTCTCTAAATAAGGTTCTATAACCTGCCTTTTGATTGTCTATTGCTGGCCTTTCTATACAAATAAACTTGCTTAACCTGCTACTTCCATATTGTTTTATGTTCGAACAAACAGGTTCCACTGGTATTTATACTATAACTATTGTTGTAACCTATTTTGACTGACTAGTTGGAAAAGGACAAGCCAAGCTGTGGAGCTTCATGGTATGTCTCAAAGCTGTCTATCATTTTATGTTATTTTTCTTGCGTAGTGTCTATCAGGTAAAACATGCGACTAATAGCATATTTATAATAGTTAACAATATTCTATGTTCTAATTCTGCAGTGGAAGACAACGTATCTACCAGTTTCTCACATCAGAAAGTTACATAACAAACAACAACCCAGTTCTTTTAAATCAGGACTTCGACTAAAGGGTTTTTTATAGTTTTAGTCTGGCTTTACACTTTCATTACACTTACTTTACACTGCATTTTTATGTGATTTTTGATAGTGTTTTTGTTGCATGTTTTTTCATTTTTAGGTTTGAGCGTTTTTGTTTTAGCCAGTGGAAGGTTACTGGAAGGAAGAGATGTTTGTTAGACACAAAACTGCACAAAAAATATATCCTAAATCTCTCTAATTTTCTTTAATATTTATGCTAATATTTATTTATTTTCCAATAGTTTTTATTGAAATTTTTTATCAAGTTATAAATAGTGTAAAGGCAAATGTCATGTTATAATAAAAAAATGTCAACCAACACATAACAACACCAATTATAACAAACAACAGACGTATCTTAGGAAATTACAGAATCTGTGAGAAACCACCTGAGCAAGTCGGATAGAAAATACCCAGCAATAAGTCCACCTGATATACGAAAGTCAGTGATTGTAGCCTCATGAATCGGCTAATATTTATTTAGAGCAACCTGCCACTAATACTGTTTCACGCCACACCCTACTAAATTAAACCTTGAAGTGTTTCTAAAGGCATCTTTTTTTCATTAAAATAATGAACATGTCATACTTACCTGCTCTGTGCAATGGATTTACACAGAGCAGCCCCAATCCTCCTCTTCTTGGGTCCCCTGCTGGCGCTTCTGCCTCCCCCCCTTGCAGAGTGCCCCCAGAGCAAGCTGCTTGCTCTGGGGGCACTCGTGCGTGCTCACTCCTGAGACAGCTCTGTGTGTCTAAGGGGGACACAGAGCATGTCTCAGTACCACCCGCTGGTTGTGATTACCAACAGCGGAAGCCATTATGTCTCAGCCAATGTGCAGAAAGAGATCTGGGCTAGCCTGTGCTTTTGTGCATATCACTGGATTGGGATTGGGCTCAAGTAAGTATTAGGGGGGGCTGAGGGGGGAAGCTGCACCCTGAAGTTCACCTTTTGGACAAAAATAATAAATGCACATTTTTTTGCAGGTAAAAAAAATGTGCATTTATTATTTTTGTCCAGAGGAGCCTGGAAAGCATTGCACTAGCGATCAGTAGATCGCTGATGCCATGCAGGTCTCCTGCAGACCTGTCAGTATATCTGCTTGCCATACGGGATGTACGAGTAAGCAAATATTCTGACAGGAAGATTCAATGAACTACCATGGTGCTCCACAGTTCATTGAAAACTGCAAGCCAGCAGGTGCTAAGGTTATTGGCTAAAGTAATTAAAAACCTAGAGTCTTTTATTGAAAAAAGCAAAGAAGCATACAAATGTCCCCTGAAGTAAATCCTTTGTTGATCATGATGAGTATTGCTCTCTGACCACACAAAAAAAAAAGGTTCACATGCAAAGGCCTGGCTCCTACCAACTGAGTGCTCCATTTCCCATTCGTCGCTAAATAAACTAAGGGGCAGGGACATGCAGTGACTCATACTGGATTTACTTTGGGGGACATTTTTGCTTTTTTAATAGGACAAAGGACAAAAAATGACTCCAGGTTTTTATTTACTTTTTTGGATGAATAAGTAGGGGTATTATGTACCTCATACTCATTCACATGGGGGGCAGGATCTAGGGGCTTCCAGATTTTGAAAAGTCACCCCAGGAACCCCCACAACCACTGGGGCAGGGTTATGGGGAAGAGGCCCTTGTTCTGATGTTAAAGCGGTAGATAGCATTTCATGAATTGAGGCCACAGTTCCTAATGAAAACTAGCTAGCTTTAAATCCAACACTACCCTTTCTACTTTCACTGATTCATCTAGCTTTCTTTGGCATATTTCTATCTCCTGAATTCATAACTGGGCTGAATGTTTTAGAGCACTGAGTAGATAACATTGTCCTCTTTGAAGCAGCGTATTGTATGAAATAGGAGTTGTAGGCAAGCGGGCATAAGATTCACAGCTGACTGCTCTCAGCATTGGAACCATTGATGTGAATAACACATTAATGTGCACATTAGCATATGCAATGCTACTCGCTACAGATTTCCAGTGTTGTCCCACTAAACATTCTTTAGACTTGGATGTTTTTATTAGATATCCATCCTGTCTGCCCTAGTGGAGCAATACAGGGTCAGTGGCAAATAAAATGAGGCTCATAAGACCTTAGTACCTTAGGACACATTAATACACCTGCATCATTGGTTCATAATTTATAATACAGTAGTAAAAACATGTTATGAGGCTTATTATAATTGTATTAAAACATTGATAATACAGAGTAGATGTGCATAATTAATGATCAGTTTAGCTTGCCATATACCTGTATACATGATAAAAACATATTTCTTTCCTGTAAAGCATGGTTCTGTCATTGTACTATTGCTATAGTTTGTAGTGCACGGTTCATTTAAAATATGTGCTAAGCACTCATAAAATAGCATCAAGAGCCTGGCAATATTGTCATAATGATGGTAATAAAAGTATATGATCCTGCATATCTTTTTCAACTGATTCTGTTCTCATCTTCAGAACACCTACAATCACAATGTTGGGGACGGACAACACCCTGAGATCTGGCCATTTGCTCCTTTTGCTACTGGTAGCCAGTTCCATATTACTGGGCATTAGCTATCTGAATGAGATGTATCAAAGGATTCAGCTTCAGGTATGACATTATAGACTATTCATATGTTTTGACCTGTACAAAAAATACAGAATAAAAATGAATTCAAATCCACTGCTGTATATGATAGTCACGACCAGCTAGAATATTATACCTATAATATTTTTTACACATATATAAAAAAAGTATGTGAACCCCTTGGGATTACGTGGAGTTTTGCATGAATTGGGCATAAAATGTGCTCTGAACGTCATCTAAGTCACAACAATAGAAGAACACAGTCTGCTGAACATAATACTACACAAACATTAGATGTTGCCATGGTTTAATTGCACATAACATGTAAACATTCACAGTGCAGAGAGGAAAAAGTATGTGAACCTTTGGACTTAATAACTGGTTGACCCTCCTTTGGCAGCAATAACCTCAACCAAACATTTCCTGTAGTTGCAGATCAGACCTGCACAACGATCTGGAGTAATTTTGGACCACTCCTCTTCACAAAACTGTTTCAGTGTAGCAATATTCTTGGGATGTCTGGTGTGAATCGCTCTCTTAAGGTCATGCCACAGCATTTCAATCGGGTTGAGGTCAGGACTCTGACTGGGCCACTCCAGAAGGCGTATTCTGTGCTGTTGCAGCCATTGTTTTGTTGAATTACTTGTATGCTTTGGGTCATTGTCCTGTTGCATCACCCATCCTCTGCGGAGCTTCAGTTGGCGGACAGATAGTCGTACGTTTTCCTGCAAAATGTCTTGATAAACTCTGGAATTCATTTTCCCATCAATGACAACAATCCGTCCAGGCCCTGAGGCAGCAAAGCAGCCCCAAACCATGATGCTCCCTCCGCCATGTTTTACAGTGGGGATGAGGTTTTGATGTTGGTGTGCTGTGTCTTTTTTTCTCCACACATAGTTTTGTGTGTTCTTCCCAAACAACTCAATCTTGGTTTCATCTGTCCACAGTATATTTTGCTGTCCACAGTAGTGCTGTGGAACATCCAGGTGCTCGTTTGCAAACTTCAAACGTGCTGCAATATTCTTTTTGGACAGCAATGGCTTCCTCCGTGGTGTCCTCCCATGTACTCCATTATTGTTTAATGTTTTCCTTATTGTAGATGTGTCAACAAAAATGTTAGCATGTGCCAGAGATTTCTGTAGGTCTTTAGCTGACACTCTGGGATTCTTCTTTACCTCATGCAGCATTCTGCGCTGTGCTCTTGCAGTCATTTTTACAGGACGACCACGCCTAGGGTGAGTAGCAACAGTGCTAAACTTTCTCCATTTGTAGACAGTCTGTCTTACCGTGGACACATGAACATCAAGGCTTTTGGAGATACTTTTGTAACCCTTTCCAGCTTCATGCAAGTCAACAATTCTTGATCGTAGGTCTTCTGAGAGCTCTTTTCTGCGAGGCATGGTTCACATCAGACAGTGCTTCTTGAAACCAGTAAACCCAAAACAGGTGTGTGTTTTTTAAGGGCAGGACAGCTGTCAGCAACACATCCAATATCATCACACTGATTGGAGTAAAGGTTGGCTCACTCCTGGCTCCAATTAGCTCTGGGAGAAGTCATTAAGCTAGGGCCTCACATACTTTTTCCTCACTGCACTGTGAATGTTTACATGTTATGTGCAATTAAACCATGGCAACATCTAATGTTTGTGTAGTATTATGTTCAGCAGACTGTGTTCTTCTATTGTTGTGACTTAGATGACGTTCAGAGCACATTTTATGCCCAATTCATGCAAAACTCCACGTAATCCCAAGGGGTTCACATACTTTTTCTTTCAACTGTATATATATATATATATATATATATATATATATATATATATATAGTTTTAATCATATGAGGAATGCATTTTTCTTTCCATCAATTTTAATAGTTTAGCTTTTGGCATGGATTTTCTTGCCTTTCAGCAGATTCTTTTTCTAAAAAAATAGATAGAAGACCTGTTTTACCCTGCAGGCTCCACATTTGAAGCTCACATGTTGTCAACTGTTGTCTATTGCCCACGTTAAAGCTTGTCACTCTGCATATGCTGATGCAGCTTTAGTAGAGACAAGTTCCACATGCAGTTCAATATATTTAATATATTTATATTTATTTCTGAATATGTTTCAAATTACATACATATTAATGGAGTAACAAGACTCCACAATCCCCTACCCTTAAATAGCCCCCCCTCCCCCCTCCACAGGATCTGGGGGTTCTTTTCCCCGCCATCTCATATCATCTCAATTTGCAGCTCAAATTTTAATCTGTGATATCAACACAATTGTAATCCATCTATACTTCCATCTATACAGCTCCATAACTAAATGTCCATATCTCAGTACCTGGACCTGAACTGCAGGAATTGTCTGCAGAAGTTAGAATATTGCATCCACTGATTGTGGCTGCAATGCTTTGCAGGCTTAAAAGCAAATACAAATTTCAGGGTTTATAAAGGCAAATTTCTTTTAAAATAAAATAACAAATATGTTATACTTACCTGCTCTGTGCAATGGTATTGCACAGAGCGGCCCTGAAACTATTCTTCTGGGGTCCCCCGTCAGCATTGTCCACTCCTCCCCTTCTGTGTAGGTTTGCGCACAACCCAGGCTGTGTGTGTCCATAGATGCAGACAGTGAGGCTGGCCTCGCCCCCCGCTCCCTACTCAGCAGCCAATGGATCCCGCTGCTGCGTGAACATCATGTTAGAAGAGAAAGACAGGGAAGAGGAACTGCAGCTGGTCAATACAGGACTCAGGTAAGGGTTTGCGGTGGGGGGGGGGCATGGCAAGCGGCAAAATGTTTTTTTTACCTTAATGTGCGAAATATATTAAAGTAAAAAACGTTTTAGCTTTAGAACCACTTTAATGCACATTTTTGCTTCTTGCAAAATGGGTACATTTGTTATTTCTTTGCAAAAGGTGGAATTCTCCATTTAATTGAAAGTGAATGCAAACAATTAAATTTACAGATGAAATATGCAAGTTGTCTGAAAACAAATAAGTAATTTGCTTCAGATAACTTTCTAATTCAAACATCCCTGTCAGACAGCACCTCTACCTTTTCTTTTGCTCCCCTGACACACAGTTAACTTGCGGGAGCAAGGGGAAGACCCCCTGGGTACGTTCCAAGTCACAGTTAGGAGTTTACACAAAACTTAGGACTCTCTCCCCACCTTCATTTGACAGCACTGAGTGCCTCAACAGCAAATCACCAAGTACCATTACTATTACGTGGGTGAACTGGCGCCAGTCACATGTCCACCCATACCCAGGAGTACTAAGTGTGATATGTATCTCCAGGTTAGGAGGGCAAAAAGAAACTAAAATAAGCATTTGCAGGGGATTTTCTGCCTTCCCCCTACATGGGCAAATCACAGGTTTACCCTAAAATAAGACCTAATTAAGTTACATAAATTACATATTGATTATGACACACATTATCTTTCAACTAAATAAATGCTGTATATAGAAATCTTTGTAAGATTACAGAGTTTTGTTAGGATTTCAAAACTGCAAGACAACATTTAATTGATGAATGTAAGATTTTAGGTGAATTCCCATTTATTAGATTGTTCAGTACAGTGTCTGGAACCAGAAAAATAGTTTATTGCATTATCTGCCTTAGGACTACCCAGATAAACAGCAATGCTGCGGATAACCTTTTGTTTAGTTCTAACTGGCAGGTATTTCACAGGGCTTGGCTATGTGGAATAACCAGACTGCGAGCCTCCACCGCTTCTCATAATGTTAAGACCTAAACAAGGAAGTTCAAAGTTTAACCAAAAGAAAACAAGGAAATGAAATAGAAATTCAGGTATAGACAGCATTTTAATGTGGGGTGTAGCCATATCAGACTATGCAGTTTGAACCCTGTTCAATCAGCCCAACACACCCAAAAATAATACAATAGTGCTCTAAATAATTGCTGCTAAAACACTGTTGGCGACTTCACAACACCTTTATCAAAATAAATAACAATATAGTGTAGCGCAACAAACTAATATCTCATATAAAATCAATCAAAACAATAATTAAAGTCCCATGAAAAAGTCTCTTGTAACACCTCCATGCAATGTGTATAAATAAATCTTCTCTCATCTTCAGTGCACCCATGCCACCACCATTAGGTGAAAAATCTGCTCACGTCATTTTATGACCTCATTAATAGGTCATTATGTGCTCAACTTATGAACACACTTGTGAACACCCTCTGTGGTCTTCCTCCAACTCCTCTCCCGGCACTGCCACAGTATACACTCCTCCAGCTGATGCTCTCATATAATATGTATTATGGAAAACAGAAAAGTGGAACCATAGTGCTCTCTATTTATAAAACGATTTATTAGAGCCCAGATTAAAAACACTTACAAGATATAAGAAATCAGCCAGCATATAATGTATATACAGTTGCAAGAAAAAGTATGTGAACCCCTTGGGATTACGTGGAGTTTTGCATGAATTGGGCATAAAATGTGCTCTGAACGTCATCTAAGTCACAACAATAGAAGAACACAGTCTGCTGAACATAATACTACACAAACATTAGATGTTGCCATGGTTTAATTGCACATAACATGTAAACATTCACAGTGCAGGGAGGAAAAAGTATGTGAGGCCCTAGCTTAATGACTTCTCCCAGAGCTAATTGGAGCCAGGAGTGAGCCAACCTTGACTCCAATCAGTGTGATGATATTGGATGTGTTGCTGACAGCTGTCCTGCCCTTAAAAAACACACACCTGTTTTGGGTTTACTGGTTTCAAGAAGCACTGTCTGATGTGAACCATGCCTCGCAGAAAAGAGCTCTCAGAAGACCTACGATCAAGAATTGTTGACTTGCATGAAGCTGGAAAGGGTTACAAAAGTATCTCCAAAAGCCTTGATGTTCATGTGTCCACGGTAAGACAGACTGTCTACAAATGGAGAAAGTTTAGCACTGTTGCTACTCTCCCTAGGCGGGGTCGTCCTGTAAAAATGACTGCAAAAGCACAGCGCAGAATGCTGCATGAGGTAAAGAAGAATCCCAGAGTGTCAGCTAAAGACCTACAGATATCTCTGACAAATGCTAACATTTTTGTTGACACATCTACAATAAGGAAAACATTAAACAATAATGGAGTACATGGGAGGACACCACGGAGGAAGCCATTGCGGTCCAAAAAGAATATTGCAGCACGTTTGAAGTTTGCAAAAGAGCACCTGGATGTTCCACAGCACTACTGGCAAAATATACTGTGGACAGATGAAACCAAGATTGAGTTGCTTGGGAAGAACACACAACACTACGTGTGGAGAAAAAAAGGCACAGCACATCAACATCAAAACTTCATCCCCACTGTAAAACATGGCGGAGGGAGCATCATGGTTTGGGGCTGCTTTGCTGCCTCAGGGCCTGGACGGATTGTTGTCATTGATGGGAAAATGAATTCCAGAGTTTATCAAGACATTTTGCAGGAAAATGTATGTCCATCTGTCTGCCAACTGAAGCTCCGCAGAGGATGAGTGATGCAACAGGACAATGACCCAAAGCATACAAGTAATTCAACAAAACAATGGCTGCAACAGCACAGAATACGCCTTCTGGAGTGGCCCAGTCAGAGTCCTGACCTCAACCCGATTCAAATGCTGTGGCATGACCTTAAGAGAGCGATTCACACCAGACATCCCAAGAATATTGCTACACTGAAACAGTTTTGTGAAGAGGAGTGGTCCAAAATGACTCCAGATCGTTGTGCAGGTCTGATCTGCAACTACAGGAAACGTTTGGTTGAGGTTATTGCTGCCAAAGGAGGGTCAACTAGTTATTAAGTCCAAAGGTTCACATACTTTTTCCTCCCTGCACTGTGAATATTTACATGTTATGTGCAATTAAACCATGGCAACATCTAATATTTGTGTAGTATTATGTTCAGCAGACTGTGTTCTTCTATTGTTGTGACTTAGATGATGTTCAGAGCACATTTTATGCCCAATTCATGCAAAACTCCAAGTAGTCCCAAGGGGTTCACATACTTTTTCTTGCAACTGTATATCGTTACATGGCTCACCACCCTGCTCTCCCAGATGGCCAACAATTGAAAACGTCTTGGGCTCAGCTCCTTCCACCTATGCCCTAGATTCAGGATTCCTCAGTAGGTCTTGTTAAAGGGAGACTATAGTTGTTTTTTAATGTTTCTTACATGTACATTTAAAAATGATTATTTGCTTATTATATACATTGCATAGTATATAATGGATGTTACTTGAAGTAACAGCCTTTCTTCCATTAACCTCCCTAACGGTATTCCCGAGTGTAGCTCGGGGTAAAATGTCTATACCAAAAGCGGTAACCCCGAGCTACACTCGGGCTTACCATGCAGCGCTGCATAGGGAGTCCCTGCAGCACTTACCTTGTCCTTGGCTCCCGCGATGTGTCCCCTGCAGCGTCCCCGGCCATCTCCTTCGGCGGATGCCGGCATCCGCCTCCTGTGTTCCGGTCCCTGTGACGTCGGGACGTACGGGCGCCGCCGACTGCAGGAAATTTGAAAATTTAAAAAAAATGTCATTTTTTTCAAAACGATTTTACATAGTAAAACATTACTGTTTCAACCCATTTCACATACATTTTGTCCCTAGTGCTTTGTCCTGTCCCCTGTCTGCATTTTGATTGTTCTTTCTGCCTGGAAACGTAGAAAAGTCCATGGCGTCCAAAAAGCGTCCCTTTAGGTCAAAAGCAGTTTTAGACCAGCTAGAGAACAGCGATAGTAAATCAGAACCACTTGCAGAATTGAGTGATAATGATTTGTGGGGAAATTCGTCATCCGACACTGAAAACGATTTTGCGACTTTGCTCAGCGATGTGCGAACTTGGCGCTATATTTCAAATTTCAGTGTTTTTGGTTTGATTATATTATTGAATTAAATGTATGATTTAGAATCTTGTTCAGACAGATTTCAGTGAGTTATTCCTAAAAATTACAGCCTACAATAAAAAAAGTACATATTTCCATGCAAAATAATGGTACCGCTTTCAGCACCAAAAATATGAAATAATCATACCGCTAGGGAGGTTAACTGACCAGTAATACTGGGATATTCTTCACCTGACTGACACTAAAGTCCCTTTCACATGGGGCAGACTCTGTCAAGCTGATCCTCCTGCTCAGCGAGGAATCTGTCTGCTGATCTCCGCTGAGCAGGCAGATTACCAGCCTGTGTCCACTCCACTTGTGCAATGCGTACACGGACGCTGTTCTCTATGGGGTGGCCGGATGTATAAATACTGCCTGTCCGTTTAATTCCGACTGTCACCCCAGAGAACAATGGGTGATCCGATTGGTCTGCCCATGTGAAAGTGGCCGAATATCTAATGGTTTCCCTTGCAGACCACTGATTCTGGGGCAGGCCTTCTCTTGCTGACCATAATGCTGTGGCTTTTTCCTCCCACTGACCACTGCTGCTGGGACGTTTTATTAGTACCACTGACCACCAATATACTTGACCCTTACTCCATTACCTTACCTGGTTAGAGACGGAAGTGACAAGAAGGCTTCCCTTACACCTCTGGTCGAAGCACCCTTGGAATGTTGACAGGAAATTAAATGGCACAGATCTGTATTGATACTGAGAGTTTAACCACGGGTGCTCACATCTCGTAGATAACTTGACAGGGAGGTGATCATGCGACTGCAACATAGATCACCAAGGAGCCAGGTGAGGGAGCCACGGAGAACCAGACTGAAATAGCAGCTGCTAGGACCACTGGAACCCAAGACAAGCTGGCAGCAGGGTTGGCAAGCAGGAAAACAGATAGCAGGCAGGACAGGAGACAGAACGGTGGCCAAGAGGCAGGCTAAGGTCACGGGAAATCTGTACAATTATGATCAGAAGGCAAGTCAAGATTACACCAGGAAATCAACAGGATTGTTTTTGGGAGGAAAGCTAAGGCCATGCTAGGAAATCAACAGAATCGTGGTCAGGAGACAGGCTAATGCTACACTGGGAAATTAGCAGTATTGTGTTCAGAAGCTAGCCAGGTCAGCAATGAGTAGACAGTTGAAGACAGGGTCAGGATCAAACTGGGTCACAACAGAAAGACAAGTCTAGAAAGAAACAATGGGAAGGTGCAGGTTCAGGTCATGGGGGAAGCACCTGAAGACCATCCAGCAACTTTCTAATTAAGCACTTCTTTCATCCTATACCATGACTGAAATTAGGCACGTGTGCCTGTGACCCTGTAATTGTGATTTATCAGGCCCTCGTAAATTAGAGTGTCCTTGTGAATAAGCTTGCTCTCGCAAATGAGCAAGCACACACAACTGATTGGCAAAAACTTTTGCTCTGAGATTTCTTGTGCAGATATCATGGCACCTACACTCTATATGCTGTGTTGCATGTTGCATACTTTTCAGCACTGTACTGTATATTTCATACCCCTGACTGCCACACTATATACAATATGTCGTTTTCTACATTGTCTTGATATCAACACAATGAAAAAAAAAACAGAGCACACAGATCTTGTGCAATTAAGATGGATGACATTTATTAGATAAAAGAACAAGGGGGCAACTCACATTTTCACAGGTTGTACATTGCACATTAGGCAGAGGAAAATAGTATAACTGTAGACCACCCCCATGGCCACTAATGGGGCTTAGGAGTTGTTCTTGAGGCTTTCACAGCCTTGGTTTAAGCAGCATTGTTCAGTGAGTGGCCAGGGGTATATGTATACCTTTTTCTCAAGTCTTGAGAAAGGAGGTATACACCTCAAAATGTGTTACTTGCTTCCCCTGGACACAAACTAGACAAACAATTCTGCAAGTAAGCATTTAAGATACTTGGTATTTTTGCTTTTTCTCCAGCAATTTTTTTAAGTTGATGTCTCTTTAAGCATAATATTTGGATAGTGGAGCAGGCATTTTTAATCAAAAAATATTAGCTCTGCAGTAATGAATGGTAGCCAGAGAGCTGGTAGCTGGGGATCAGCAGTTTTTTTAATATCAAGAAGGAGTTACTCATCAACTGAAACTAAAATATGATAAAGTAAGGCTGATTAATTTTAAAGCGAAACTTCACCCAAAAGGGGAAGTTCTGCTTTTCTGCCTCCCCCTCCCCCTCCCACTTTTGCCACTTAGTTTTTTTTAGGGGGGAGGGAGCAGGTACCTGGTTTTGACAGGTACCCCTTCTCACTTCTGCCTGGATTGCCTAGGCAATTTGGGCGTATATTGCCCCCCCTTCACCTGCAGCCTTCCGGAACAGATCACAGGTCCCAGAATGCTGCAGGACCATTTACAAAATGCAGCACAGCTCATGCATGTGCAGTGGGAAGCAAGATTTGAAGCCACAAGCAGTCACAGCCGGCTTCTCAAGGAAAACGTGGTGGCACCGGGGACCCGAAGACTGACGAAGAACTGGCCCGGGTGAGGACAATGCTGGATCCCTAGACAGGAAAGTGTCTTATTATTAAAAGGCATTACCTACAGTAATTGTAGCTGCTGACTTTTAATTTATGTCCATAGGATGAAAAACCACTTTAAGTATGAATTTTAATTTCAATTTAACCACTTCAGCTCTTGCACATATATACTCCTCATGGACCATAGAATGTTTTATACTTCCATTAATGCCCACTTAATATCGCTATAACCTTTAACAAAGTTAAAATATATTGTTTTTTTATTTTTTGGGGGGAGGCAAAGCTTTCTTTTTACAATATTGTCTTACAATTTATTTTTATTTTACAGTAAATGTAACCTACAGGCATAAAATCTTACACTTTTTTCAATGTGACACAATAAAATGAACTAAAAAAACAAAAAAACAAAGGGGAGAGGTGATGATAAGTGAGATAAGTGAGATCCTAATTTGGGCTGTTTAGGGTTAACCAAGGGCTCAAACAGGGGAAAATAGGAGACATTTTTGTTTTACTTTTTTTTTTTGACCTGTGAGGCTGCTTTAACAGACATTATAAGCAAAATCAAAGCTCACCACTTTGATTTGCCCATTAATGAACCAGGGTAAATGCAGCGTAATGTCGTTACATTGTATCTCTCAATGGTACTTGCAGACATTGCTTAAGATCATGCAGATCAAGTCCTGGATTTCGGGAAGTGCTAGTAAAATTGACCAGGGAACTAGGAAGAGAAACAGGACAAACAGCGTACTCCCAAGATACTTTATGTTATTTGGAGAGCATGCCATACACCCAAAGTCCACCAAACTATTAAGTGATAGCATTTGAAAAATACATTTAGTTCAAATGAATGTATACATAGCATTGTTAGAATGATATGTATGTAAATAGCATGCTGTAGAAGTTGTGCATACTTTCATAAACAGCAGAGGTTTTATGGGACTGCCTATAAAATTGAGCTAGTGTAACCAAGGGGCTCTATGATAATTATGTTACAGAGCCTGGTCCCATGCAGTCATGCTCCTTTGAACATACTTCAATACCAATGGCTTTGAACATACCCCAATATGCCCCAATCATAATCTACCAATCAGAGTAATTATGTATGCAGTACATTTGGATACTCTACTGCTCTTTAACACTTGCAATGCATCCCAGAAAACGTGTGGTAACCCCACAAAAGCACCAACATGATCAAGGGTCAATGCTACCAGTTCAACATCTAAAAAATGGGGAGCACTGACCCTGTTTCAAAGCATACTGTGGAGGCCAGGACTTCAATCCCTATCAGTGTAGTAAAAAGATTAGTTCATGCGTAAGTCATTTTACACAAAACTTCTGTCATCATAATATCTGAGAACTTACCAAGTGTGATTGTCAAAGCTCAGTGGATAACCATATTCAGGACACATGGGGTGAAAGGTCAGCAGGCACACAGATTTAGTACCATATGTGCCTTATTCTATGGTGGTATGAGGGCCTTTCTTCATTTAAAAACTTGGGATGCCAGCAAAATAGATTTTGATTCTGGCATGTTAGGTTGAATAATTCACTACTATTGGCGCTTGGCATCTAAGACCTGTTCACCCATTTGTTGGGTGTTAAGCATTTATCTGGGTTTTAAATTCGGGTCAGCTGGTCCTTTTGTTGAGGCTTACAGTTCATAATGCTGTGACCCCTGATCTACGTAAATTCTGCTGGCTGGCTGTGGCTCCTGCTGCTATCCTGGCACTATACACACCTGTCTTATTTAATTATTTAGTGGAGTTCTGTACATGCATGGGTGCACACATTCTGATTGTTCAAAAAAAAAGACCCCACCAGAGTGAGATTACTGTCATAAAGGTGAGCTTCTATGTGATCCTGTTATCCCTTTTTTTTTTTTTGCTGTCCTGTTCAGCCTGCCCTATCATTGCCAAATTGCTAGTCCTGTGTTTCTTTGTAGTGGTCTCTTACTGTATCTGTATCTGACTTCTGATTCCTGCCCACTGTCTGACTGATCCTTGTATAATTTCTAAGCATGATCTCTCTGGTTCTGTTCATTCCTGCCTCTGCTGTACTGGATTCCCTGGATCTAACCGCTTGCTTGTACTAACCTCGCTAATGCTCTACTTGCTGTAACCTTGACTGTGTTCCTGACAACATCTCTGCTCATTACTTTAGAATTGATACTTGGCTTTGGTCAGAAATAACCTTAAGATAGCCATACACTGTTAGAATTTCGAGCAACAGTTCATAAAAGTGTCTTCAACACATTATTTGATGTACCTGTCTTTGGGGTTGATTTACTAAAGGAAAAGCAACAGTTCACTTTGCAAGGGAAATCCTAGAGCTCAGTGAATGCTCAGATGATGACCATTATCCAATGATGGGCAAGCAAACATCTTTCTTTTAATTTTCTTTGCACGTGATTGCGTATTCTTTGCAGAGTGAATTTTCATCACATTCACTAAACTCTTGGGATAATTCGCTTGCAAAGTACAACCTCCCCTGAAAAGTGAATAGCTTATTTGCTTTTAGTAAATGAACCCAATCGACTCAAAGAATTTTCATTCAACTGCAATTCATTTTTGGTCCATTGCCACATCAATGTATAGACTTTTCATGTACGATTTTGGATCCTTTACACAGACACGGATTTCTGCCTTTACACAGACACAGACTGAGACTGGCAGAAATCCGCCCACACCATGTAGTTGCCACAAAAATTGATTTCAAATATATATTTGTATGACAATTTAAAACAGTTATTGATATTAATTATTTATTTTACTCTATATTCCAAAGGATTTTTTTTTAACATGTTAGCAGCAGCAGAGGACTAGAAGCTCCTCCTGCCACTGTTTCCTTGTAAACAGACTGGGAAAAAGCTGGGTCATCTGACAGCTGTATATCGATTAGGAAAAGGTACTCAGATTCGGGGTGTAACATGTTACGAACAGACTGGCCCCCGCCTGATACACATTTTGACAGCCTGCGGGGGATTTTCTCTCCCCTGCTAGCTGTTAGAATTTTTAAAAAGCGCAGCCCGCCCGACCGCGTCACTCATTCACAGTGTTCTGTGAATGGGAAATTACAATTTCCAACAGCCTTTGCGGTTGTTAGACTGTAGTTTTCAATGAACTACCACGGCATTCTACAGTTCTGTGGTAGTTCATTGAGCCTCCCTGTCAATAAGTATCTGCTTTCCTGTACAGGATTTATGAGCAGGCAGATACACTGACAGGTCAGAGGGAGACCTGCATGGCACCAGCGATGTGCTGATTGCTGGTGCAATGCTTTAGAGGCTCCAGAAACAAAAAATAATAAATGCACATTTTTTACCTGCAAAAAAATGTGCATTTATTATTTTTTGATAAAAGGTGAACTTATCCTTAAACTGTTGGAAGTTTCTTTGGTCAAGTAATAGTCCTCAAATTTCCTCATCTATGAGGTTGCAAGCGAGTGTCAATGTGTCCTTGTTAACCATTAGGAAAACAAATGAACATTCCAAATGTTTTCAAAAGAGATTCTACTACTGTTTGGCAAGCTTTAGGAAACTCTTCTTGTCTAAACCACATTTCCTAGCTCACTCATATAGAGGAACATTCTCCTTATTAACACAAGATAATTAGTGCTAGTCTATGAGGAACTCAGGCACCAGTACATACATAGGTCAACACTAGCAAAGGTGAAGCAGTTATAAAAATATCACCAGTATTCAAAGTAATGTGCTTAGAGGCCTCACCCTTAAATGTATTATCCACTAAGCTAAAGGTAGGCTAAAATACAATAAACTCTATCTTTGACCCATTGTATAGTTATAGAGTGTCTGAACTTTTACATTAACAAACAGATAGTCTAGCCAATTCATGGTGTTATTCTACTATATATATAAATATATATATATATATATATATATATATATATACATTTTTCTAGTCAAATCTATTGTGAATAGTAACTGTGTGAGGCTGTTATTAAAGCGGAGTTCCACCCAAAAGGGGAAGTTCCGCTTTAAAGATTGGTTCCCCGCTCCCCATTAAGGATTGGCACCTTTGGGGAGCGGGGGGAACGGGTACCTGAATTTGACAGGTACCTGCTCCCACTTCCGCTGTGATCGCCTAGGCGATCGGAAGCAGAAGTTGTCCTCCTACCCTCCCTCCCCGTAGTCTTGTGGGACACATGACAGGTCCCAGAAGATGACGGGGCCATTCAGGAAGTGCAGCGCTACTTGCGCATGTGCAGTGGGCACAAGCTGTCACAGCCGGGTGCCCACACTGAAGATGCCAGCACCTGGAATACAGGACGGCCGGTGAAACAGGCTACGGCGGGGGCAACGCAGGATTGTGGGACAGGTGAGTGGCTGTTTTTTAAAAGTCAGCAGCTACAGTTTTTACAGTATTTTTTTACAGAGTGAGTGGAACTCCGCTTTAAGGTCGGGTTACTGCAGGTCAAGCTGGATGCCTTAACATGTTGGGACTCTATTGCCTCCACCTGGTTCTGGAGGACCATTGGAACCTTCCAGAAACCAGTGGGCCGAAGAGGTGGAGAACAAATCTGCTTGTTTGTGGGAGTCTTACCAATCCTAGGCCCTGGTAGAGTGGTGGACCAGTCCATAAATATGGGAGAGTCAGGCTGGCATGGGAGTCAGGTGGAAGATGGAGTGCTGAGGAGACTGTCAGTGGCCTGGGAGGGGTCCCCTTGGTCTGGCTCAGGAGGGACCATTCAGCAGTATGGTATGAACAGGATCAAGGCCTGCGAGCAGTTGGAGCAAGGAGGGCAGAGTGAGTACGTCAGCACACCCAGGGATTTTTCAAGGGGAGAGACTGCAACCTGTAGCAAGCTTTTAAAGGACAGTGCTATGCTTAATCCTTTATCCTTGTCCTTGTTCTTCAGAGCAGCAAAAGAGGGCTGTTAGTGTCTGCAGACTGTGGAGCTGGGAGTAGTTCTACAGGGGAGAGGAGATATCTTTGCATGTAGTCTGCAACAAGCTAAGCTGAATTTCAAAGGGGGCTGCGAGTCCCTAGCCTGTAAGGGGCACAGCCACTGGTATCGCTTACTGAGTTCTGAGAATCGCTCACATAACTTGAGAAGCTGATTCTTTCAATTATTTTTGAGTGCATTAACCCTTTTATTATCTCAATAAAAATACTACACAATGGACCTTGGATTGGCTCCTATTTCTACTGAATGCCTTCCTTCCCCTTTCTTTTCTTCATCCTTTCTTTCTTCGCTCTACCCCACCTTGTGTTTTTTTTTCTCTTCCCATCCCTGTTTATCTTTATTATATCATTGGTATCAATTGGTTCTTAGGGGATCCTCTGAGGGTGAGGAAGATTCGGAACCTTTGCTACTTGATCTTCTTTCCCTTTCCACTATTCCCTGTCCCCATTATTGTTTATGCCTGTGACACATGGCATAAGTTAGGTTGATAGTCTTTTTCTGTGATGCCATATGTACCATTGCTTGCACTTACTGTTAATGTGCATATGATATAATCATGTTCTGAAAAATAATTGTGAATGATATTTGGATTTAAACCTTTTGCAGATATCTACTATTTTTGAAACCAATAAGAGATTTATTGAACATAGAAAATTACTACATAATGTTTTTTGTGCTTTGAGACACTTCTGTTCTTTTATTAATACTTCATTTGTTCTTTTTCAGACAGATGTGGCCATTCTGGAAAGGCAAACACAACATTCTGCATCAGAGAAATCAATTATTCAACACAAGGCAGCCCAATTAGAGTTGAAACTAGAAGGTGCCATCCAAGAGAGGAAGAGGTTAAAAGATATGCATGAGTTTCAATCAAATCAGCAAGATACAAATTTTGAAAGGGATAAGGTAAATATTTGGGGGACCATAGTCTATTTAGCTATGTGAATGAGATCAGCTTAAGGGATAAGTTCACCTTTGTAAAAAAAAAAAATGCACATCTGTTTGCAGGTACAAAAATGTGCATTTATTATTTTTTTCACTGGGAGGCTGCAAAGTATTGCACCCACGATCAGCAGATTCAGGGTGCATTCTCAGGATCCTGCAAACTGTCAGTTCAGCTGTCTGTCAATACATCATACCTCGCTCACCAGCACCCTGGTAATTCAATGAGAACTACAAGCTGCAATGACTGAGGGTAGTAATAGTTCTCCCATTCACAGAATTCTGTGAATGAATGACATGGCCGGGTGAGTGGAGCCCTGCATTGCTGCTTTTTTTAAATTGTGACAGTAGGTGCGGGGAGAAGATGCCCGGCCTGCTGTCACAATGGGAGATGGGGGGGGGGGGGGCTGCTACAATAGTAACTTGCTGCATGTTACACCCTGAATATGGTGAATAAGGTTAACTTATCCTTTAAAGTAAATCTGTAATCATAGAACATTAAGGGTTCTACTGCTGACTTTTTCTTCAGAAAATGCTAGTTTCTTTAATCCTCCTATACCAGTTTTCCCTATAACCTTCCCTTCTCCTCTTCCTCTCTTTCTCTTCACTTTCTTCTGTCTGGACTACCTGGCCAAACAATGGTCTGCATCGGCGACCTATAATTCTAGGGTAATGAGATGCCTTTAAATAATGCCTTAAATAGGCCCTGTAAGTTTATTACTGCATCATTTTGACCATATACTTCTCATGTTTGTTATAGCTATCAGATGTTTTAGCCCCTGCGTGGATGTGCTTGCTGTTATACCCTTCTATAACCAATAAAAATGATTAAAAAAGACAAAAAATTAACAATTGCAACCAGACCCAAGTTGCAGTACTAAGCACTAACAACCTGACATCAGTGGACAAAGATCCATGATAAATTTACCTTTTGTAGGCAGCATATCTGTTGAATAGTCAGATTTCATTTTTTATAATCAAAGTATACAGACGAGCGCTCATACAAATATATAGCAGCAGCTAGCACTTAAGGCACTGCTTTCAAGGTCTCTCTCGTTCCACCAGGGAGCCCAAGACTGAAGCCGGCGCTTCTACCAGATTACCATAGAGATGACTGAGGACTATAAATTCCCTGATCATCTTGTAGCACCCTCCTAGTTTAGCTAGGGGGAGCTAGACTCCAATGGTTAGACAGGGGCTGAGTGGCAGCCCAGGTGTAATAGCCAGAGAGGGGTCAAATTGTGGTCAGGACTGAGAGGTTTTGCAGACCAGCCCCTCTGGAATTTCCCCCTGCTCTAGGGCTTTTGAAGGAAGAACTTAGAGGTAGTGGGTGGATCTGAGGAGTGGCTGGTTTCACTTTTGAGGGATCCTAGCCAATCCCCAACAAGAGGTTGGCAAGGGGCTGGACACCCTTAAAAGTGTTGGAGCCTGCTCAGTTGCAGGAGAGTTGGAGAGGGGAGTGTGCAGAGTTGGATAGAGAGTTCTGGTGGAAGATGTGAGAATGAAGGAAGGAGGGTGAGAGGAGGCCCAGTGGAATGGGCCTACCTGCAAGCCTGGAGCTGGAAAGGAGGACAGCTCAGAGCTCACAGGCCCCCTGAGGACCACCTGTATGGCAGGGAAGAAGCAGCCCAGCTGATAGGCCTGGTAGCAGCCACCAACCCACATGCGGTGCAGGAGAGGATCTGAGTGAGTACACCTACAAACCCTGGGCAAATAGGAGAAGATGCACTGGAAAACCAAATTAGCTATCTATCAGTGACTATTTACCTCTTAAAGTGACAGGAACCAGATCCCTTGTTCAGGGATACCTCCAAATTGCTGGGTGAAGCGGAGAAATTCATCTAGGGTTTGGGGTGGTACACTAAGGAGATGCTGGCTAGCTCTCCAACAAAGACTGTGCTGCAGAGAAGGCTTGTAAATAGTTCCAGGAAGTTTTCCTCAGTTTATCAGTACTCTTGGGCATTCTGTTTACCCCGAACTCTATGCCAGTTCAAATCCTCTCAAAAACAACAAAACAGAAGCTCAAGGGCTGATTTCTGACTCTGGATGCAAACTTTTGTGGAAATGCGTGATGCCTGGCTGTGCAGGACTATAGGGGACCCAAAATCTTCTAGCGACTTCTAAGGGGGTAGTGCTACAATCTCTATTGTCTAAGAAACCAGAAGCGACGAAGACTTTGTTACTTCTGGTTTCGCTCAGATATAAGGAAGCCATTACCAGCTTGTAAAAGCATCTGATCACACCAATCTTGGTTTGATCAGATACTTTTAAGGGCAGAGGAGAGATCTGACTTCAGATGTCAAAGTAAAGAGAACCTGTCACTGCCTATGCTATCATAAGGGATGTTGTTCATCCTTTGTGATAGCAATAAAAGTGAGAAAAAAAAATGATAATAAAATAAATAATTAAAACTTTTTTTTAAAGTGCATGGTATTTTCACCACAAATGTGAGATGTCACCACGAATGGTATAGCGAGAGCAATAATTCTAGCACCAGACCTCCTGTGTAACTCTAGACTGGTAACCTGTAATGGTGTCAGTGCTGCTTTTAAAGCATTGCCTATAGAGATTTTTAAGTACCCTAGTTTGTCACCATTCAACGGGTGTACGCAGTTCTAAAATATGACATGTTATGTATCTATTTACTTGACGTAACATCATCTTTTATATTTTATATTTTATCAAACAATTGGGTATTATATTCTGTTTTGTGCATTAAAATTCATTACAGCGTATTTAAACAAAAATTGTGTTTGAATAAACACTGCACAAATATTGTGTGACATAAAAAACTGCAGTACCCACCACTTTATTCTCTAGGGCCTCTGCTTAAAAAATATATAATGTTTGGGAGTTCTAAGTAATTTTCTAGCAAAAAATGCAGATTTTTACATGTATGACAAAAATGTCACTTGGCCTGAGGGTTAGGTGGTTAAAGAGAAAAGTTTGTTTTACAAGGTAAGGGTTCACATATACTTTAAAAGCTTACAGCCCACAGTACATGCAGTGCGGGTTGGCGGCAGTTACAAGCTAGGCAATGTACGTTGCAACCTGTTACCAGGTTTTCCTGTGCTGTGACTGGACACATGAGATGGTAAGCAGATTTCAACCAATGATTTTGGCTGTATACCTGCTAATCAACTGTGGACAATCACAGCACAGAGTTCTGTGTTTCCCAACACACAGAACTCTGTACACAAAACAGTGATCTGCCTGTTGCTTCTCCCTGAGATTGACAGGGAGAAAAAGCAGCCAGAATGTAAGTAAAATATTACTTGTTAGGCACACAGTTAATCCCTTGATTGCCCCTTGATGTTAACTCCTTCCCAGCCAGTGTTATTAGTATAGTGTACAGTATTATCACTGATCACTGTATTGGTGTCACTAGCAACGTCGGTGTCATTCAGTTAGTGTCCTTCCCAGCCAGTATCTGTTAGTGCCAGTTTGCCACCACACTGTCACAGTCACAATATAAGCCCCTGATTCCTGCCATTACTAGTACAGCGTCTATATCTTCATATATTCCAGTATGGTAACAAATGTTGGGCGCTCGCTCTGATTATATAACTTTGCATACACTTACAAGTGTACAAAAATACAAAGTGACAAGTGCTGTATAAACATCAACAATCCATCAAAAATCTGAAAATAATGTGTACTTCTTATTAGTCCCAAAAATATAATAATAAAATAAAAAATATATACAAAATTTGTCTATAAACGTCAGTTGTATTGACTCCAATAAAGTGTCTTGTGTAAAGACTTATAAATGAATAAAAATTCTTCTGAAAACCACCTTGGAAAAAAAAAAGACCACAAAGGAAAAAATTGGAACAATCTTCTTGTGTGTGTGCTCGATCCAATCCACCATCTTAGCTGATCATCACCAAACTAACTCACCAGATATAATGGCTGGTATATGGTAAAACCAGCATACTTGCAGAACCCGTCACATTAACCCCTTCCTGCCCAGTGTCATTAGTACAGTGTTAGAGCTTCTTTTTAGCACTGATCACTGTATTGGTGTCACTGGGGTGTTAGTGACACCAAGTTAGTGCCCCCCAGTGTCAAAATGTCAGCCGCAGTCCCGCTAAAAGTTACTGATTGCCACCGTTACTACTAGAAAAAAAAATCCCATTAGCTATACCGCCATTTGTAAACGCTATAACTTTCATGTAAACCAATTAATTTACAGATTTTTACCAAAGACGTAGCAGAATACATTTGGGCATAAATGTATGAAGAAATTTTATTTTATTGGATATGTTTTCTAACAAAATTAGAAAATATTGGGGTTTTTTTTTCATAATTTTTGGTCTTTTTTTGTTTATATAATTAAAAAAAAAAAAAAAAACAGCAGTGATCAAATACCACCAAAAGAGAAATCTATCTGAATGAAAAAAAATAATTTGGGTGTCACATGACCGCACAATTAGCAGTTGAAGTAGCTCAGTGCTAAACAAAAAAATGCCCTGGTCATAAAGGGGGCAAAACCTTCCAGGTCAGGTGGTTAAGTATTATTTTCATACAAAATATTACTTCATACGCAGGACACTAATAACTATCCATATAACATTTAAAACAATGACACCTGCTGGTTGTAAGAAAGCTGTGCACTCTAAAAATTCATTTTTTTATAACTCATGTTCAATGAATTGTTATAGCTTTTTGAAATAAAAGCAGGCATAAATGGGTACTACTATTTAATAGATTAGATTTTATAGATTAATATATGTATATTTTTTATTCCTGCAGCAAGACCTTCTAAAGACTATATCCTTAAAAGAGGAGAAAATAACAGAACTAAAAGGTAAGATAAATATTTTTTTAATTCCATGTAAACTTAAGAGGTGTATTTAATTTAAAAAGTGTATATTATAACGTGCCAATGGCCAATGTCAGTAGTCAAAATAAACCTAACTAAGTGTTAATTTGCTGAAGCCAAATCAGTAAAATTCTGACTATTCCTGTTAGTTTCTGAATTTGTTTTTGTAAATAAATTAATTGTTAATTTAATAGGTTAATTCTTAATAATTAAAAAGTCAGTGTATGATACCTACCTTTTATTTTTGATCACATATGTACAGTAGGGAATGAAATGAAAGCCCCATGTAGCCCCTTCTAGATTGTAAACTCGAAAGAGCAGGGCCCTCAAACCCCTCGTGTATTGTATTGTTACTGTCTTGTCTCATGTTCTGTCCCCCTGCTACTGTACAGCGCTGAGCATACCCTTTGGCGCTATATAAATACTGTATAATAATAATAATGTAAACTGAGTCACACAATGATGCTCAATGATTCCTCTCCCTGTAAACTCACTTGAGTTGACGCTTACACAGGGATTTAAACTTGGGTGAGAGTGCTGACTGATTGATAGTACAGTCATATGGAGTCGATTGCAAGCTTCTCCATACTAAAATTACATGACATTTGACCTTCAATGCTAAATGGAGTGTGAGGTATTAAAGGAAAGGTAAGTACATGCAGCTGGGGATAAGGGGAAAAAACAGACCTATTGCTTTGCTCTGTACGGGCAACGTACATATTTAATATCTTACCTTTTCAAGTAAATAGATTAAAAGCCGGAATAACTACATTCTACATAACTGCTATAAGAATCATTTGCATATTTATATCCAAAATAATTTAGCATTTGGGACAGGAAATAAAAGGAAATAAAAAATCAATCATCTGGATTAAAGATTTATCGGAATAACATAATAGCTGCTATGATTTTAGATTTATGGATCTTTAATAAAGATGATTGATTTGAAGCATTTCTCATTATCCTGAAGTGCTGAATTCTGTTGAATGTATTGTGAAGGAAGTGACCATTTTACAAACATGGGGCAGTGGACCTTGACATCCAATATTAGTGAGCAACCTTTCTTACATTTTTTTGCTTCTTTTTTGTTTATATACTGTAAAGTTTGAAACGGAGGGATACACAAAGAAAAAACTGAATATTGTCTATTACCTATTTAAGCTTTCATTCCTCGGAAAAAAAAAATAAAGAAAATAATAGGGTGCAAAGGCAAGATTAATTAAAATATTGAAACACATCTGTTGTGAATTTCTTCTGATCTGCAGTAAAACAGAAGCCCTTAGTATACAGTGACAAACAACCTGGCTTGGGGCACATTTATGAAACATTGCCAAGCTTGTGCTTGATTAATTCAAACTATTTGAATTATAGGGCCATGTGTATGCCAGATGATTGCTCTATCCCGGATGAGCTTCCTAAATTTCAAGGAAGATTGGTTATCAGGTCTTGTATAACATTGGATACTAGCCAATGCTTTCTTCAAAATTTGTAAAGCAGAAAATGGCACCAGTAAATGTGAAATGCAATGAGAGAACCATATACAAACTTTTATGCACATATTTTGTGTGCCAATGCATTCACAAAACAGTTATCCCTGCAACAAATTGTGTCATGCACTATGGGGCTATGATACTGCGATTATACAGGTGTACAGGTGTACTGTGGTAAATGGGTGTATAGGCACCATACTAGAGTAGCCTACATGTGTACCTGCACTGACACAGACCACTCCTACATAGACATCATGGCTTCCCACAACACCATTAAAGGTTCTTGGTTTTGCATTATTAGAAACACAGAAAGTCATCCGAAACCACCTCTAAAGTCTGTAAGAGAAGGACTTACAGTTTGATTCATAAATGCCCCCTATGCTGCACAAAAGTAGCACCTATATAAAATATGCCCCAGTGCGTGTGTTATAAATACAAAATGTTCCAAAGTCTGTAATAAAAGTTTACAAAATGATTGCAGTTGATAGATCAGGATTGTAGGCACAGGTTTCAGGAATAAACACAAAACCTGCTGTAGTCTAATGTACACCAGATCTGAGCATAAAGCTGGCCAAATGCTTACTAATGAATAGGTCGAAGTTCACTCAGTAGGTGGAGCTATTGGCGGCCTCCCACCCAACATCCCTCAATTGAAAAATCAGAGGATCCAGGCAGAAAATTCTTGGTCGAACTGCATCTGCAATCAATCAGATGCAGGCACTTTTTGGGGATTTTTAAAAGCTGGAAGATCTATCTGTCAAATACAATAGCCTCAACAGGAGATGTGTCCATCCAAGCTGTGTAGCATGAATGGAAAAATTTGCTGCATATTTTCTGTTCAGCCTGTGTACAGCTAGCTTTAAGCTTAAAGTGGCTGTAAATGTCAGATATGAAGCATGAGCAAAGCATATCCCTTTATAGGGCGTACTTGTCTCAATCCAGAGCATTAAGTGACATTTCTGTCTGCTGCCTCCTTCCTTATAAGCATGAGTCACTTCTGACAAATTTTCCTGACACCAATAGAAAAATGGTGACAGGGGAGGGAGCTCCAGAAGATTGACAGCCTCAGCTATATTCCTGTGTGCTGTGTGAAGGGGGGGGGGGTGTCACTTCCCTCCAATCAGCTCTCAGAGCTCTCTTTACTGATGTAACTTCAGCTCTCCACCCCCTGCTTTTCAGAGCTGAAAAGATCCTTTGTAAATTCTGCACTTTGAATGGATGTAGGGGTAAGATGGCTGTAGATAAACAGGTAAAACTTCTGTAGGAGGATTCGTTTAATCTCTATGTATAACTTGAGGCCAGTCATTTTACTGGGTATATGAAAGGGTTTACAACCACTTTTACCTTTAAGACTGTCAGTAACTTGCTTATCTATCTATCTATCTATCTATCTATCTATCTATCTATCTATATATCATTATTTTTATTATCTATCGTTGCTACTGTGCCATGGCAGTGTGGCTCCTGAAGCTCTTTTCTCCTGGGACACTATTGCTACAGTCCATTCACATGAATGTTATGACTGCGAGCTGTAGGATGAGCAGACCAGAATCTAGTGGGGTCAGTATTTTCTTGACCTCCTCCAGAACAAGAAGCAGGCTTAAATCAACATCTGTAAGTTAAAAAAAGATGTTGGCAAGAAAATTAGAAAAAATATTTATAATGTGAGGAAAATCAAAGCTAAATTCTTCTAGCCCGCTGAACAAGTGATGCTTTTATGAGCTTGTACCATCATTTTATTGAATGAGGTAAGAGAAAATATATATGTTATATCTAACAATATAAGCACATTGTAGAAGAAAACACAAAAAGATTGGTAGGTTAATCTGCTCAAGTTCACATTTTACCCAGCTAAATTGTTTATGAGTCCAATTAATGTTGGGTATGGTATGTAAATACTGTACCTGTCCTCCCCACCACACACTGTGGTTCTCCCTGATGGCTAGTATATTGGTAATATATGAACCAGTGGGAGAAACCAAAGAATTTAAACACACTGTGGCATTTAAACACACAGGCCACTGTAAAGGTGACTACTCCGTGTTGCTCAGCGACAGCCCCGAAACCTGACAGATCTAGAGGAGATCTGTGTGGAGGAGTGGGCCAAAATCCCGGTTGCAGTGTGTGCAAACCTGGTCAAGAACTACAGGAAACGTTTGACCTCTGTAATTGCAAACAAAGGCTTCTGCACCAAATATTAACACCGATTTTCTCAGGTGTTCAAATACTTATGTTCAGCAGTGCAAGACAAATAAATTCTTTAAAAATCATACAATGTGATTTCCTGAATTTTTTAAAAAATTCTGTCTCTCAGAGTGGGAATGCACCTACAAGGTGAATTTCAGACCCCTCCATGATTTCTAAGTGGGAGAACTTGCAAAATCGCAGGGTGTTCAAATTCTTCTGTTCCTCACTGTAGGTTCTTCTTATATTGGATGTATTTTTTTTCACTTTTGACCCTATAGTAAAAGGGCCACTTTAAAGTGTAGTTATCCTTTATAACATCTTCTACCTGTAATATATTTACTACGCATTTCTCGTTTTCTCAACCACATGTAAGCTTGAGCCATCACAAGGCATTCTCTTATTTCTTAATCTTTTTTCTTAAATTATCCCTGGATGATACATAATTGACTTTGAGTGTTGTCACATATCTCTGTTCACAGTGAGCCTTCTAATGATCAGTGTTTATAGCAGGACCAGTTTTTGAAAACCTCCAAAAGTACAGCAGGCATTTAGCCACTCTCTTGGTCTAAACAAGCCATTCTAAACCAGGGATCCAAGAAACTGTAGGGTTTCTCCAGAGGTTGCTAGGGGTTCACTGAGCTGTGGCTGATTGACCCCCATTTGATGGTACCTTCATAGTTGCAGGTCCAATGCCACATGGTAAAGACAGTGGCATGACACCATTGATATTTTTTACCTGTCTGTAAGGGTGGCATTTTGACCACTCTTATAAGGGTTCCATTTGTATGCTGACCTAATATAGTGGGAATTTTTCTCATTGACTCCTAATGAGTTTGTTTTTGTAAGGGTTCCCTCATGAGACATTAAAATTATTTTAGGGTTTTATCTGGGGTATGACACCATTGATTTTTTTTACCTGTCTGTAAGGGTGGCATTCTGACCACTCTTATAAGGGTTCCATTCTGTATGCTGACCCAATATAAGGGAAATTTTTCTCATTGACTCCTAATGAATTGGTTTTTGTAAGGGTTCCCTCCTGAGACAATACAATTATTTTAGGGTTTTCTCTGGGGTAAAAAGATTGGTCTAAACAACCAATGCTAACCTAGGGCCCCCTAATTATGATAACCTTGGCCCCATCCAGGTAATCCATGTAGAGTATACTTCAGAGTGAAACATTATATAATAAAAATAGCATATCCAGTTGATTTGTTGAGTCACCACGTCCCTCCTAAAAATATGCAAAACCAGTCAAAAAAGAGGAAAAACAGGAAATGGGATTTTAACAGTGCTGATACCCACTCTCAGAACAAACTCAACAAACAAGTCAATATAAAATCATTAGGTTTTATTTCAAAGTTCTATTTAAAATTGATTGGGTTAACACAACCCCTAAGAGACTGATGTTAGGACATCTCCTCAATGGAGTTTGGAGCGAAGCTTATTGGAGGATAGAAAGGTCTTACAAGTAACTAGATGTGAAGTCATTTTGGACTCCAACATTATATGGGTCGAGCCTGTGGGCTTCTTTTTTTTTACCCATACAGGTCCATATATGGTTTTGCTGTATAGGGAGCATCATCCTCTTTTCCTATGCATTGCTTCTGGGATTCCCAGGTTGGTTTTTTGGATGCTATTACCATTTTGTATCCTCTTGCTACCCTCTACACCCATTGACATACTTGCAAAATTATTTAACCAGACCTGGTTTTTGCCCCATTATGTCCTTGAGGACACTTAACTGCACAACCTGAACCCCTGCAGAAACTTGTGTGAAACGTGTCGGGACTTTGCACCCCCTTCCTGAGATACATACACTTTTTGAATTCCAAATGTTTTTGTAATGTGTAATGATACAGTATAAATATGTAATGAGTTATATAAGGAGGGAGGTGCCTTTCTGGGGAGGGTACATCTATTCATGGTTCATTTTTTTTAACATGATTCAATCACTTAGGGGTTGTGTTACCCCAATCAATTTTAAAATTTAAAATTTAAATTGAACTTTGTAATAAAACCTAATGAATTTATATTGACTTATTTGTCAAGTTTTTTCTGAGAGAGGGTATCAACGCTGTTAATATTCCATTTCTTCTTTTTCCTCTTTTTTGACTGGTTTTTCAGAGTGAAACATATTTTTGGATCTCTGGACAGTAGCTTAATATAGCACATTTGTGCCTCTTGAGCTACATAGTATTAATAAAAATATGACATGTATTTAGTCAGTTGTGCAGACAACCATATTGTCTCCAGTCATCCAGAGCCACCAACTATTCAGTTTAGTTCATCTTGCCTGCAATGTCACTGTTGTGGCATATGGATATTGTCAGTAATTACAGAAGACAGCAAAGTGCTCATGTACCAAATTAATGAAAACTTAAAAATGCCATTAGCAGTCTAAAATGGTTGTATAATGCAAGTACATCATAGCTACAGTTCCACTGTAAGTAGGACTTTTCTAAACAGAGCAGGTTTTTTATGATGGATGATGTTTGTTTCTATTCTAGTAACTATATTGATGCTTGAAAGCAAATTATATCTATTAAAAACTAAAAGCCAGGTCTGGCCTACCCATCTCTATATTTGCTCAGCTGCTTTAGTGCCTTTTAGCCCATAAATGGATTATATCAGTATTATATTAAATTAACCCTAGACAGTGCTAGTACAAGTTCATCTAGCGCCCAGGGCAAAGATGCCAAACAGCCCCCGCAAAATGTATGAGCACTATTTGTCAGCAAAAATATCTTCCCAAATAAATTAAAGCACGATAGGGGGGGCTATAGAGGGCTTTAGGATTGCACCACTGAGGTACTAGAGATGGCATGGTTGTCAGATTGCCAGTGTGCGTTGTTTACTCACATGCCCCCTGCCTACATTCTTTGCTGGGAGGAGATGGGACAGGGTAAACAAACACTGCACAGTGGTGATTCACCAGTTCTGATCCCGGAGAGCTGCAGCAACAGGAGGAGGAGCTGGAGGGGGAAGAGAGCGCAACCCGTCCACATAGCATCTCTACAATGCTTAATTATCAATCTAATGATCATGACTAAGCACTTTGCTAAAAAATGCATCAGAACATTCTTGGACTGCTTGGTCTTTGGAAGAGTTATGTTATACCTGATTTTCTGCATGTTGTGTAGATTAACCAGATTTACTCTAGGCAAAATGACCATTTTACTGGCCTTCAGATTTTCTACATAAGTATTAATATACAGTACAGTAGTGGCAGCTAAATTTAACTGGGCTTCAGTGGTCAGCCCCCTACAATGTAGATTTATTAGGATTTGTGTAGCTAGCTATCTAAATGACAGCCTGCATACCAATACAGTCTGTAAAGAAGAAAGGCCAACCCACCTGCTGCTTACAGTTTACAGTATGATGAATCTTATAGGAAGCAGCACCACAATAAACAGGTGTCTTTTTCGAAGGGCAACATATGGTTCCTCAAAAGGACACGGTTTTTTCAAGATACTTTGCACTGTAATCAGAAGAACAGCCAAATGAACATTCATGCTGTGGGACTACTGTTAGTAGGGTTTAGTGAACCCTATTAGCCATGGATGGGTGGGACACCGTAACAGCACTCAGTATACTACACTACGGTTACTAGATTTTCAAAATATAATCCAGGGACACTCTGATGACCTCTTCTACTTTTAGCCACAAACACAAACCATACTACAATTTGTAACCTCACCCACAAAATCACCAAAAATCTGGCTGTGCAGTGTAGGAAAGCAAGCCTGGGTGATGATTGCCAAGCATGCACAGCTGTTTTCAGTAGCACCATGCTGGGGGAGGTGCCCGTGATTCTTGCTAGTGCCATCACTAACATGGCTACCCACCAATGCTAGACAGTGGGGGATTCATAGGGTTGCAAAAGACCTGGAACACCCTTGGATATTCTGAATAGAGAAATGATGCAGCACATAGCAAGCCACAGCGAATGGTTGGTGTGGTCAAATTACACAGTGGGAGAGACTTTAAGGGGTATTGTTAAATAAAACCTGAGTCTTCTCTGCTCTGGGTCAAGTCAAGACAGGAGTGTGTAAAAGTGCAGGGATCAGCAACGTACAGAGCTCACAGGTACAGAGTGCATAACACAGAGTGTAGGGATAAGGAGTAGGAAATGCACAGAGTGAAGGGGTCAGGAGTAAGTAACACACAGATTGTAATGGTCAGGAGTAACTAAAGCACAGAGTGCAAGGGTCGTGAGTAAGTATAGTACAGGGTTCAGGGGTAAGTAAGCAAACGTTACCCCACCTCCCAACACAATATCCCCCCACCTCCATGAAAATGCAACCTTTAGAACAAATCCTCCTTCCTAAATTGTACTCTATTGACCCTTTCATCACATTCTATCTGCTGGTGAGTCCCAATGCTGCAATGGCCTGATGATTTACAAGTTAATATTCTGAATTGAGTATAAACATATGCTTTATCACCTGAGCTGAGAGGATTGCTGGATTTACTGAGGGAGAGTTCTGGGGGGGGATTGCTTGATTACCCTGGGAGAGTCCAGCTGGGTTTATGCAGTCCAATTAAATTGATTAAAGGCGCAATAAGGGTCAATCCATAAGGGGAACATGTGGCATTGGTGCAGTAAAGGCTTCTTTCTGGCAATTCGACCATACAGCTCATTTTTGTTCAAGTATTGTTGTATTGTGCTCCTTGAAACAACCACACCGTCTTTTTCCAGAGCAGCCTGTATTTCTCCTGAGGTTACCTGGAGGTTTTTCTTTGTATCTTAAACAATTCTTCTGACAGTTGTGGCTGCAATCTTTCTTGGTCTACCTTACTTTGGTTTGGTAGCAAATGATCCATGAAATTTCCACTTTCTTGTAAGTGATTGAACAGTACTGACTGGCATATTTAAGGCTTTGGATATCTTTTTATATCCTTTTCCATCTTTATAACGTTCCATTACCTTGTTGCAAATGTCTTTTGACAGTTCTTTTCTGCTGCCCATACTGAGCCATGGGGAGCAGAAATTAGGTTACTTGACTATTTATACATAGTCACAAATTGCAACGGAAAAAGTCACAGATGTGGGAAATTAACCTTTAATTGCCATTTTAGTCTGTGTGTGTCACCTTGTGAGTCTGTACCAAGGCCAAACATTCCAGGGTATGTAAACTTTTGATCAGGGCCATTTCGATGATTTCTGTTATCATTATGATTTAAAAAAGGAGCCAAACAACTACGTGATAATAAATGGACTCATATGATCACTATCATTAAAAAAAAGACAGTTTTATGGCATGATTAGTTTTTATTTTCAATATAAATGAGAAAATTTAATTATTTCTACCAGGGTATACATACTTTTGAGCACAACTGTATGCAGTATCAGTGTTTAATTTCTTTGATTCTTAGACTAAGTTACACAGATGGCTGAAAGGCAGTAAAAGTAGGTGGATGATCCTTATTTTTAATGCCCACTGACTGTCTACCTACAATGTGACATGGTGGTCATGTGGGTCTGTTTCTTATCCAATAATTTTTATTTATTTCTTTTCAATAAAAGGTACAGAAGCCAAGATAAGAACATATGGCTAAAAGTATGCACCAAATGCATACAGAAGTACAAGATAGTAGAGAGAAGATAAATTGTTTTCCAATACATAGATTTCCAGATAACACAATACATGAAACATAAGTATGAAACAATGGGGTTATTAGAACACAGACATAAATCTACATCACCCTGAAAGTGTCATAAGTATGAGGAGGTTTACAGTTGGAACAGCATTGTGGCAAAAATAGTGTTGCATACTCTACTTTGTCAGTGGGTGAGGGCAGTGCAAGGTATACATCTAACATAACCACAGTAGCTAGCCTTCACTCCCATTGTGTGGAAGCCTGTATCCCTCACATGCTCCCCGTTATACTGTAATTGTTGGCCAAATAGCCATATAACAATATCAGGAAGCTCTTGGGTCTGTGTACATTGTGGCAATTTTCACTAAGCATTGACAGGCAGCATCCCTTGTCAAACTCACCCAATGAAGTCAATAGGACTTGTAAGTTCCATGAGCAGGGCTCTCCCACTCCTTCTGTATTGAACTATATTGTAATTGTACTGTCCCCCTTTATATTGTAAAGCGCTATGTAAACTGTTGGTGATATATGAATCCTGTATAATAATAATGGGATCATGTCACAACTGCGTGCCAAACATGGCTATGAAAGTTGTGGAGCAGTACTTCAATGTGACCCCATTGGGATAAAAAAGAAAATCCCCTGGTGATTGAACAGCAGGCATGCAGGAGGTGGCATTTTCACTTCTTGAATGCATGTAAACCAACTAATCTAGAGCCTGCCGCCCTTGTGAATCAGTCCTTAGTGTATCTGTGTTTTCCAAATGATGGTCCAATTGTGCTCACCAAAAACTGTCCTAAACTGTTTATATGCAGTATAAACATACATTCACTAGGGTTGCCCCGATACCAATAATGGACCAACACTAAGCATTTGCATGAGTACTTGTGTTCCTGCAAAGCTCGATTTGAGCGCATACAAAATGAACTGCTCCTGTGTGAACCTAGGCTTGTCATAGTGAGTTCAGCCAGAATACATGCAGGAGCATTGCGGGAAACCACATGTGATTCAGACAGGAATCGCATCGCATTCCTGTTCAAATCACATGCATATTCATTTTGTATGGGCTCAAATTGCACTGCACTGCACGAAAAATAGGTATTGGTAATTGGTATCAGCGAGTACCTGATAAACAGTATCGGTACTCGTCCTTAAAAAACTGGTATCGGTGTATTCCTAACATTCACATGTTTTGTGAACAGTCAACATGGTAAACTGATATGTAAATGAAACTTTAATGTTGTAAATTATATTCATGTGTGTCAGTTTGTATAAACAATGCAATAGACATTGGGAACATGTCTATGTGGTCAGATCATCCACTGTGTATGGCCTCTAGTGTGTAGAATATCATAGGGCCAATAAACAGGAGAAAGGTTCTCATTAGAAATGTATTACTATAGGCTTAATTCATGAAGCTCGCACACCAACTAGATTTGAAAATTACAGTCAAAAGCCTAAAATAAAGATCCTTATTCTTGTGTTAAAACCCTGTGAATTTAATTATTTTTTTATTATAATAATACAGTAACTATTGTGCTTTCATTTTTGTTACTACAGATAAATATGAAAGCCTGAAATTACATTTTGACAATCTTCACAAAATAGTAGAGCAAGTTGAACAAAATCAGTCAAGACTTCTGGAAAAATTTGCCATCCAATCGTAAGTTAAACCTGACCTTTTAAAATAGCTCCTGAAGACAGTGAAGTAAGAATCAAACAACAGAACTGCATTTGATACAGATGATCCTAACAGTTTAAAATAATTGTAATCATCAGTTATTGTCTTTGAAAATTATTTTTTTTTCCCTTACGGGACAACTCAACTTAGACTGTCCCTTAATACCTTCCCACCCACCATCTTTATTAAAATATTCCACAAAACAATGCTGCAAGTTCACAAAATTGGACAAAAAAGGACCTGTAATATTTTTTCCAACACATCTCACCACAATGCACTGTAGTTTGGTATTGTGCATTGTGGTACCCCTTATTATGTTGCAGTATAATTGTTTACAAACAAGCTGGCATGAGCTGGTTGACATGTCATTGAGCCTCTTAACCACTTGCCCTCCGGAAGATTTACCCTCCATCATGACCAGATAATTGTTTTCTGTTCAGCACTGCGCTAATTCAACTGGTAATTCCGTGACCGTGCAATTCTGTACCCAAACAAAATTGATGTACTTTTTGTCACACAAATAAATCTTTTTGGTGGTATTTGATCACCTCTGTGATTTTTACTTTTTGTGCTATAAACAAAAAGAGACCAAAAATTAAAAACAAAACAATATTTTTAACTTTTGGTTATAAACAATATCCAATAAACTCAGAGTTAGACATAAATTTAGACCAAAATGTATTCTGCTACATGTCTTTGGTAACAAAAATCCCAATACATGTATATTAATTGGTTTGTGTGAAAGCTATAGCGTCTACAAAGTATGGTACATATATTGGAATTTCCACAGCTTTTACCTTCTGACTGCCTATCGCATTTCTTGAGGTGCTAAAATGCCAGGGCAGTACAAACACCCCCCCCCCAAAAAAAATTACTCCTTTTTTGAAAGTAGACACCCCAAGGATTTTGCAGAGAGGCATGCTGAGTCCATGGAACATTTTATTTTTTGCCACAAATTTTTCAAAAATGACATTTGTTTTGTTTTTTTACACAAAGTTGTCACTTAAATGATATATTGCTCATGCATGCCATGGCTGTGTGGAATAACACCCTAAAACACATTCTTCTACTTCTCCAAAGTATGGGGATAACACATGTGAGAGACTTTTCTGGCAGCCTAGCTACATACAGGCCCCCAAAATCTAATGACCACCTCCAGGGTTTCAATGGGCATATTTCCACATAGCACTTCCCCACTAACTATCACAGTTTATATGCCAGTATAGTACAAACACCCCCCCCCCCCCCAAATGACCCCTTTTTGGAAAGTAGAGACACCCCAAGGAAGTTGAAAAGAAGCATGGTGAGTATTTTACAGATATCATTTTTGTTACAGGGTTTTGAAAAAGAAAAAATACATATTTGTTTTCTTTCTTCGTTTTCCAAAAATGTGGCAACAAATGAGATCTGCAAAATACTCAACATGCCTCTTAGAAAATACCTTGGAGTGTCTACTTTCCAAAAAGTTGTCATTTGGAAGGGTTGCTTCTACTATCCTGGCATTTCAGGGCCAATATTCGAAGCTTCTGTGTGTGGCACATCACCCACTCTTGAAGACCAAGCCTTTTCTGACACTTTTTGTTCACATAAAAAAACTTTTGTTTTGCTAGAAAATTACTTTGAACCCCCAAACATTATATTTTTTTTTAAAGCAGAGGTTCTAGAGAATAAAACTGTGGGTGTTGACATTTTTTACATCACACAGTATTTGTGCAGTGATTTGTGCAAACGCAAATCTTTTGGGAAAAATACACTTTTTAGAATTTTAATGTACAAAAACACAATATATTGCCCAATTGTTTGATTAAAAATATAAAAGATGATGTTATGGCAAGTATATAGATACCAAACATGACATGCTTTAAAATTGTGCATGCCCATGCAATAACGACAAAGTACATACATTTTTAATATCGATAGGCCACGCTTTTTTTAAAAGCCTTTACAAGTTACCAATTTATATTTACACAGGAGGTCTAGCACTATGATTACTGCCCATGATCTGACGTTCGTGGTGATACCTCACACGCATGGTGCAATCTCTATTTACATACTGACACGGTACCAACGTTTGCGTTGGCCTTTGCGCAAGAACACGGGAAGGGGGAGGGGCAAGGGAGACTTTTTTTCTTTTTTTTTTACACTGTCCCTTTTTTTTTTTGATCACTTTTATTGTTATCACAGGGAATATAAATATCCCCTGTGATCGCAATAGGCAGTGACAGGTATTCTTTTCTGAGAAATCTGGGGCCTGTTAGACTTTAGATCTCTCCTCTGTCCTTAAAGCATCTGATCACACAAAGATTGGTGTGATTAGATGCTTTTTTAAACATGGCGCTGTTAAAGTCCGGTGAAACGGAAATAATGAAATGCTTGTAGCTTCCGGTCTCTTAGACCATAGAGATGATTGGAGCCATTCTGGCTTTATAGGCTTTTTTGGGTGTGTTTTGAGTGTGGGCAAGGACAGAGGGGCCCCATGATCCCCAATTGCCCGCGGGCCCCATGAGTTGTCAGTCCGCCCCTGGGTGGTAGCTTAAAGTGTTAATTGCTTAGTTAACTAAACCCAATGACAATCACTCTCAGGCTGCTGGAACCTAGATTGTGGTCCCAGGAGCTAGAAATTCTTTGTGCAGGGAGCAGCTGAGAGTGGCATTGTTATGCAAGTGACAGCATGGTGTGAGATTGGCTGGTCCTTTGTCACAAGTTGGTGAGAAGGTCAGGGGTCAGCACTGAGTTCCTCACAGCTACTTGTTTAGGTACACTTTTGCTTTTTGATCATTTGTGCTGCTCTAGAGGTAGCTTATGAATCCTTTAAGTGGTATAGACACGTTGATGCACTCTTCAGCAATTCACCAGATTGTTAATGTTATTTTTCTTTCTTTGCAGGACTCAGTGCATGAATGTCATTAATATGATGAGTAAATTATGTAGTATGGGTAAAACCAATATACAAAAAATACTACCATACATCAAAGAAAAAAATATGTTGATGACTGCACTAACCAGCCAATCACCTGCTGTAACAAACAAACTTGAAAACATTTCAGAGGTACCAAGTCCAGAAGGTAGCTTCACAAAAGCTCAGACGCCTCTGATGCAAGCTACGACAAACATCTCTTTCTTATTGTCAGGTAAGAGCTATGTTTTTGTAGTCAAGTCTTAGAACCAGTTTACACCACATGCAATCCAGTGCGTTTTTTTCTGCATCAAAAATGCATTGATAGTAGGTTACATTGTTTCCAATTACCGTATTTTCCGGCGTATAAGACGACCCCCTACTTTTCCTGTTAGAATATAAGGTTTGGGCTATACTCGCCGTATAAGACTACCCCTCTTCCAACGCACACCAAATAAAAATTAAAAAACATCAGATTTGATTTCAATATGGTATGGTATTTCAGTATGGTATTCCAATGATGGGGTGCTATTCCTCCCACTGACACCAATGATGGGGCACGATTCCTCCCACTGACACCAATGATGGGACACTATTCCTCCCACTGACACCAATGATGGGGCACGATTCCTCCCACTGACACCAATGATGGGACACTATTCCTTACTCTGACACCAATGATGGTACCCCATCATTAGTGTCAGTGTGTGAGGAATAGTGTCCCATCATTAGTGTCAGTCGGAGGAATAGTGCCCCATCATTGGTGTCAGTGGGAAGAATCATGCCCCATCATTGGTGTCAGAGCGAGGAATTATGCCCCATCATTGGTGTCAGTGGGAGGAATAGCACCCCATAATTGGTGTTAGTGGGAGGAATAGTGTCCCATCATTGGTGTCAGTGGGAGGAACAGTGTCCCATCATTGATGTCAGCGGGGGGAATAGTGTCCCATCATTGGTGTCAGTGGGAGGAATAGTGCCCCATCATTGGTGTCAGAGCGAGGAATCGTGCCCCATCATTGGTGTCAGAGCGAGGAATCGTGCCCCATCATTGGTGTCAGTGGGGAGGAGGATTAGTGCCCCATCGTTGGTGTCAGTGGGGGGGAGGAATAGTGCCCCATCGTTGGTGTCAGTGGGGGGGAGGAATAGTGCCCCATCGTTGGTGTCAGTGGGGGGAGGAATAGTGCCCCATCGTTGGTGTCAGTGGGAGGAATAATGCCCTATCATTAGTATCAGTGACACCAATGATGAGCACTATTCCTCCCACTGACACCAATTACACTTGCTGACCCCTGTTCCAGCATGGTGCTGCTGCAGTCAGCATATGTGGTTGCAGCAGCACCTCTGCATGGCACACTTCCCGGCCGCTCCCTCACTCGTTTTGTGCGGGGCCGCTTGACTCCACCTCCTTGCTGGTGATTGGCCGCCTGTGTGCCTTTCCTGAGCTACAGTTCTGGTGCCCAATCACCAGTGAGGAGGCGGAGCCGAGCAGCCACGCAAACATCGAGTGGCCAAACTGAATGAAGGAGCAGCTGCGCTTCCTCGACTGGATCGTCGTGGGACTGGGACTGGAGCCAGGTAAGAAACAGCAGCCCCCTGCCCGCCCCTGTACTTAGTGTCCCTTCCGTTCAAAGTGGGGGGCAGCGGTGGCACCGCTAAAAGTGCCGCCCTGACAGAAAGTGTCAGCATGCCGTATACCGGCGTATAAGACGACCCCCGACTTTGAGAAGTCGTCTTATACGCCAGAAAATACGGATTATAGTTCACACCAGTTCAGTCAGTTTCAGTGTCTTCCAGTTCCAGAAAAAAAAGTGGTTTTTCTGCATTGAACTGAACTGGAATGCAGGCAGAACACCAGAACACACATGTCCTCATTTAAGTTGAAGAAAAAGAGGGGAAAAAATTAACTGGAACACATCAAAAACGCATCAAAAATGCACCAGAACACATCAAAAATACGTCAAAAACACACATACAGAAACGCATCCAGAACATATCAGGACTGCGTTTCTATGGTGTGAACCGGCCCTTAAAGCAGAACTCCGGGCAAAATCGTGTTTACATTTCCTTGTTGCTGATTTCCTACAGTCACTGAATATATCATACATCTTCTGTTTCACTCAGTAGTTGCTCTGAAATAGCCTATTCATTTGTAAATTAAGCCATTAATCCTGTTTGGTTTCCTGTTTGTAAGAAGAGTGGCTGTTATGCCTCCTATTCCCACAACCACTGGTCTTGGCACATCCCTTCCGTAGTTCTTTTGCCAGGAAGCAGTGATGTAATTCAGCCCCACTTGCAGTGATGGGTGGACCGAGAATCTCAGACACATTCAACATGTACAGGCTTAGTGTACCCACTTACATTCAATGCAATTTCCTGTGGTTGACGGGAACTGTAGTTTCCTTTTACTTCAGAGAGAGAGGAAGGGATATGATATAAACCCGGCTGTTACACCTCCTCCTTGGCAGAACAGATGCTGTTATCTTTTGAATTACAGACATGAGGTCATGGAAATTCAATTAGACTTTCTCATAAATGGTAAGAAGTTTCTGAATTTTATTAACTGTTTAATGCTTTGTGTAGGGGGGTGAATTCTATCAGTGGCCAGCTGAGCATTGGTTAAAGTTTATAGGAGGAGTTTTCATTCTGCTCTGCCTGTCCCATGAGGCTGCATAACCCCTGACCCTCTGCCTGGACAGATCATATGCACTGATTGGACCTGTGCTGTTCATATGCACCCTCCCAAAGAAAAAAAAATCTTTAGCCATACACACTAAACTGAGCATGTGCAGAGTGACTCCTAGAGCTCTGTACTATCGGCAGATGGATTGGGGACAGTAGAAGAAAGGGAGGATCAGAGAAGACAGGATCAAACAGACTTTTTACACAATGTGGAGGATTAACCCCTAAGGTTTCTCAGGGAGTATAACAAGCATGCTTTACTGCATATACAGACTGATTTTACTGTTGTTGATTTAGTAACAATTTAACATTGGCTCTCAATTATCAAAGTTTTGTTACTGATAATTGTAATTGTTATCTCTACTGTCATTGGTCATGTTCATACATGCCCTAGAAACTTATAGTAAATATCTGGATTTCTCAATCTCATCTGAAGTTTACAGGAAATATCAGTTATTAGCACCAACACAGTTGCATAGACTCATATTACTGAAACTACTTAGTATTTAAGAAGAAGTTAACATGTTCTAACCATGAATTATATAATTCTAGGTGGCAAACAAAGACATTTGACTATTGGTCCTGGAGTGAAAGATGTGAGTTCAGAACCGGAAATTACCACAAGCCCATGGAAAGACCAATATAATGCACTGACCCCTAAAATCACACCGCAAGTACCCTATCCAAATGTTACAACACAGGAGAAAATGACCGAGACAACTGAGCAGATGCTGGTTACCCTACAAAATGACAGCTTTGAAAACAGAAATCTTAATGAGACACACATCAAAAATTATAGGAACAAAAGCTCCACCAAGCGAAAAAAGACCAAAGAAAAACTGCTTTTGGATTCACGTGAAGGTCTCCAAGATGAGTCTGAAAATGTTAGGTATTCTGAACATGTCAGTGAAAATAGAAGAATTGCACTAAAAAATATAAGTTTACAGCTAACTAATTCAAGTAACCTGACAGTACAAAGAATGCAAAACAATGTAATGCAAGATGATGAAGAGAAAAAACGTAACTTTACATTATCAAAAGACAGAACACCAGAAACCAATACTGGAAAAAAAGCCAAAGAGGAAACTCTCAAGGATAACTTGGAGAATGAACTAAGTTCACTTCTGGATGTTTACAACACAGAGGAAGAAGATAAAGATGGAGATATTATTGAAGAAAGGAGAAAAGATGAGGAAATACATTTGGCAGACACTTACAAGAAAAATTCTAACAGACTCTTGAGAAAAGAATATATTGACAAATAGACTTATTAAATCTAATCTAATAAAGATACTAAAAATCTATGAACTGCCTTTATAAATAAAAATATAACATTATTTAAAAGTGTAAACAATCTGATAGCAGAAACTAGTGTATTATTTGTTTGTTTTTTTAAGAGCGCAATATGGAAAACATAGTGAGACGAAGTCCGGAAGTGACGAAACGCGTTAGGGAGTGACGTCAAGGCGCACGTACATAGACCGAAAGTGTCGCCGCGGCCATTTTGTGTTTGGTTGGAGAAGTTTCCAAGCATGTCTGGAGCTGATATTTCTAATTTTACATATAAGTGTTGAATAAAAAGTGATTTATATACTTGAAACACTAGCCCTGAGACCCTGTTTATCTCTCTGAGGACCTTGGAAAGAAAATAAATAACTTGGAAGATGAGGTGGAAGAATATTATTCCATAATAGTGTCTGAGCATTTTCAATACTCATAAGAGGGTAATAGTACTTAGTACTACTGTGTGCTGGTTGATGGTAGACACTGATTTGCAGTGACCACAGAGTGTTCACAGTTTGATGTGTGTGATTATATGCACTATAAGGAATTAATTTAATATATATATTTTATTTTTTTTTTCTCATTATAAGTTTTTGAAGTGTATTTTGGTTGCACGGGGTGATTATTGTTATTTTTATTATTATTGAGGTAATGCACTAGATATTTTTATATCTTATTTCGAGGTGCGTTTTGGATGAAATAGCAGCCAATCCTTTCAGTGGAGGAAAAGAGTGAATACATTTGGGATATTTGTGGACACTATTTTGGACTTCTTTTTGGACATTTTTGGATTTGTGGGATTTTGTTGCACATTATATGCTTGTCATTTGAAAATTGATTTTTTATTTATTTTATTAATTTATTTTTATAATTTACAAAAAGGTTGTATATATATTCTGACCAATATCATTGGTGGAGGATGTACAATTCTTACCTAGGTCTGAAGACTCTCCAAAAAATAGATCCACAAGTTTACATAGGTCTGGCAAAAGCTGACAGAGTGCTAACTAATTTGTTATGGGTATTCCTTACAGCTTTAGTCACATCGCTTACTTGTAATGAAGAATGACCCAGGTTGTGTAGGCAGCTGGATTTGGCAGAGATCTTCACTGCAGGGATGCCCCATCCTCTTCATGTCTCTGAGCTTCCGATGCTTCTGATTAACAGCTTCAGGTTTTCAGGCAGAACACCAGTACAAATGGTCCGATGGGGACACTCCCCTCCTTCCTGCTCCTCCACTGAGAAACATTCTTTCATTAATTACACTGCTTGTAACACAATCTGTGAGTAGGAGAGAGTCTGATAAGTCCCAGGACTCTCTCCTTCATTCATAATTAGTGTTACATGCAATTTAATCAACAGAAGAACTTTTCTAATCAAAAGAGGAGGGAGGGGAATGTCCACATTGGACATTCCTTAACTGCTTTCTTAACTGCTTTCCTGCCTGAAAACCCAAAACTGTTAATCATTGCAGGATGTTCAGAGATAGGAAGAGGACCGGCATTCATACAGTGAATATTTCTCCAGGATCCCAGTGCCTGCACAATTTAGGACATACGTCATTACTTCATTACTGGTAAGTGATTTAACTAAATCTGTAGGGAATTTTTTTAGAACTTGTGATTAAACAAGCACAACTAGGGGCCTTAACATGGCGCTGGGAGGCCGCTGAGCTCCTGACACCCACCATAGGGAAAGACTGCTAAAAGCTGGACCCCCGAGAACCTACCCAAGACCTTACCTACCTGACCCTGCTGGCCGCTCTGGCTGGGCTTGGTGGTGTGCCCGAGTGGGTTTGGAGACCATGCGGCGGCCGGTAGTGGCTGTGAGCGCAGGAGAAGGATCGGGCTGCTGTGGACTGGGGATCAGATCCCAGAGCCCCACAGGGGAGTGCTGAAAGAGGTGGAAGGCAGAGGAGCTAGGGGGATCCCAGGAGGGAATGTACATACGGAGAAAGAAGAAATAATTTAAGGCTCAGGGGCCTGCCAGAAGATTCGCATGAAGAGGACCTCCGGGAAAAAATAAAGAGTGTGCTCAACCCAATGATAGGTAGACTAGCCACAGATCCTCTAAAAATTGAGAGAATACATAGGTTAAGATGTCCGCCAGGAGTAACAACAGACATCCCTAGAGACGTGATTGTTAGATTCCACCATTATGAGGACAGAAAGGATATGAAAAATATTGCAGGAGATCCCAGAAATATAATTTGGAGAAACAAAATTGCAAGTTTTTGCAGACATTGCATCGGAGACATTAGCCAGAAGAAGATCGTTGAAATTCTTATTGGATCAGATGAGGGAGAAAAGAACTCGATATAACTGGGGATTTCCGGCTTGTCTGATTGGGTGGAAACATGGGAAATCAGCAAGGCTAAGATTCCCAGAAGAACTCAATGACTTTTGCGAAAAATTAGAATTGCAGAATGTGGACATTGTAGGGTGGTCAGAGGGGTCTAATGAAAGTGAAAGGGTAAAAAAGAGAAGTGGCAGTAAGTGAATAAATAGAGAAGATAGAACTAATTGGGACTGGGGAAGATGGGGGTGGGTAGGAGAGAGATGCGGGGGTGGGTGGAGAGGAGGAGGTGATAAATACCGGCCCCTCCCTCAGGCCCTGGGGGTTGGATTGTTTCCCCCCCGGTTGTTTTTTTTTTCTCCCTCCTTTTCCCCCCCACTTCCCCCGTACCCTTATTGAGTCTTCAGGGAAGATAAGTAGAGATGGCGGGGGGTCAGGAGGCTAAATAAGATATTAAACTCTCATGCTAGGGGTAGGAGTAGGTGCGCATGTTCAGAGCTATACCCCAAATTAGGAATCATCAGTGGGGGAATCTCACCTCATTTTCCAGGGCAATAAATAGGCCAAGGGGTTTTTAAGAGTAATTTAGGTAGAGTTTGGGTTTGGTGGGAGGGGTGGTGGAGGATTGGATAGGGGAGGGGCGGGGCGGGGTAGGGAGAAGGTCCATGATTTGAGTAGTCTATATCTTTCTTCCTTTGAACAGAAAGAGAAAAGAAATACCAGATAGCTATGAACCTGATTAATTTTACGACATATAATGTGAAAGGTTTAAATTCTCCTGGTAAAAGACATAAGATTCTTAGGGAGGTTCACCAACTTTCCACAGATGTAGTATTTTTACAAGAGACATATTTATCATTTGATACTAATGTTAAAATATATTCAAGGTACTACCCAACTTGGTATTACGTGGACTCACCAATAAAAAGGGCCAAAGCAGTAGCGATTGGGTTCTCAAAAAATGTGGGTTTGACGTGGAGGAAAAACTGGCGGATCCAGAGGGCCGTTTTTTATGTCTAAGAGGGAAAATGCGGGGTCAAAACTTTACATTGGCTAATATTTATTGCTCAAATCAAAATCCCGAAGTATTTTTATATGGTATCTTGGGGAATATTATGGACTTAAAGAGGGGAAGTCTGGTCTTGGGAGGAGAGTTTAATTTTTGTCTTAATCCAGGGATGGATGCGTCTTCAAATGCACAGAGAGGAGGAGGTAAAAAATTAGAAAATGTTTCATGCAGGGTGAAACATCCCAGCGAAAGAAATTATACCTTCTTCTCTCCAGAGCATAGATCGTATTCACAGTTGGATTGTATTATGATAGAGCATAGACAACAGGACTCATTGGTTAAATCCAATATAGAGGTTATATCTATCTCGGACCATGCTCCTGTCACGGCGAGACTAGAACTAGGAGAAGAACAGAACAAAAGGGCCATGTGGGGATTAAACAAGATGCTTATACAGGACCCTGAAGTGGAGAGAAAGTTAAGGGAGGAAATGAGCATTTTTTTCTGTTAAATGAAACTGAGGAATTCTCTGTGGCTACTATTTGGGAGGCACATAAGGCGTATATCAGGGGAATTTTGATAGCCACAGGGACCAAAAAAAAAAGAAAGACCGCGAGAGAAAAATAAAGGAGGTGACGGGAGAGTTGTATAGACTAGAACAGGCACATTACATTACATTACATCGAGTTTATATAGCGCCAAAGGGTTTGCTCAGCGCTGTACAATAGAGGGGGGGACAATACATGAAACATTACAGCAACTTCAAACAGCACACGAGGGGTTATAGGGCCCTACTCTTTTGAGCTGTAGCAGGAGAGATTAATCCTGTTTCATGGCTGTGATCTGCTGACTGGCCTCTCCTGTGTAACCTGACACTTGCCCTGACACAGACAAAGCAGTGAGGGATTTCAGCCCCCCCTTTCTCCTCTCTCACAGTCCGGATCAAGTCTGGATAGTTCAGGAGGCCACCATCTCGCCGAGTTCGTAATAGGATGGCAATAGGGTCTAGGGGCCTGGCTCCCCGTAGGACTTGTTGCGCCCGAACCTCATCTACTCTTTCAGGGCCTATTCCCCTTTTTAGCAGAATTTGGTGTATTATCTTGTCTAGACGTCCCATGTAACTGGAGAGTTTCTCCCCTTCATTTTGGTAGGTATGCTCTAGCTGATAGATGAGGTCTGAAGCCTTCTCAGTGCGCCCAAATACATCTTGTAAAATATCTAGATAGCCCTGAGCAGTGCAATCCTGTTTGCTAAGTTTTAGGTTGCGAATGGCCTCCAATGCAGGGCCCCTTAGGCTCTCCGTAATCCTCTGTTTCTTGTGGGCCTCAGGAATGTCCCATTCACTTAGTGCTTGCATGGCTTGGTCTAGCCACTCTTCAAAGCCATCCTCCCCGGTAGGTATTGGTTGTCTACCCGAGAAGAATCTGAGCTTCCGATACATCCCTGTGTATGGAGAGGGGTCTTTGCGGCATTTTAACATGAAGTCCCCCAATGCAGTGAGGAATTCCGGGCCTATGGTGGCTAAAGGTGTCTGGGACAGGGATTCTTCCCTCTCAGGTTTTGCACAACTAGGCCCTGGGGTGTTCAACTGAAGTAACTGGAGCCTTGTCCCATCCTCTATTTGGATATTGGCTCCTTGGAAACTGTCAGGGATCCCCTTCCTCCACTCTAGCAGGGCATATGCCAGGGTGGTGTCTGAGGCGGGTATCACATCTATCACACACGTTTTCTTCCCCTCTGTGGGTAGTGCATTCACTATCTTGGTAATCTGTTCTTCGGTCCCCATTTCTCTGGGGAACTCGACCACTACACTCCGTTCTGGGCAAGCATTTTCCCTGCTGCACCACTTGGTCGCAGCTGCGACGTCCATCTTAGGAGTTGGTATAGGGCACTGCTTGAGTGGTTGTTGGGTGATTGAGCAGCAAGTAATCCCGGACGAGCCCCCACATGTAGCGATACCCCCGAAGGGGCTGCTTAAGTTTGTTCACTCCGCCACTCTTCCTTTCAACCCCAAGAACTGTCTCAGCCCACACTGGCACACCTGGTAATAGTGTAAGTGCAAGGACCAATGAAAAGCACACACTTTATAATAAAACACAGAGATCAGCTTTACTGTAGACCTCTATGGGAAATAATAAACATTAACACCCAGTATATGTTAGGAGAATCAAGAGAACAACAAATACTGTGACGGAAAGCAATATAACTCACTTTTACACTCGGGCTGCTTTCAGGGGATTCCAACCATGAATAACCCCAAGAGCAGAGGCAAACACTTAAATGGCAACCTCAAAGTGGATTTAACTCCTCTTCATAAATTTGGCCCCATGATGTCCAAGCAGGAGGAGAGCAGAAGAATGACTCTCTGTTGTGTCAGACTTCTCCCTTCTAACCCCCGACACCATGACCCCAATAGGAAAACACTGTACCCAAATGATGCTTAATAGCTACTTTCAAGGTAAAGCCATTCCCTCAGACACCATGCAATATAGAGGCCTGACTACGCATGCGCGTGCTCGTATGGCACCAGTAACTTTAGTCTCTTTGTAACTGGATGAATGTTGGGATCTTCAGCTAGCCACTTTCGTTGGTGCACTTAAACTCCTTAAACACTTAAAGTATAATTGTAATCCTGTGGCAGTATTTGTATAGCAAAGTGAACACGGTGTCTGTTCAGCAGGGCCATCTACACAACCCAGTGCCTGGTGAATATGAGCAAGGTATGATGTCTCTGTATGTGTGCAATGTTCCTGTCATCTGACAGTGGGAGAAATCCCTCTCACCAGATCCTGTGACAAAGGCCCAAACGATCGTCCTGGAAATGACAGATTCCTCTGGTCACCTCACGATGAGCACTTCACACTGTCAGTGTAGGCACTGTACTGTAGACCACTTCTTTCAGTTTGGATGTTCCTTTGTCTGATCCAGATCACCAAGCATCCAGTGCACTGCCCAAAAGCACTTCTTTTCCAGGTCCAATCTCTCTCCTGCCACATGCAATCTCCCTCTCCTTCAGGAGAACCCAAGATGGCCCCTTCACTCTGCTCTCTCTAAGCATGATGGCTTTCGTGGTTCTTTTTTAATTCTATCTCCATATTAGCCTATAAGGCCGTTTCTGTTCAAAACTCCATCGTCCACAATGCTTTGCAGCTGCACTTCCTGCTTGAAAGAGCCCTTGTCATTGGCTCCTTTAATGGCTCTCATAATTGGCTCTCTCTCTCTTACAGTCTGAGAGGAGAAAGGGGGGGCTGAAATCCCTCACTGCTTTGTCTGTGTCAGGGCAAGTGTCAGGTTACACAGGAGAGGCCAGTCAGCAGATCACAGCCATGAAACAGGATTAATCTCTCCTGCTACAGAGCTTACAATCTAGGAGGAAGGGGGTAGTGGTACAGGAGGAAGTGGCTGTGGGGGATGGAGTGGTAGGAGGAATGAAGGAGAGCAGCAGTTAGGTGAGGGTGGGTTAGGCTTCCCTGAAGAGGTGGGTTTTCAGGGAGCGCCTGAAGGTGAGGAGGGACGGTGACAGTCTCATGGATTGGGGTAGTGAGTTCCAGAGGATGGGGGAGGACCAGGAGAAGTCTTGCAGATGTGCGTGTGAGGAGGAGACCAGGGAGCAAGATAGAAGGAGGTCCTGTGAAGAGCGAAGGGTACGGGTAGGGTGGTACTTGGGAATCAGGTTGGTTAGGTAGTTAGGGGCAGTGTTGTGAACGGCTTTGTAGGTCAGAGTAAGTAGTTTGAATTTGATGCGTTGGGCGATAGGGAGCCAGTGGAGGGATAGGCAGAGGGGGTGGCAGAGGTGGAGCGGTTGGTGAGGTGGATAAAAAAAGACAGGATACAGAAGTATATTCGAAGATCATACTTAAAAGAGAACAGCTAAAAGATCTTTTGGAACAAGAATCAAGGAAGATTTTTAATAGAGTTTCAAAGGAAAGATATCAGTGGGGGAATAGGCCAGAAAAATACCTTCATGAAAAGACTTAAGGAAAAGAAATCGAAGAACTATATTGAAAAAAAGATGAAAAAGGAGAACTGGTATACTCCACCACTGATATCGCTAAATTGTTCCAAAAATATTATAGCAGGCTGTATGATGTGAATTCTAAGAACCAGAAAGTTACAGAGGAGGAAAAGGCAGGATTATTTAAAGGCAGCACACCTGCCAAAAAGTATTTTAGTCCATAAGTACATTTCAGCAGCATAAGCCCATTTCCCCTCGAACCCCAGCTGGACTCCCACAAGGGCTGGAAATGTAGGAAAAGTGGAGATCACAACCTCAGCAGTACTCTCCTTCTCTTCCCATGAAGAGAGCAACCAACAACAGACTGACCTAGTTAGAGTTCCCTTTTTATATGCTTTGTTCAGCAAAGGGCGTTAATCTTCAGAAAAGCCTGGGAAAACCTGGCAAGCAGAATTAACTCATATCTACCAACCAGAACCACTTCTGCTGTACAACATTACTGTGCAACTTACAAAGCAGAAAACACTTTTAATGAAGGAAATAATTAACACAACCAATACAGCAACCAACACCTTAGTAAGCACCTGCTTACACGCACCCTTCAGTAAAACACAACTTCTTTGCCCTAGGAGAGAATGAGAGAATGATGTGGGGACCTCCGCTACCTCCTCAGATGTCCATGTCACACGTCCCAGAAGACAACAGGATTCCCTACAGAATTTCTGCCTAGGTGAAAATGATGTAGGAACCCCTGCTTCCTTCTAAGATGTCCACTTTACACATTCCAGGAAGCAGTGGGGGAACCTATGTAATGTGAAGAAGCAGGATGTGTTGGCTACACACCAAAAAAAGCTACAAAATGTTTCTGAAAATGATGAAACGCTCTGCTGCTGTGTTAGAGGAAAGGTGAGAACAGGAGAGAAAATGTCCTTTTAATGGGTAAGGGTCCATTTTATAGGGTATGCAAGAGAACAGTGCTCTGAGCACTCTCTCCAGTCCCAGCACAGGAGTCTTGCTGGAATGTGCATTTTTTTTATGGTCTACAGGCAACATTTGCTTTGGTGTAATGAGAAGCTGCACACAGTAAACACAGGAGCATATGTAAGGAGCCTTTGAGCACAGTAAATCTTCCAACCTGGCACCTGGGGGCACTGGAGATACATTAGAAAGCTCTTAAGCCTTTACATATGAGTCCTAACACAATAAGAGCAGATGCAACAGAATACACGGGAGTAAGAGCTCACAGCTGGAACTTTGGGACTTTTAGAGCTCATTCACACAATGTTGATCAACACATGCAAGGATACTGAGAGAACAATTGCCTTGTGTGGTCACACCATACAATAGCCTTGGTGTGAGTTTAATAAAAAATAAAGCATGTCTGCTGCTTTTTTCTTCAACGCATGCACTAAATGTTACAGTCAGGTCCATAAATATTGGGACATCGACACAATTCTAACATTTTTGGCTCTATACACCACCACAATGGATTTGAAATGAAACAAACAAGATGTGCTTTAACTGCAGACTGTCAGCTTTAATTTGAGGGTATTTACATCCAAATCAGGTGAACGGTGTAGGAATTACAACAGTTTGCATATGTGCCTCCCACTTGTTAAGGGACCAAAAGTAATGGGACAGAATAATAATCAGAAATCAAACTTTCACTTTTTAATACTTGGTTGCAAATCCTTTGCAGTCAATTACAGCCTGAAGTCTGGAACGCATAGACATCACCAGACACTGGGTTTCATCCCTGGTGATGCTCTGCCAGGCCTCTACTGCAACTGTCTTCAGTTCCTGCTTGTTCTTGGGGCATTTTCCCTTCAGTTTTGTCTTCAGCAAGTGAACTGCATGCTCATTCAGGTTCAGGTCAGGTGATTGACTTGGCCATTGCATAACATTCCACTTCTTTCCCTTCAAAAACTCTTTGGTTGCTATTGCAGTATGCTTTGGGTCATTGTCCATCTGCACTGTGAAGCGGCGTCCAATGAGTCCTGAAGCATTTGGCTGAATATGAGCAGATAATATTGCCCGAAACACTTCAGAATTCATCCTGCTGCTTTTGTCAGCAGTCACATCATCAATAAATACAAGAGAAGCAGTTCCATTGGCAGCCATACATGCCCACGCCATGACACTACCACCACCATGCTTCACTGATGAGGTGGTATGCTTAGGATCATAAGCAGTTACTTTCCTTCTCCATACTCTTCTCTTCCCATCACTCTGGTACAAGTTGATCTTGGTCTCATCTGTCCATAGGATGTTGTTCCAGAACTGTGAAGGCTTTTTTAGATGTCATTTGGCAAACTCTAATCTGGCCTTCCTGTTCTTGAGGCTCACCAATGGTTTACATCTTGTGGTGAACCCTCTGTATTCACTCTGGTGAAGTCTTCTCTTGATTGTTGACTTTGACGCACATACACCTACCTCCAGGAGAGTGTTCTTGATCTGGCCAACTGCTGTGAAGGGTGTTTTCTACACCAGGGAAAGAATTCTTTGGTCATTTACCACAGTTGTTTTCCGTGGTCTTCCGGGTCTTTTGGTGTTGCTGAGCTCATCGGTGCGTTCCTTCTTTTTAAGAATGTTCCAAACAGTTGTTTTGGCCACGCCTAATGTTTTTGATATCTCTCTGATGGGTTTGTTTTGTTTTTTCAGCCTAATGATGACTTGCTTCACTGATAGTGACAGCTCTTTGGATCTCATCTATAGAGTTGACAGCAACAGATTCCAAATGCAAATAGCAAACTTGAAATGGACTCTGGACCTTTTATCTGCTCATTGTAATTGGGATAATGAGGGAATCACACACACCTGGCCATGGAACAGCTGAGAAGCCAATTGTCCCATTACTTTTGGTCCCTTAACAAGTGGGAGGCACATATGCAAACTGTTGTAATTCCTACACCGTTCACCTGATTTTGATGTAAATAACCTCAAATTAAAGCCGACAGTCTGCAGTTAAAGCACATCTTGTTCGTTTCATTTCAAATCCATTGTGGTGGTGTATAGAGCCAAAAATGTTAGAATTGTGTCGATGTCCCAATATTTATGGACCTGACTGTATAATGCACGTTGCAATATGCTGTTGTGCATGGAGGTTTTTAACTTTAACCACTTCCCGTCCGGCCCATGTACATAAACGTCCGGAGAGGAGCAGTGCAGGAGCGGGTTGCCGTTCATAAACGGCGCCAGCATTTTCAGCCAAAGCGTGCTCCCTGGGAGCGCGTGGCCCCGTGATCCAGTGCCTGCTGTGTCCTCCGGACACAGTGGAACACCGATTGCTGTATGAGACCTCTGTGCGAGGTCCCGATCATGTGATCAATGATTGGCCAATCAGTGATCACATGAACAGTAGTAAGCAAGATGTCACTTCCTGACATTGCTTACTACTTGTTAAATCTGTGAATGATCACAGAGGTCACATGGTACAAGGCTATTCACAACAGCCTTGTACCATGTGACAAGCTGTGACCTCTCACAGTATTTCTCAGTGGCAGCAAGAATGCAGTCAGAGAGAAGGAGAAATTATTGCTTTTACAGCCTTTATGTGTGTAAAAGCAATAAGTGTAAAAAAAAAAAAAAAAAATCTTTATCACCCCCCACAAATAGTACACTGTCACTATGGTGACACTGTACTGCTAGGGTGACAGTATGTTAAAAAATAAATAAATAAGAATATAAAAAAATTTAAAAAATGAATTTTTGGTTATAAACTAATTTGGGTTATTTGTTTTTTACTATAAATATAGCTGAATACATTTTGGCCAAGTTTTTTTAAGAAAGATTATTTATTTGCAAAATTTTATAAGAAAAACACTTTTTTTCAAAATTTTCGGACCTTTTCATTTATATAGCAAAAAAAATTAAAATACCAGTGTTCTGTCCCCACATGAAGGCGAATGAAGGTATAACTGATAATGGCTGTGTAACTTCCTACCTTCGTATCCAAGCAGTGGAGCAGACAGGACCGGCAGATGTTCAGGTTAGATGGATCCAAACGTATACACGGGAATGAAATCAGCGTGGGTTTATTTGGTCCAAAATACAGCGACAAACAGTGATACAATACTGTAAGGTAGTAGAGGTATTCATGCTGTCCTGTTATATCTTTCCTGAGGCTAACTGCTGGTCAAAAACTGATGCCTTCACAAGCCCAGGGTATTGAATGTCCTGTCACACAGCTATATAGCAGATAAAATGGCTGCAGGAAGTGACCAGAACCAAGGCTTGCCTAAAACCACGCCCAGCAGAGGAAAAACTTACTAGCTATAACAGAGGCATGCAGCATGCAAATTCTGGCCAGCAGATGGCAGCAACAGATCAAGACATAGAAACAAACATGGTGAAATAAGAATTGGTGATACAATGCACAGTTAAATAACAAATATGAGGGGAACAGCACAACCAGTGGTGAATAAATACCACCAAAATAAAGTTTTATCTGTCTCAAAAAATGCTAAAAATTTCATATGGGTACAGTGTTGCATGACCGCGCAATTGTCATTCAAAGTGTGACAGCACTGAAAGTTGAAAATTGGCCTGGACATGAAGGGGGTAAAAGTGTCCGGACTTGAAGTGGCTAAATACATTTTTAAAAGGTACACATTGTGATGTGATGTTACCACACTTCCCAATGTGCACAATACATTTCGGAATAAGTGTCCGCTTGTGTGATTGGGCCTTAAGGTGGACCTTAGCACAGGAAATATAAATCAGTCAGATTAGAACTACATCTGGAGCTCTCCTTAGGGAAGGATGTTGATGTACTGTATGTTGCTGGCACACCTCTATCTTTCACCTTCAAGTGATTTTTATTACAAAGATATCACAATTATTGTGACCATTGTGGCAATGGTGACTAATCTGTGATCAATAATATGAGCTTGGTGTGTCCAGAGCACTTATGTTACTCTCTGACCATCCATCCGGTAGCTTGAACACCCATTAATACAACATCCAAGTACTGTATGTTGATAAACCAGAATATGTTTCCCTGGAATTTTTCCTGGATCTACATATAGAAAATGTTTTGAAATATTATCAATTTTACACACAACCTTCAACTGATAGCTCAGGATATGTAATTTGGGGACTGAATAAATTAAATCTAAAGCCTGCGCTGTTCACATAAAAGGAAGTAAAATATTTTTTTTCCAAAATGAGGAATATCCCTTCTTAAAGTGTCACTAAATCCACATCATAAAAATCTGAGTAAATGTATTACATGCTGATCATACTCACTCATTCACTATGGGATTTGTTTTCTGTATTCTGCAAAAAAAAAAACTGATTGATCCTGCTGTTCTCTAGCTCCTCCTTCTGTCCATGTCCCCATTGCAGTTGGGGATTTTGCAGAGCAGTGTTGGCAGTTACTGCACATGCTAAGTTTTAAGTAAATTTCTATGTTGAGAATTTCCTCCCTATGTGAACAGCCTGTGTGACTAGAGTCATACATGTGGTCATATACACAATGGTAAATAGCAGCCCACTCCCTCCCTCCTCCTTCATGCCCACTAACCAGCTAAACAAAATGGGGGTGGGATAGTATATCTTGATTGATGAAGGCTTTACCTCTCTGTTATTCTAAGAAACAGGCTGGAGGCACGTGACACAGACTGTAACAGGCAGAAAACCACCCACACCATGTTACTGCCAATAAATAATAAATATTTGATTTCGAATATATATTTGTATGACGATTTAAAACAGGGTATTTGTATTTATTTGTTAATTTCACTCTGTATCCCAAAGGCTGTTTTTTTTTTAAATTTTGAGCATGTGACGAACAGCAGAGGACTACTTCCCTACAGACAGTCTGGGACAGAGCTGAGTTATGTGACAGCTGTATATAGATTAGGAAAAAGGTATATAGATTTTTTTTTTATAAAATAATTACAGTGCCATCATCCACAAACATAAAGAGATGGAATCATGTAAATTAAACAGTGGGTATCACTTTAGGCTGGCCATAGATGGGTAGAAATTGAAATTAAAATTCTTAGGAAAAGAATGTTGTAAGAAAGGTCATTCATTTTTCTAACCATTATTGGGGTCAAATTGATGTAAATTTTATACTGCAATGATGAGAATATTCGAAGAAGCAGAATGGAAGTTATCTACCAAATGAATACATTTCTAAAAGTGTACGTGGTTTTCATTTGGTAAAGTTCATTCATTTCAACATAAAATGTGGAAAGCAAACAAAATCTTTTGAATGATATTTTCGTATGAATTTTCCTAAGATATTTCTTAAAGCGGAGTTCCACCCAAAAGGGGAAGTTCTGCTTTAATGCTTTGCCCCCCGCTACCCATTAAGGATTGGCACCTTTGGGAAGGGGGAGGGAGCGGGTACCCGAATTTGACAGGTACCCGCTCCCACTTTCACTGCGATCGCCTTGGTGATCGGAAGTGGAAGTTGTCCTCCCTCCTTCCCTGTAGTCTTCTGGGACACATGACAGCTCCCAGAAGACTATGGGGCCATTCACAAAGCGCAGTGCTTCTTCCGCATGCACAGTGGACACCTGGCTGTGAAGCCGCAAGCTGTCACAGCCGGGTGCCCACACTGAAGATGACGGCACCAGGGAGTGAAGAAGGCCAGTGGAACCAGCAGTGGTGAGGACATCGCTGGACCAAGGGACAGGTAAGTGGCTGTATTTTAAAAGTCAGCAGCTACAGTTTTTGTAGCTGCTGACTTTTTTTTTTTCAGCTGGAACGACAATTTAAGAAGTTTGGTTCACAATTCTATCTATCTCTGTCTATGGCCAGCTTTAACTGTCACTGCAACAAGTGTCCCCATTAGAAGACCTTTCTTTTATTCCTCGACTGGTGAGAATTCAACCATTTGGATTTCCCCTCACTTTCAGTTCCATTGACAATGGTTACTAGGGGCAAACAGAGAGCCAGGAAGAACAGAGACAAAGTGGGGGCACTTTCTCTCAAACAGAGAAAGTGGGGGCAAAGACAACATTAAAAACTTGATAAGTTTGCTAACCTTACCCCAGAAAAAAAAACAGACACGTTTTCGCTTTAGATATACATTAAAGTGACAGTCACCACAGGGCCATAGAAAATAAGGCCAACCCTGTAAAAAAAAAAAAAAAAACCTTTGTTGATAATTACCTTTTCAATGACCCATATCTTGAAATGCAAATGCTTCACCTGCTTGCTGGCTGCCTCGGGTATTCCACATTTCTGGGAGTGTGCATACATGCTCCTCCTGCTGCACGCAGTGGTTACTCCTGCCACATTGTACACCACTACAAGACATACCAGCCAGTGGGAGACACCACTGTGTGTGATGGAGGAAACTGATATTAGCCCAACCTAGAGAGGTTGAATACCCATGGCATCCAGGAAGCAGGAAAGCACCGTCATTTCAAGACAACAGAATGGGCAACAGATGGTCTTTTTTTAACCTGGTTGGCCTTATTTAATAACTGGTTGTCACTTTAAATTGATAATAAACACTTTCAGCAGCTGATTTAATCACTTACTGAGTATGCAACTTCTTTAGTGTCTAATCCTTGCCTATGTTACAGTTTATGCAGGTGTCATGATCAGTGCTCCAGGTTTCCTGTTTCAGTATGGTTCCTTACTCTTACAGCATGCTATGAAGCCACCTTTGCATGCAGAGGCTAGAGTTGTGTACATCAAAAGAAACACACAGCCCCACAGCCTAGGATGGCAAGGCACTCCCCTGCCCCCCTCTCCTTCTCCAAACTCCTCCAAACTCTAGTTCAAGACTACACTGTCCACTCATCACTTTCCTATGAAGACCAAAAGTTCAGGGAAGCAGCACTGAGAAAGCAAGAGCCAGCAGCAATGAAAATTGTGAACTGCAAAGGCTGGTGTAAGAATTTTCACAAATGTTTATCTTATTGTGCTCAATGTGTTAAACTAAAAAAGCTGAGGGTTTAATACTCTTTTATCTAACTGAATATCTAATATGAATGTTTTCTTGATGTATATTAGTATTATGAAAACAGACCAAGCCACATGGATTCTAAAACATGAGCAGGCTCGTGGCATAAGGGGTTAAATCTCTGTACACCAATGGGGTTAATAATATTTCAGTTACAGCATGTTTGTGCAAGACTGGCATTCCTACGTCTGACAACATAAGCTACCACCGGTGAGAGTCACTGAATTCTCTGTCTGACAACATAGTATGCAGCCAAGGTATACAAACCGTATCGCTGGAGACATGAAAACAGTTTATTCAGTAATACAACAAGAGGACTTATCATGATGAAAAGAAAACAGTAACCTTTAGCAACCATTTCATTTCAGTTTACAGATCAGGAAAAAAATTGGTAGATATGTGTAAAGCCACTTTTACCACAGCAATTCTTTGCTTTAAAGTGTTAGTTCACCTTTACCAAAAACCTGCCTATGCATGTGGATAATAAACTGTGTGTCTCTGACTAAAGTTGATTAATACCCTTGCTATAGTTGTAGGCCATTTATGAACTGTAGATCGAATCCATGGAGCTTTAGTCCCTTTAAAGCCAGATGGACCTCCTCAGGACATAATTGTGAAGCCACACTTCTTCACAGTTAAGGAGGCAGTGATGCGATACGCCAGAGAACATCCGGATTTGGAAGTTGATGGCTACAAGATCCAAGTCTTTGCAGACATTTCTCAAGCAACCATTCAGAAAAGGAGGGCTTTCAAACCATTGCTCTTGCCCCTAATCTAAAGGAATATCCGCTATAGATGGAACTATCTGCTTCGTCTGCAATTCACCTATAGCGGCAAATCTTACTCATTTTCCAAGTTCACCAAAGGACAGAAAGTCTTGCTGAACATGGGCTTTATTTCCCTCCTCACGGAGCCAACCCAAAACTAACGAACAGCCTCCTCCACTCTAGCCTCTCCCCCAGGAAGAAATCTGCAACCCCATACCGGGTTACCTGAGGACTCTATTTATTGCTAGTTGATCCCTTTTGGCTGTGGCCTCTCAGTGGTACCAACATGGGGCATTGGCCTTTGCATATGTTTTTGAACTGTATTTTTATATACTGTACCTTGTACCCTAGCAGCATTGTCCTCTAGCTCTTTACTGGTTTTAGATTGTTTATATTTTTCATACAATAGTTATGTAGCCTCCGGAGCCTTTTATACAGTCAGGTCCATAAATATTGGGACATTGACAAAATTCTAACATTTTTGGCTCTATACACCACCACAATGGATTTGAAATGAAACGAACAAGATGTGCTTTACCTGCAGTCTGTCAGCTTAAATTTGAGGGTATTTACATCCAAATCAGGTGAACGGTGTAGGAATTACAACAGTTTGCATATGCGCCTCCCACTTGTTAAGGGACCAAAAGTAATGGGACAATTGGCTTCTCAGCTGTTCCATGGCCAGGTGTTTGTTATTCCCTCATTATCCCGTTTACAATGAGCAGATAAAAGGTCCAGAGTTCATTTTAAGTGTGCTATTTGCATTTGGAATCTGTTGCTGTCAATTCTCAAGATGAACTCTCAATGAAGCAAGCCATCATTAGGCTGAAAAAACAAAACAAACCCATCAGAGAGATAGCAAAAACATTAGGCGTTGCCAAAACAACTGTTTCGAACATTCTTATAAAGAAGGAACTCACCAGTGAGCTCAGCAACACCAAAAGACCCGGAAGACCATGGAAAACAACTGTGGTGGATGACCGAAGAATTCTTTCCCTGGTGTTTAAACACCCTTCACAACAGTTGGTCAGATCAAGAACACTCTCCTGGAGGTAGGTGTATGTGTGTCAAAGTCAACAATCAAGAGAAGACTTCACCTGAATGAATACAGAGGGTTCACCACAAGATGTAAACCATTGGTGAGCCTCAAAAACAGGAAGGCCAGATTAGAGTTTGCCAAACGACATCTAAAAAAGCCTTCACAGTTCTGGAACAACATCCTATGGACAGATGAGACCAAGATCAACTTGTACCAGAGTGATGGGAAGAGAAGAGTATGGAGAAGGAAAGGAACTGCTCATGATCCTAAGCATACCCCCTCTTCAGTGAAGCATGGTGGTGGTAGTGTCATGGCGCGGGCATGTATGGCTGCCAATGGAACTGGTTCTCTTGTATTTATTGATGATGTGACTGCTGACAAAAGCAGCAGGATGAATTCTGAAGTGTTTCGGGCAATATTATCTGCTCATATTCAGCCAAATGCTTCACAACTCATTGGACGCTGCTTCACAGTGCAGATGGACAATGACCCAAAGCATACTGCAAAAGCAACCAAAGAGTTTTTTAAGGGAAAGAAGTGGAATGTTATGCAATGGTCAAGTCAATCACCTGACCTCAATCCGATTGAGCATGCATTTCACTTGCTGAAGACAAAACTGAAGGGAAAATGCCCCAAGAATAAGCAGGAACTGAAGACAGTTGCAGTAGAGGCCTGGCAGAGCATCACCAGGGATGAAACCCAGCGTCTGGTGATGTCTATGTGTTCCAGACTTCAGGCTGTAATTGACTGCAAAGGATTTGCAACCAAGTATTAAAAGTTTTATATCTGATTATTATTCTGTCCCATTACTTTTGGTCCCTTAAGAAGTGGGAGGCACATATGCAAACTGTTGGAATTCCTACACCGTTCACCTGATTTGGATGTTAATACCCTCAAATTAAACCTGACAGTCTGCAGTTAAAGCACATCTTGTTTGTTTCATTTCAAATCCATTGTGGTGGTGTATAGAGCCAAAAATGTTAGAATTGTGTCGATGTCCCAATATCTATGGACCTGACTGTATATGTTCCATGTGGACCCCATGATACCGGGAAGAGTCTATGCACTCTCCCTACTCGAAAGACTCTCCCCGTTGTTTGGTTCTGGTGGAGACTCTTCTGTCCCTTGACCTTGCATCTAGGTTATTTGTTTACCTTATTGCTTTATGTTGTATATTACCATTTTGCCATTTAATTTGATGCTGGCCATTCTTCGGCCTCGGCATCTCTTGTTTCTTTTTTTCTGTTTCCTTTTGTCAGGGCTCCCAGGTATGACCAGAGATGTGTGACTGATGCAGGGAAACGCAGACTTCAGAAATGTGATAAACAATATAATTTATTAACACTAACCATACAAACATAAACGCAGGGCAATACTAAACATAATACAGTGCAAACAAACCAAACCAACCACCCACAGATAACAGTACATACAAGCAAGCGTCGTCAGGCAGGCCGGGTCAATATCAATTGGGCAGGTAGGTACGGGGGGAGCAAGCAGAGAATGGTCGGGGTCACAGGCCAGGTTCAGCAGGTAGCAAGCAGCGAGGTACAGAGGGTCAGACAGAGGGGTGGTCAGGGTCACAAGCCAGGATCAGAGCAGGAGAAGTCAGCAGCAGTTCAGATCAGGGTCAGCAAAGGCAGAGAAACAGGATGCAGGACAGATACAGGGCCCAGGACAAACACAACACCAAGGCAGAGTCTGCAAGTCTGGCCATCCCTTAAATACCCCAGTATCATCAGTTCCAGGTGTTAGCTGGCTGAAAGGTTGAGTCTCTGATTGCTGGGAGCACCCGCTGGCCAGCCCTGGTACTGCAGATCAAAAGGCAGGTGAGTCCCACCATTGCTGACCAGTCCATTCCTAACAGTACCCCCCCCTCAAGGAGCGGCCTCAGGACGCTCCAAACAGTCCTAGCTGGGCAAAATGTTCCACCGCCCGGGTCTGGCAACTGGCGGGATAGCAAAGACTGGCACACCGGGCAGGACTCCGGGCAGCGGCACACCGGGCTGGACTCCGGGCAGCGGCACATCGAGCAGAGGCACTCCGGGCAGAGGCACACCGGGCAGCGGCACACCGGGCTGGACTCCGGGCAGCGGCACATCGAGCAGAGGCACTCCGGGCAGAGGCACACCGGGCAGAGGCACACCGGGCAGAGGCACACCGGGCAGAGGCACACCGGGCAGGACTCCGGGCAGAGGCACATCGGGCAGAGGCACATCGGGCAGGACTCCGGGCAGAGGCACACCGGGCAGAGGCACATCGGGCAGGACTCCGGGCAGAGGCACATCGGGCAGAGGCACATCGGGCAGGACTCCGGGCAGAGGCACATCGGGCAGGACTCCGGGCAGAGGCACATCGGATTACCAGGCGAAGCAGCAGGCAGCGGGCCCCCGGGCGGGGCGACAGGCAGCGGGCCCCCGGGCGGGGCGACAGGCACCGGGCCCCCGGGCGGGGCAGCAGGCACCGGGCCCCCGGGCGGGGCAGCAGGCACCGGGCCCCCGGGCGGGGCAGCAGGCATCGGGCCCCCGGGCGGAGCAGCAGGCACCGGGCCCCCGGGCGGAGCAGCAGGCACCGGGCCCCCGGGAGGAGCGACAGGTCTCGGGCCCTCAGGCGGAGCGGCGGGCGCCGGACCCCCAGGTGGAGCGACAGGTCTCGGGCCCTCAGGCGGAGCGGCGGGCGCCGGACCCCCAGGCGGAGCGACAGGTCTCGGGCCCATAGGCGGAGCGGCGGGCGCCGGACCCCCAGGAGGAGCGACAGGTCTCGGGCCCTCAGGCGGAGCGGCGGGCGCCGGACCCCCAGATGGAGCGACAGGTCTCGGGCCCTCAGGCGGAGCGGCGGGCGCCGGACCCCCAGGTGGAGCGACAGGTCTCGGGCCCTCAGGCGGAGCGGCGGGCGCCGGACCCCCAGGTGGAGCGACAGGTCTCGGGCCCTCAGGCGGAGCGGCGGGCGCCGGACCCCCAGGTGGAGCGACAGGTCTCGGGCCCATAGGCGGAGCGGCGGGCGCCGGACCCCCAGGAGGAGCGACAGGTCTCGGGCCCTCAGGCGGAGCGGCGGGCGCCGGACCCCCAAGCAGAGCAACAGGTCTCGGGCCCCCAGGCGGAGCGGCGGGCACCGAGTCACCAGGCACGACAGTGGGCTCCGAGTCAACTGGTATGACCGCAGGCACTGGGTCAGACATTGTATGGTCTGGCTGGACAGCGGGCATCGGGTCACCAGGCATCAGGTCATTTGGCTCGACAGCGGGCACCGCGTCATCTGGCAAGGCAGTGGGCTCCGAGTCAACTGGTATGACCGCGGGCACTGGGTCAGACATTGGATCGTCTGACCGGACAGCGGGCATCGGGTCACCAGGCATCAGGTCATTTGGCTCGACCGCGGGCACCGCGTCATCTGGCAAGGCAGTGGGCTCCGAGTCAACTGGTATGACCGCAGGCACTGGGTCAGACATTGTATGGTCTGGCTGGACAGTGGGCATCGGGTCACCAGGCATCAGGTCATTTGGCTCGACAGCGGGCACCGCGTCATCTGGCAAGGCAGTGGGCTCCAAGTCAACTGGTATGACCGCGGGCACTGGGTCAGACATTGGATCGTCTGACTGGACAGCGGGCACTGGGTCACCAGGCATCAGGTCATTTGGCTCGACAGCGGGCACCGCGTCATCCGGCAAGGCAGTGGGCTCCGAGTCAACTGGTATGACCGCGGGCACTGGGTCAGACATTGGATCGTCTGACTGGACAGCGGGCACTGGGTCACCAGGCATCAGGTCATTTGGCTCGACAGCGGGCACCGCGTCATCTGGCAAGGCAGTGGGCTCCGAGTCAACAGGCACGACAGTGAGCACCGGGGCATCAGGTACCGGATTGTCTGGCTCGACAGCGGGCATCGGGTCACCAGGTATGACAGCGGGCACTGGGTCACCAGGCATCAGGTCATTTGGCTTGTCAGCGGGCACCGCGTCATCTGGCAAGGCAGTGGGCACCGGGTCACCAGGCATTGGATCGTCTGGCTCGACAGCGGGCATCGGGTCACCAGGTATGACAGCGGGCACTGGGTCACCAGGCATCAGGTCATTTGGCTTGCCAGCGGGCACCGCGTCATCTGGCAAGGCAGTGGGCACCGGGTCACCAGATATGACAGCGGGCTCTGAGTCAATTGGCACGACAGCGGGCACTGGATCAGGTACCGGATCATCTGGATCAACAGCGGGCATCGAGTCAACTGGCCTAATAGGATCGTCGGGCTGGATCAGTTCATCATGCTGAGTAGCGGCATCAGGCTGAATGCAGGCATCAGGCTGAGGAGAGGCTTCAGGCTGAGGAGAGGCTTCAGGCTGAGGAGAGGCATCCGGCTGAAGAGAGGCATCCGGCTGAAGAGAGGCATCCGGCTGAAGAGAGGCATCCGGCTGAAGAGAGGCATCAGGCCGAGTAGAGGCTTCAGGCTGAGTAGAGGCTTCAGGCCGAGTCACGGAAGGCAGGCTCACCGGTTTGGATACTGGCAGGATGGTATTGGTTGGAAAGAATTTTCGCTTTTTTCTGGTTTTAACTACTGGAGCACTGCAAGTAAACGCAGGTCTGCAAACGAATGGAGCAGCTGGAGACAGAGAAAAACTGGAGGATGGAACAGGAGAGGGAGCAGTTGCTACAGAGGGCTCTTTTACAGGGTTAAAGGCAGGATAGGTGCAGCGAGTGGGAACAGGGTACTGACATGCGGTAGATAGCAGGGCAGGAGGAGCTGGTGGGAATACAGGAGTAGAGTTAGAAGCAGGACTGGGTCTTTGTAAGCTGACTGAGGCTGGGTGCAACAAATCTGTCCATGTCTGCAGTAGGGGTTGAACAAAGCTGAGCTTACACAAAGTCTGTCTGGTCAATGACTGCACTGCGTTGATACAATCTCTTAGTGTCTGTGGTGAACATGTGGAGTAACGCTCCAAAAGGTAACCCACATCATCCTCTAATAACCACACCAGGGACTCTACCTGGTCTGCACTAAATGGTGGCAAAAATTCATCCCTGCATTCGGGGGAACCAGATGAAACCAACTCTGCACAAACCTCAATCAATGGCTGCACCTCAGAGAACACTGTGCCCTGATCTACTAGAACATGAGCGAGCCGTATACATTCTAGCAATTCATCCCGGGTATACTCCTTCAGAGTTTGATAAGCATACTCCCTGTCATCAAACACTAGCAGATATAAATACTCAACCTCATCAAGATCCATCCTTCCCATCAACAAGCCAAGATGGCTTCCCTGTGCAGCCACTTCTGGTCAGGACTGGCCTTGGTGTAATGTCAGGGCTCCCAGGTATGACCAGAGATGTGTGACTGATGCAGGGAAACGCAGACTTCAGAAATGTGATAAACAATATAATTTATTAACACTAACCATACAAACATAAACGCAGGGCAATACTAAACATAATACAGTGCAAACAAACCAAACCAACCACCCACAGATAACAGTACATACAAGCAAGCGTCGTCAGGCAGGCCGGGTCAATATCAATTGGGCAGGTAGGTACGGGGGGAGCAAGCAGAGAATGGTCGGGGTCACAGGCCAGGTTCAGCAGGTAGCAAGCAGCGAGGTACAGAGGGTCAGACAGAGGGGTGGTCAGGGTCACAAGCCAGGATCAGAGCAGGAGAAGTCAGCAGCAGTTCAGATCAGGGTCAGCAAAGGCAGAGAAACAGGATGCAGGACAGATACAGGGCCCAGGACAAACACAACACCAAGGCAGAGTCTGCAAGTCTGGCCATCCCTTAAATACCCCAGTATCATCAGTTCCAGGTGTTAGCTGGCTGAAAGGTTGAGTCTCTGATTGCTGGGAGCACCCGCTGGCCAGCCCTGGTACTGCAGATCAAAAGGCAGGTGAGTCCCACCATTGCTGACCAGTCCATTCCTAACACCTTTACTTTCCTAACTTCCTTTACTATTTCTATTTGAGGGTCATCCCGGGACTCCCTAGAAGATCTCAGATACTTGATATCTTGTGTTGGTGGGTGAGTTTGTTTATTTATAATTATATTGATTGCGTACCATATCTAACTTAAGACACAACAGTGATGCTGTCCAATCCCATAATGTTCAAGGGCTGGGCTCCCTTTCTAAGCTCCTCCAGGTTTTTTCCCACTATAGGTCCCTGGGAGCTGATATTGTTGCTCTACAAGAAACCCATTTTGACCCTTCTTTTACACTTAGGTATATCCACAGGGATTTTCCTGTATGCTTTTCGCTAATGCCTCTGAAAAAAGTGAGGGGTAGCACTCTGTCTTTGCAGGAGGCTTTCATTCACCGAAACTAAAGTGATAAGGGACAAGGAAGGGTGATTCTTTTTAGTTAAGGGCCATTTAGGGGGAAATCTGGTAACCTTTCTCATTTACTATGCCCCTAATATGAATTAGGTGGCCTTTTTTCAATCCCTATTTAAATCTTTATCTGCTGAACTGGAAGGTGACGTTATTTTGGCGGGGGATTCAAATCTAGCCTTAGATCATACGTTTGATAAATCTCATGCAGTTAAACTTAAATCCCCTTCAAACAAAGTCTCAACTTTGCACAACTTTTGTATCGCTACAATTTAGTCGATGCTTGGAGAGAAGGTAATCCCACCTCTAGAGATTATTCCAATTTTTCTAGAGCTCATAATCATTATTCTCATATAGACCACATTTTCCTCCCCTCAAAAATGCTATCTAAATTATGCTCAGCCAAAATTGTATCAACACCCTGGTCAGACCACGACCCTGTGATGCTGATGCTTTCCCATTTGACAGCCAAACTGGCCAAGCCACACTGACGATTAAATGAGTCACTTCTTAGTATCGAGTCCTATTGTTTGGATGTAGTGGAACACTTGAAGTATTACTTTACAATTAATAAAACAAAAGACACGACCCCTGCTATTAATTGGGCAGCTCATAAGGCCCCTGTTAGAGGCCTCTTTATCCAATTGTCCTCCAGACTTAAAAGATCTCGTGAAGAGTTGATCTAAAGAATATGAGGCCTTAGTTGCCCAGCATAAATCTGCCCGGAATTCTGACCTGTTACGTAAGGTAGAGCAAGTTCGTCTAGAACTTAACTTCTGTCTCACCAAGAAAGCAAAAAAGCAACTGTGTTGGATGAACCATACATTTTTCATGTGGCAAGACAAACCAGGCTTCCTTTTAGCGTGTAAACTTACCCCTAAACATATTCACTCTGTGCTTCACAAACTCAGGCTTTCGGGGGGTCATATTTCACAGGATCCTCAGAAGATCCTTCAGGAATTTCACTTCTATGCTACTCTATATTGTCAACCTCAGCCTGTTGAGCCTTCTTTATTCAAAACTTTCTGGGGACTTGGTCTCTTCCATCCCTCACCAAGGCCCATAGAGAGCTCATGTAACAACCTATTACTAGCGAAGAGCTTAGCAAAGTCATTACAATGCTATCGTCGCATAAATCCCCGGGCCCCAGCAGTCTCTCGAATAAATATTATAAAACCTTTTCCAAACACCTTCTCCCTCATATGTCTATTTATTTCAATCCTTTAAGAGATGAGGGTGTGGTTCCTTTAGATGAGAACAAAGCATATATTTGTGTCATTCCCAAACCTAACAAAGACTCTACTGATGTCCTCAATTATTGCCCCATTTAGTTAATTAATTGTTATTTTAAAATTCTAACGAAACTTTTAGCTTTGCATCTTAATTCCTTCTTAGTGCAGGACCAGTTGGGCTTCATATCTGGTCACCAAACATTGGATCAGATTTGCAGGTTTATCACTCTATCAGCTGTCTGCTCTAAATGGGATGCTCCCCTCTCAAGGGAACATGTGCTTCTTTTTTGAATCTCCATAAGACTTTTGATAGTTTAACTTGGGAATATTTGTTCACTACCTCACAAGCATTTGCATTTGGTCCTATGTTTCTTTCTTTTTTGCACACGCTATATAATACTCCCTCGGCTCAAGTTTCCATTAGAGGCTACAGATCCTCTGTGTTCCCAATTCGACACGGCACTAGACAGGGTTGTCCACTTTCCCGATTGCTTTTCGCATTGGCGTTCGAACCCTTAGCTATAGCGATCCATTCCCATCCCATGATCCATGGTGTCCATTGTGGACAACAGGAACATAAATCTGCCCTATTTGCTGACGATGTTCTTATGTATATTACCTCCGCTTTGATCACCTTACCTAATCTACTGTTTCTTTTGTGCGAGTTCTCTGACCTTTCCTTAAACTCTTAAAAAATGACAGCCCTTAAAGTGAAGTTCCACCCAAAAGGGGAAGTTCTGCTTTAATGCTTTGTCCCCCGCTCCCCATTAAGGATTGGCACCTTTGGGGTGCGGGTACCCAAATTTGACAAGTACCCGCGCCCACTTCCGCTACAATCACCTAGGCGATCGGAAGCGGACGTTGTCCTCCCTCCCCGTAGTCTTCTGGGACACATGACAGGTATCTGAAGACTATGTGGCCATTCACAAAGTGCAGCGATTCTCGTGCATGAGCAGTGAGCACCTGGCTGTGAAGCCGCAAGATGTCACAGCCGGGTGCCCACACTAAAGATGCCGGCGCCAGGGAAAGAAGATGGTGAAACCAGCGGTGGTGAGGATGCCGCTGGACCGAGGGACAGGTAACTGGCTGTATTTTAAAAGTCAGCAGCTACAGTTTTTGTACCTGCTGACTTTTTTTCTTTTCAGCTGGAACTCCGCTTTAATATTTCCTTACCCTCTTCTGTAGAACAGCAGCTCAGAACTACTTATAACTTTCAATGGCCACGCAACTCTTTGCCTTATTTACAGATCCAATTAATTGCCTCTTTTGAGACCCTCTATCAAGCTAACTACCCCCCCCTTTTTTTTAAAAAACTTAGAGATGATCTTCACCATTGGGCTGACTACTCCTTATCCTGGTTTGGCAGAGTCAACTTGATTAAAATAAAATTTTTACCCCGAGTGCTATATTATTTCAGAACCTTACCGATACCAGTTCCGAGATGGGAGTTGCAGCATTTACAAGCTGAGGTTCTCCACTTTGTTTGGGACAATAGAAGATCTCGGATGAACCATATGACATTATATGCCTCCAAACCACGAGATGGGATTGGCCTTCCTATTCTTCAAGCATATTTCCAAGCTACTCAAATTGCCCAATTGGCCTACACCACTGCTAAGGGACCTACTGGGTATTAATTGAAGCTCTCTCCTGCCACCCCATAGCAGTTGGCTCTTTACTTTGTTTTCCTAATTGATCACGCCCTCCTATACTATGCACCACTCTGTCATATTCTTTGACAGTCTGGGACAGAGTGCACCATCGCAAATCACTAGCATCTTCACACACGCCCTTGGCTCCTGTTTTTTGTAACCCTGAATTTGTACCTGGTTTAGTACCTGCTCCATTTCAATGGTGGATCAATAAAGGACTGCTGCGGATAGGAGACTATCTTAAGGGTGACTGAGTGCAGCACTTTAAAGATAAGTTGCACATACCCTGTACCGAAATCAGATCATCTGTTTTATCCACTCGAACCTTACTTTATTGGATGAGCCACCCATACTTACCAATTTTGAACTTTCCTGCCAGAATAGGGATTTCCTCAGAAGCCATATCTCTATAGTATATGCTCTACTCACTGATCCAAATTGTAAGCTTCCCTATATGGATCAATGGGAACGGGACCTGAATATCACTTATGACCTGTTTGACTGGCAAGTTATTGCCTTTGCATTATCTAAAGTATCCATCAACACTACTCTAATTGAAGCGAATTATAAAACATTATTAAGATGGTACTTGGTCCTTACTTGGACGTGGAGGATGCATTCATCTACCTCAACGAAGTACTTCCGGCGTTGCAGCCAGATGGGTACTATGTATCACATCTGGTGGCAATGCCTGATAGCGACCAGATTTTGGATCCGCGTGTTTAATTTTATCTATTCGGTGATGGAGGTGAATATTCGCAGATCCCTGCAGACGGCCATCTTTCATAAATTCCCAGATGACGTTCCCAGAAAGTCCCTTAAACTGATCACCTACCGTATTTTTCGCTCCATAAGAAGCACCTGACCATTACACACACCTAGATTTTAGAGAAGGAAAACAAGAAAAAAAAATATTCTGAACCAATGGACTGCAGACATAGTACAGAAGATGACCAGAGACTGCAGACATAGTACAGAAGATGACCAGAGACTGCAGACATAGTACAGGAGATGACCAGAGACTGCGGACATAGTACAGGAGACGACCAGAGACTGTGGACATAGTACAGGAGATGGCCAGAGACTGCGGACATAGTACAAGAGATGACCAGAGACTGTGGACATAGTACAGGAGATGACCAGAGACTGTGGACATGATACAGGAGATGACCAGAGACTGCAGACATAGTACAGGAGATGACCAGAGACTGGGGACATAGTACAGGAGATGACCAGAGACTGCGGACATAGCACACAAGGTGACCAGAGACTGCGGACATAGTACAGGAGAAGACCAGAGACTGTGGACGTAGTACAGGAAATGACCAGAGACTGCAGATCTTGGGAGAGTGGGGGGGAGAGTACCCAAATATGACAGGTACCCGCTCCCACATCCGCGGAGTTGTCCTCCCCGTAGTCTTATGGGACACGTGACAGGTCCCAGAAGACTACAGGTGGCCATTCACAAAACGCAGTGCTTCTCGCGCATGCACAGTGGGTACCTGGCTGTGAAGCCACAAGCTGTCACAGACGAGTGCCTACACTAAAGATGCCGGCGCTGGGCAGAGAAGACAGGCGGTGAAAGCAGGACACCGGTGGACCAAGGAACAGGTAGGACCGAGGAGCAGGTTCTTCTGCACAGTAGAGCCGAGCGGCTGGCCCGGTTTTCTAACACAGTGGCGGCGGGAATACCGGTCCGGCCGCTCCATATTCGCTCCATAAGACGCACAGACATTTTCCCCCATTTTTCCCAATCACTATAGCTAGACACTGGAAGCAATCGGTCATCCCGCTTGACTATGTTAAGAATAAACTGAATTGGATTATGATTAATGACAGATCACCTGTATTCTACACAACAATACTAGAAAATTTGAGAAAACATGGGACTCGAGGATTCAAAATATTTCCACTCCCTAATGTGTCCCAACTTGACCCTCTCTCTTTTTCTACTCCTTTTTCTTTATTCTTTATCACTCCTTTTTTTTCTGTCCTCTGAGGTTGGTTATGCCTAATTCCTATGTGTTCTACAACATTTGTCATGTCTCAAATGACACTGACTCTGCATGTAATCTCAGGTCCATGAACAGTGGTTCTTCCCCTTCCACTACGTCTCCTAACCCCTCCCTGTTTCCTTTCCGGATTCCCTCCTTCCTCTCTTCCCCATCACTATGTCCGTCCCCTATATATGGGTTATCCAATACTTACTCTACAGAGTCCCTGGTCTCCTGTTGCTTGTCTTATGTCTGATAAACCATGTTCTTTTGTGTTGAGTCGAAATCTACTTTTTGTGACATGACTATTGTTTACTTGTGCTATCTGTTATTTTTAAAAATTGTTAACAAAACATTGGAATATAAACTAAAAACAAAATATATTTTATTGCAGCTGACCAATTCTTAGATATGGTGGCTGCATCCATTTTTTTTAAGTTTTATTTCCTTTATTTTCACCTGGTGATCCAGGTATTTATCACTGACAGGGTTGCTTACAATAATCAGCTTTTATTCATTTATGTAAACGTTTTATAGCAAAATTAAAAAAAACTGTTGCTGTAACTGCTTAAAAAGTGTTTGGATTTAAATATAACTAAAGGCAAAACTTTGTTTGTATTGTTTTGGATAGAGTGGAGAGGGATTATAATGCTTGTCTGTTCTTATTGCTGTCTGTAGCCCCCATTAGGGAGAATTGCCGTCTCTATTTGTCCTGTTTACTATTGTCATTGAAAGTGAAAGTAAAAGAAAATCCTATGTTTTCCATTGTCCCCAGAACAGTAATAGAGGAGAAATCTTCCAATGAGGACACTAGTTCCGGTACCTGGGCGTCCCCAAGGAATTCCCTTAATTTGCATGGTTTTCCTCTCACTTCCTGTTCGGCTATGGGGCAGGAAGTGAAGGGAAATCTCCGCAATGGGACACAAATGGCAAAAAAAAAAAAAAATTCTGACAGGGGCAGTTTTTATTACCTATTGGGGCCCCTTGACACTATGGGAAATTTTCTGGATAAGATGAACTTAGCACTTAAACCTTGCAGTATGTGTGTGCTGGGGGGGGGGCTCCTCACAGCTGTTTTAACCCCTAAAAGCCTATACCACAACCGCAGGCATTGCATGTAGCTGCTAGGTCATTGTGGCACGGCCACAGCGTGGGGAAGGTACTGGCAATAACCCGCAATTGTCAGGGAACAGTTAGACACTGATGATCAGTGCCCTGATAATCAGTGCCCAGCAGTGCCACCCACCTGTCCCCAACAGTGCCACCCACCTGTCCCCAGCAGTTCCACCCACCTGTGCCCATCAGTGCCACCCATCAGTGCTGGCCAGCAGTGCCGCCAGTCAGTTCCATCAGTCAGTGCTGTCCATTAGTGCCGCCTATCAGTGCCGCCTATCCGTGCCACCTCATCAGTGCTGCCTATTAGTGCAGCCTCATCAATGCACATTAGTGAAGGAGAGAAATGACCTGTTTGCAAACTTTTATAAGAGAGAAAAACTTTTTTTTCAAAGTTTTTGCTCTTTTTTTGTTTATAGCGCAAAAAATAAAGCATGATGATGTCAGGAACAGTCCATTCACAAGACTGCTGGTGTGCAGGGGGGACAGGAGCGGCTGGGACTGGTCTTGCGCTCCTAGGATCAGTGGATTAAATGTGGATATTGTAATTTCCCAGTGATTTGCACAGGATTTAGGATCGTATTAATATTTACATGTTACATCAACGCCTGCATCTTATATAATGACACAGGTAAGGATTATATACCTATGCTTTTGGTGAGGTGAGGGGGGATGGGTTAGTGAGTTTTTAAGTCCATATTAATAACCAGTGAGTGACAAGTAGAAAACAGGTCCAGCAGCAGAGGGTTAATCCACACCCTAATAATCATATCACATCACCCCGCTAATGCAATGCCTCATAAGTTTTATTTGTAACATACAATCTCACACTTTCAGACCCGATTCACATCAATGCGGTGTGGGAAACACTGCGAATCCTATGCGTCTCCCGCACCGCATTGCAATATCCTCGCGTTCATGTGATCTGGTGCGGCTGTCAATGATAAATTAATGACACCCTGAAACAGATCGCAAAATGCGATGCGATTGCCAGAAATCACATCACATGGGTAAGAACATCCATGCGATGCAATTCAGGTGCAGATTTAAAAAAAGGGTCCTGCACCTTTTTTGATGCAGATGCTATTTGAGCCGTACAAAATGTATGGCTCACATTGCACCGCACAGACGTTTGCATGTAAATTGCACAGGAATGCTGTGCGATCCCTGTGTGATTTACATGCGATGCCCCAAACTCTATAGCGTGGGCCCCGGCTTACAATCCTTCCCTCATGATCACTTTATTGACATGATATATTATTATTATTCTAACAGTATTATTATTACAGTAGCATTAACGATACCGCCGCACTTGCACTTCTCTGGAAGCTCCTATGTACAAGCACATGGCTTTGTTTACCTCCCTGGTCAGACGTCTATCTCCAAAACATGCAGCAGCTTTCACAAAACGCGCATGTGCGGAAAACCGAGAGGCGCCCTCAACAAAGATGGCCACTTGCTAAGCGGGTATTGTAAGGTTACCGGAAGTATTGTGAGTGAAGCATGTGTGGGCCCTGCGTTGTCCCAGTGTTCGGTGTATTTCACGTGTAACCGGAAAACGTTTAATAGAGCAGCTGGATGTCCGAGTAACGAGCAGGAGGAGCTCCGTGCAGCGATGTCCGTACTCCTACGAGGCAGATTTCTCATCCAGGGTAAGGAGGGGGATGTCACCGGAGGGACACGGAGCCCTCCACTGCTGTCCTCTGTGACTGCTGGGCCACAAAGTGCTACTTTTTGTTTGGGTGTGTGACCCCCATATGCAGATTGCAAACGCAGTTCATACGGATTAGTTTCATTATTTCTGCATCTAAAACGCACAAAAAGTAGGTTATATGGGTGTCAATGTCATAGTTCACATCAGTGCTTGCATTACAGTTGCAGAAAAAAAAGTAGAACATGCTGCATTTTTTTTCTGCACAGAACTGTACTGGAATGCAGTAACATGCATCAAAAATGCACTGAATGCACATGTTCCTATTTAAATTGAAGAAAAAGAGGAGGAAAAAAATGAGCCATAATGCATAAAAAATGCACTGGAATGTGCCAAAAGTGCATATACAGAAACACATCCGGAATGCATCTGGACTGCGTTTCTCTAGTGTGAACTGGGCCTAAGGTTAGGTTCACACCTATGCAGGTTTCTGCGTTGCATGTTTGATGCGTTTTGCATGTTTTCTTTTTTTTTCTTGTTGCTAGGCAGACTTAAAAATGCAGCAAAAATGCAATACATGCTTTTCTGCAGCGTTTCAATTGAAGTATATAGAAACAAAAACGCAACTCTTTGCGTTCAAAAAAGTCCCTGAGCCTTTCCAAAAAACACACCAGGTAAAAATGCACAGGTGTGAACATGTCCCATAAGAAATCATGTTAAATGGACTGTACTGCATTTCTACAAAACGCTGCAGAAAATGTTTAGGTGTGGACCTGGGGTAAGATCGCATGGTACTTCAGTATCACGTGTGCTTTTTGAAAAGCAGAGCATGCACTACGTCAGGTGCAATCCAGTGCGATTTTAGCCCATTCACATGAATGGACCTGGAAATTGCACCATACTGAGTTGTACAGGTACGTGGAGAGCGTTTGTGCGATTCAGGTGTGAGCGGCCCTTCCTTTATTGTCTCTTCTTCCATGTGAGCTGAGTCCAGAGTTGGCCATTAAGGGCTCGTTCACACCATGGTGCAGAGACATCAGTTTTTCTGCACGCGTTCTACAAGGGCACAATGAAATCATTTCTCTATGTGCCATGTTCACAACACTAGTATCATGCAGATTTTTTTCTGAGCAGGAATCTGCAATGTTTATGAAAACTGATATCTCTGCAAGTGAAATCTGCATGTCAGTTCCCATCAGTTTTTCGGCACACAGTGTGCGCCATTACTAACCTTTTCACTCCCTTTTTCTTTTCTGCATAGTCAACGAAAGTATACATTTCTCTGCAAGTCTGAACAGGAATGCAGTGTGAGCATTGTCTGAATCACATTCGCTTTCCCCGTGAGTGCAGTGCGATTTGCACTACAAATTGCACCACACCCCTAAGGTAAATCACATGTGATTCGGATAGGAATCATACCGCAACTTCAGCTGAAGTAGCGCTATTTCAGTTCAAATCAAATGCGATTCTTTGCAGTGCGATTTGAGCGCATTCATTTTTTATGGGCTCATATCGCACCGCAAGGTATCGGTTTTACGTATCTGAGCATTTGTACGAGTATGAGTATTGATGCAACTGTAAACTATCTACATCCCTACCGGCAGGGCTCGACAAATCCCAGATACCAGGTCACTATGGCGACTAGAAATTGCATCCTGGCCCTTGGGTGCATACACTGCCTCCCACTGACGTGAAAGCCAAATCGCGCCCCGCAGTCGACAAAGCCAAATCGCGCCCCGCAGTCGACAAAGCCAAATCGCGCCCCGCAGTCGACAAAGCCAAATCGCGCCCCGCAGTCGACAAAGCCAAATCGCGCCCCGCAGTCGACAAAGCCAAATCGCGCCCCGCAGTCGACAAAGCCAAATCGCGCCCCGCAGTCGTCAAAGCCAAATCGCGCCCCGCAGTCGTCAAAGCCAAATCGCGCCCCGCAGTCGTCAAAGCCAAATCGCGCCCCGCAGTCGTCAAAGCCAAATCGCGCCCCGCAGTCGTCAAAGCCAAATCGCGCCCCGTAGTCGTCAAAGCCAAGACACTCCCTTTTGACTACAGTGCAAAGACACCCTATTGACTTCAATGCAAAATCGCATTCTGTTGACTTCAATGCAAAAACTCCTGTTAGCAATTCTCTGTGAACGCTTATCTCCACATCTGTGTGAACCACCTCAACAGCAACACATAATATCTAGCCTGTCATAAGAATCTGTGAGTTTGGAAATGCATCCAGAACCGCACATAGGTGAACCAGGGTGGCTCCACTCACACCTGGGCTTTTGGGATCGTGGCAGAATTGCTGTGATCGCATAATGTATGTTCAGGTGCCATTATTTCCAATGATGCCCAAAACGTGGTGCGGTTTTGCCATGATTGTCTCGAGCAAATCGCATCGCCTGAAGTTTGTCACTCAAACATTGCCTTGCCCCAGGCGCTGACAACCCATGCTACGCAAAAGCAAAAAAACTGGCTCCTAAATTTTTTAGCTGGTTTCTAGATTCAAAGCATATTTGTCAAGCCCTGCCTACTGGGCCAATTCTGACATTTCTCTCCTACATGTAAAAAAATCATTTTTTTTTTCCTAGAAAGTTACTTAGAACCCCCAAACATTCTATACAGGGGTGTGGACATTTTTAAAAAAAATGCTTGTCCAAGGACTAAATCGGGGTCCCAATCTACTTGTCTTTCATGACAATCTACTTTGTCCTGGTTAAAAAATAATAATTTTACCCAAAAATGTATTTAACCACTTGTCCTCCAGAGGATTTACCCCCCTTCCTGACCAGGCCATTTTTTGCAGCACGGCACTGTGTGACTTTAACTGACAATTGTGCGGTCATGCAACACTGTACCCAAAAGAAATTTAAGTCCTTTTTTTCCCCATAAATGGAGCTTTCTTTCGGTGGTATTTGATTGCCTCTGCGTTTTTATTTTTTGTGCTATAAACAAAAGACTGCCACATTTGAGAGACAATATTTTTTACTTTTTTGCTATTAAACATATCCAGTAATAAAAATTAAAAAATTACATTTAGTCATAAATTTAGGCCAAAATGTATTCTGCGTCATGTCTTTGCTAAAAAGAAATCCCAATACGTGTAAATGAATTGGTTTACGTGAACATTATAGCGTCTACAAATGGCGGTATAGATACTGGATTTTTTTTAATACTAGTAATGGCGGTGATCAACGACTTGTAGCGGGCCTGCGGCAGGCATTATGACACTGGGAGGGAACTAATTGTCACTGACATCCCCAGTGATACTAATACAATGATCAGTGCTTATAAAAAGAACTGACACTGTACTAGTGACACTGGGCAGGAAGGGGTTAACATCTGGGGCAATCACAGGGTTAACTGTGTGCTATTTTTACATTATGTGCTTTTTGTGTTTTACTAGGGAAACATGCTGCTGTGTATTTCTGTACTGTGCAGAGAAATACATAGCAGCATGTGCTTGCTGGCTGCAGTTTTACTTGGCGATCGCCGGGTGCTGGAGGGGAATCTCTGGCCAGGACCCAGTGATTGACATGCCTAGCTGCCAATGGCGGCGCAGGTAAGGCTGTGCTTGCGCCCCCTACCCGGAAAAGACGTATATATACATGGTTTTGTTCCGCCCTGTAGCAGTAGTTCTATAGGCAGCAGGGAAGCGGTTAAATAAAAACGAAAAATTCTAAAGCCTAAAAAGGTTAAAACAACATTTTGTGCAGTGGATGCTCAGCTCTAAAATATCACTGACGATCTAATTATTTATTCTGTTTGTTTCAGCTATCCGTCCAGCCAGTAGTACTGCCAGTGTACATATCTCACCAGCAGATGAGGTGGACACACATGAAAATGAAATTGTAAACCCTGAATTCACCAATCGGAATCCTCGTAACTTGGAACGTCTGTCGCTTGCAGTTAAGGATCGTGGCTGGGGTACAGTGTGGCCAACCAGGGCATACTGGCATAGGTAACAATTTCAGGCGTAACCAAATATTCTTCTTTTAATATTCATCCATCCTTTTATTAATTTAATATACAGCTCTGGCCAAAGCTGTGAGAATGACACACATATTAATTTACCTGCAAGGAAACACATGCAGTCATCATTGCTTTGCATAAAAAAGGATTCACAGGCAAGGATATTGCTGTTAGTAAGATTGCCCCTAAATCAACCATTTATTGGATCTTCATGAACTTCAAGGAGAGAGTTTCAATTGTGAAGAAGCCTTCAGGGCACCCAAGAAAGTCCTACAAGCGCCAGGACCGTCTCCTAAAGTTAATTCAGCTGCTGGATCGGGACAACATCAGTGCAGAGCTTGCCCAGGAATGGCAGCAGGCAGGTGTGAGTGTATCTGCACACATAGTGAGGAAGATGACCTCATGTCAAGAAGGGCAGAAAAGAAGCCACTTCTCTCCTGGAAAATCATCAGGGACAGACCATATTCTGCAAAAGGTACAGGGATTGGACTGCTGAGGATTGGGGTAAAGTCATGATGAATCCCCTTTCCGATTGTTTGGGGCATCCAGAAAAAAAGCTTGTCCGGAAAAGAAAAGGTGAACGCTACCATCAGTCCTGTGCCATACCAACAGTAAAGCATCCTGAGACCATTCATGTGTGGGGTTGCTTCTCAGCCAAGGGAGTGGGCTCACTCATAATTTTGCCTAAGAACACATCCATGAATAAAGAATGGTACAAAAACACCCGAGGTCAACTTCTCTCAACCATCCAAGAACAGTTTGGTGAACAATGCCTTTTCTTGCATGATGGAGCACATTGCCATGGGGCAAAAATAACTAGGGAACAACACATCGAAATGTTTGGTCCATGGCCAGGAAAATCCCCAGATCTTAATCCCATTGAGAACCTGTGATCAAGCCTCAAGAGGGGGGGAACAAAAAAACCCCCACAAATTCTGACAAAATCTAAGCATTGATTATGCAAGAATGGGCTGCCCTCAATCAGGATGTGGCCCAAAAGTTGATTGACAGCATGTCAGGCGAATTGCAGAGGTCTTAAAAAAGAAGGGTCAACACTGCAAATATTGACTCTTTGCATAAACGTAATGTAATTGTCAATAAAAGCCTTTGACATTTATGAAATGCTTGTAATTATACTTCAGTATACCATAGTAATATCTGACAAAAAGATCTAAAAACACTGAAGCAGCAGACTTTGTAAAAATGAATGTTTGTGTCATTCTCAAACTTTTGGCCGGAGCTGTACAAGGGAAAATTTTAGTACTTGTAGTAATTCTTCTTCAGGAGTGTGGAGATTTTTATAATAACTACTTGTGCAGGAGACTAAATCGAGGTCCCAATCTACTTGTCCTGATAAATAAAAAACTCTGCCACATTGGAAAACATGAAGGGTTAATGTTTTGGGGGTTTTTTAGCAGTTGTGCTTTTAGGAAAGTCTGAAGCTTTTAAAAATGAAAGGTGCTCTATGGTGACTTAAACTTTTTTTAATGTTTTTTCTTATTTCCTAGAAAGTTTCTTTGGATGCCCAAACAGTTTAAAATGTTTAAAGCAGGGGTCCAAGAGAATAAATTGGTGGGTGTTGTATTTTTTTTATGTCACACGGTATTTGCACAGCGATTTTTGAAAGGCATTTTTTTTTTTTTTTACCCAAAAAAACCCCACAATACATAACCCGATTTTATATTGCTTATTTTTAAATATAAAAGATGATACACCAAGTATATAGAAACCAAACATGTTGCGCTTTAAAATTGCGCAAGCCTGTACAACAGCAACAAATGACGTTAATTTTACTATCCGTAGGTGATACTTTAAAAACCTTTACAGGTTACTACTTTAGATTCACACAGGAGGTGTGGTGCTAGAAATACTGCCCATGACCTGGCATTCGCAGTCATACCTCACGTGTGGGACGATCCCCGTTTGCATGCATGCATGCAGGACCGACACGTGCATTTGCCTTTGCACGGGGGGACAGGGGTGCTTTTAGTTTTTTTGGGTGTTTTTTTTTTTTTTTTTTTTTTTTTTACATGCTTTAAATTTGTTTTCCTCTATCACTTTTATTGCTGTCACAAGAAATGTAAACATCCCTCGTGACAGCAATGAGCATGTGACAGGTACTCTTTTTGGAGAGTTCTGGGGTCAATAAGACCCCAAATCCCTCCTCTACCCTTAAAAGCATTCTCAACGCCAAGATCGGTGTGATTGAATGATTTTCATTTTTAAAAATCGCGCTGTTTACATCCTGGGAAACCAGAAGTGATGTATGCTCATCGCTTCCTATTTCTTGCATCTTAGAGGCCGACATAGTGGTTTTGGTCTTTGTCCGCATCTATGATTAACACTGATGACCTAAAGTTGCGGCGCAAAATAAATTGTGTGGTCTGTATAGTGCGTACGTTTATCCACGTATAAATTCTTATAATCCACAATACAAGGGGAGGTGTGATTTACACTTTTACTCACATTTAAAATACTGAGTAATGCAGAAGAGAGGAAGTTGAAAATAAATAAATCCAAACGGTTCAAAATATATTATTTGTTTAAAAAATGTAACTTCTGTAGTGCCAGAAAACTGTAAAATAAATTATAGGGGCTTTCTCTGCAGCACCATCGAGTCTGTTACCATTTGGCAACCTTACCCAGTAATAGCAAGATACAAGCAGATGTGTCACTTATTAGTGACGTGTTGCTATTTGCAGTTGATATTTTGTAAGGCTGGTCATAGATGGACCGTTTTTTGTTTGTCTTGGGTTTTGTTTTTTTTTTCTTAGCCAGAAGGCTGAATGAAGGAAAAATAGAAATTCCTCCATCCACACACTCGAGGTGGATAGAGGCATTCTTCCCACTGAGACATTGTATTCTGACAGGGGACACTCTTTGACAGCTAGTGGGAGATCATCTCCTCCTGCTAGCTGTCAAAATTTAAAAAAAAAAAAAAAACATTGCCGTGCAGGGCTTCGCCCACCCGGCCACATCACTTATTCACAGTCCTTTGTGAATGAGAAAACGACAAATCCCTACAGCCTTAGCAGCTGTCGGCTTGTAGTTCTCAGTGAATGGTGGCATGGTAGTTCATTAATTCTTATTGTCAGTATATCTGCTTGCCTGTACATCCAATACGGGCAAGTAGATATACTGACTGGTCTGCAGGAGACCTGCATGGCACCAGGTATCTGCTGATTGCTAGTGCAATACTTTACAGGCTCCTGCAACAAAAAAAATAATAAATGCACTTTTTTTTTTTTTTTTTTTTTTTAACCTGCAAAAAAAAGTGCATTTATTATGTTTTTGTCAAAAGGTGAACTTATCCTTTAAAGCACAAAATCCTTCATATCACAGTGATGTTTCGAGTCAGTCAGGCTCTTTTTCACATCTGGATTATACGCACACAAAATCAAAATTAACTTGAAATTACAACAGATGGCAATTAGCTATTTATTGTTGCCATAACTTTTCAGCATCCAATCCTAAATTTCTCCCCTTTGGTGTTTTTAAGGTTACGTTTGGAACGCACTGGAGGTCATGTTACTGCTCTGGTGGAGCACACGAATGGCAACATTGTGCTCTCTGCCTCTACTACAGAATGGGCTGTGAAGAAATATCTCCATAGCAAAACAGACGTAATGGCTTGTGAAAATGTAGGCAGAGTTTTGGCTCAGCGTTGTCTGGAAGCAGGAATATGTTATATGCTCTTTCGGGATATTCCTTGGGTCTTTCGATCTGAATCGGTAAGATAAATGCTCACGTAATCCTCTAACTAGGAGTAAAGTATTTGTAAAGTTGGCTTCATAAATGGATAGCTTCATTTGTATAAAATACTTGACTTCCAGCATGCTTAGTTTTGTCTGTGCTCGGTGCTACCTGTTTATATTACTTTTAGACACTTGTTACCTCTTATCAGTTTGCCCAAATGTTACTTTAGAATTGCTTGGAAAAAAATCTAGCATCATCACCTAAGGCCAGTACAGTTTTCTTGCCTTTTCTCTTTTGATATTGCATTGTATTGTGCTTTATAGGTCTAAAGTTAAAATAATGATTTGACTGCCATGTCTGCCTCAATTCTAGTTAATGACCGAGCAATCAGAAGGTGAACACAAGCTGAGCAGTGCTTGTTTTTTAATTTTAAAGGTGACTTGTGTGTAAATTATTAAATTGATTTGGTTGACTCTCCTTGTCATCTAGCTGCTTCTTTGTTCAGCAAAAGATTAAAAAAAACAAAAAAAAAAAAAATTTTTCTTTTTGTGTTCATTTCAGAGTACTTCCAACTTCAAAATATGGGCAAAAATAAATCATAAAATAATGGAATAGTATATTTACAACACAGCTACACAAACATGAAGCACAGTAAACATATGTGTTTAGGACACAGGCATAATGTCAGGGCAGGGCTGTGGAACGGACAGGTAGGCCTAGTGGCAGGGTAACGCACTGGCTGACGACAACCACCACCAACAGACTGAAGTCCCTCAGGGCGCGGAGTCTAAGTCCCTGGCTGCCCTTCACCAGGGCCCCTGATGGTGGGGATGGACTTGACGCAACCAGGGACCAGGTCGCGGCCCCCGAGACACCCCAGCTGCGGTAATGGCCGCCGCCAATGGCGTGTAGCTGGTGAGAATGACAATAGCGTAGTCAGACAAGCCGGGTCAATAACAACGGGACAAAACAGTACAGAACAGTAGACAGAGAATCACAGGTCACGGGCCGGGTTCAGCAACGGAAGGTCAGATCAAAGGGAAACACAGAGAATGGTCTTAGTCACAAGCCGAGTCAGAATACCAGAAGAGTCACGAGCGTATACACAGAGCTGTAGGAAGACAAAGACACAAGACACAAGTGCAAAGAGCATGTGCAGATCCCAGGCTTATATGTACTCAGCCACACCCCTCTGGGGGATGGACCTCAGAGACCTGAAGGCATAAAAGATTCCCATCATGCTCAGCAGAAATCCAAGATGGATGCTAGCACATGGAGTAACATAACCTCTGGGAAAAGGTAGGACCTTGACACATAAGCTCATCATGCTGGTATAACTCTAAAGAGATAAGGTGTTGAGTTACTGAAACACAACCTTGTGAAAGGGCCCTAAAAGTTTCTACTATAAGTTACTTAAGGCTAACGCCTCCTTTTAGCTGCATGTTATACCCATGTTTAGGGTCGAACAGGTTTCTAAGCAGCACCCCTCCACTAAAGCATCTCTTCACCTGTGACAGTGTGAAGGGGGTGGTTTTCTCATGCAGACAGCTGTCAATTTTGAAATCCGTGTCGTTGTGCATCTGTGAATGAATGAACGATGTGTCCCATCTGTCATTGCAGCAGACGGATTTGTAGTTCTCAGTGGCATAAGAGTGCAGTGATGCAGGCTCCTTGAGAAGAAATAATTCATGCATATTTGTTTTCCTGCAGTATAATGTGCATAATATAATTTTTAATTTTTTTTTTTTCTTAGATGTAAACTTGTCCTTTAAAACTAGATTTCCATGACCACACTTTCCTGTAAATATACTAGTAAATGTCATAAATCAATGGGGTATCGCGGACCTTAATTTTGCATGCAGCTTTGGAGCTAGCAAGGAGTAACGGGAAGCTCTTTGAACACAGAGGAGTGTACATAGTCATTCAGTTTGGCATTTGGCTTTTTTTAACACTTGCCAAGCACAGCATTACAGAGCATTGGGGACTTGCTCCAATATACAGTTTAAAATGTAGGTGTATATGTTTATTAAATGAGAAGTATGGGTTTAAAAAAATTATAAATGTACATACCCGCCTAAACGGATACTCCGATGCTGCACCTGTTCCCTGCTACCTCTAAGATTGAGAACTGAGTGACCAAACACCACTGATCACTTAGTTCTCGGTCTTCACTGTCAGTCACTGGCTGTCTGCTCTGCACCTCCAGTCCTCGCTGGAGCACTGGGTTGTGAAGGGGGTGAGAGCAGCTGGCTCAGACATTGTCTTGCTGAGTGGTCAAACCAGCTGCTGGTCAAGGCATCTGGGTGGATCCCAACTTTACAGTAAAGCTGGGATCTTTCCAGAGCCTGGACCAGCTAAGTGATGTCAGCCGACAGCGGACTTTAGTCTGCTGAACTAAGTGCACTTCTGTGATCCATAGGAGAAGTATAGCCAAAATACCTTTTTGTAACTCAACACTGTTTTTTATATTTCACACTTTGTAGGAATGTGGATGATTACGATGTTTGTATTTGTGCTAAGAACTTGAGCATATATAGTGTGTGTGTGTGATAGATAGAGATATATATATATATATATATATATATATATATATATATATATATATGAAGGAGATCTGTGTGTGTGTGTTAACATTTGCATAGTTACTATAGATAATCTCTTGGTTAAAGTGTTTTCTCTAGAATTTTCTTTCACAGTTGAGGGTACGAATAGCTGGGGGAGCAGTGGGATATCCTTGATGAAATGTTAGTAACGTTTGTGCCAGGAGTCTGGTGTGCTCCTACCTTCCTCCTTGGCTCTTCCAAAGCATGTTATGGTAGCCCTGCCTACTTGATTCTGATGCATTACAAAGAACATAGACCTCTCCTCATGTACAGGCAGAGAGTATAGGAAGTTATCCTGGCAAAATCAACAGGTATTTTTTTGCACTTTTGAATCGATGCTGTATACCAAAAAGCCTTCCATGAAATATTTAGCAGATCAAAAGGAGTACAATATGAGAAGATCATTATTAGGGATTGCATACATTTGAAGTCTCAAACCTAGGAAAGCTTCATCAGAGATCTGTGCACATCAATCTACTAATCTCCGCTGCTCTCTAGTTACGGGTCTCGCTGCCATGGTCCCAGGTTACAGGGTGTACTGCTTTTATTCATGATACAAAATGTTTATATGAGGCCTAATGCCCTTTCTGTGTAGTATATTTGTTTTTCTTTTTTTTTGGCTGCTGAACATTGAATGCTATAATTGTTTGGTGGTTTTTTTTTCTCCTTTGAAAACATAACAATTGATTTAAATGAAGAACAATTTGTGATTGTGCTCTTTGTCTGCAGCTTTTTATATTTCCTGAGAAAATGGAAACACTTGAAATGAATGATAAGCATAGATCGTTATTGCAAAGGTTTATTAAACTGCACGGGCTAAGCTACAATAGTGTGTATGCATTTTATATGGAATAATAAGCCTCAATCTTATGGTTGCTCACATGTAAACTCCTGTGGTTGTCACTCAGTTCAATGGATGAAAAAACAAGCGGCGCATATTGCCATGTCAATATAGACACAGGAGTGCCCTTATTGTTTTATTATGTTACTGTACACTTGTATGTCCCTGTATTTGCTCTGTTTGAGCTTAAAAGCATCCTTATTTATCTTGGACGTAAAAAGTAGCAGTTCATAAATGTATTCATCAGTCTGTCTGGCTTAGTTTGCACTGATGATGAAGCATATCTAAACAGTGAAAGCTCATCAGTGCATTTGGCACTCACATTGCCTATGGCTGTTCCCAGCTGATTAGGAAATTGTGGGAGGGTGGTGCGGGATCAACAGTTGAATCTGAATTTTCTTAACCACTTGCCCTCCTGAGGATTTACCCCCTTAATGACCAGGCCTCTTTTTTGCTACTCGGCGCTGCACTAATTCAACTGATAATTGCACGGTCATGCAATGCTGCACCCAAACGAAATTTACGTCCTTTTTTTCAGACAAATAGAGCTTTCTTTCGGTGGTATTTGATCACCTGTGCGCTTTTTATTTTTCACGCTATAAACAAAAAAAGGCCAAAAATTTTGAAGAAAAACGATATTTTTTACTTTCAGCTATAAAAAATATATAGTAAACTCAAAGTTGGTTATAAATTTAGGCCAAAATGTATTCTGCTACATGTTTTTGGTAAAAAAAAAAATCCTAATAAGTGTATATTGATTGCTTTGTGTGAAAGTTATAACGTCTACAAACTATGGTATAGATACTGCAATTTACGCCATTTTTTTTGCTATAAAGCGCTGCGCTAGTTTAACGGACAATTACGCGGTCATGCAAAATAGTACATAAATGAAATTTGCATCCTTTTTTTTTTTTTTTTTTTTTTTCCCACAAATTGAGCTTTCTTTTGGTGGTATTTGATCGCCTGTGCGGTTTTTATTTTTTGCGCTATAAAAAAAAAGGCTGACCATTTTGAGGAATAAAAACTATATTTTGGACCTTTTGCTATAAAACATGTCCAGTAAAAAAAAATTTTAAAATCAAATTTAGTCATAAATTTCTGCCAAAATGCATTCTGCGACATGTCTTTGCTAAAAAAAAAAACAATACGTGTAAATTAATTGGTTTACATGAAAGTTATAGCGTTTACAAATGGCGGGAAAGATACTGGGATTTTTAGTTTTTTGGGTTTTTTTATACTAATAATGGCGATCAGTGACTTATGGCGGGACTGCGGCGGACATTCTGACATTGGAGGGTACTGACTTGGGGTCACTGACATCCCCAGTGCCATCAGTACAGTGTCAGTGTTTTTTTTTTTTTGTTTTTTTTGTTTTTTTTTTTGCACTGATCACTGTATTGGTGTCAGGGATGAGGAAGGGGTTACGTTTATTATTCAGGGAAAGGGTTAACTATGTGAGGGGAGTGTTTTACTAGGGGGCGGGGGTGTGTACTGCAGGGAACACCGCTGATCGGGAGAGAGAAACTCTTCTGTCCCTATCAGCGTGTCCTGGAGCTGTCGGGGAACTGACAGAAAGCACAGCTACTGCAGCTGTGCTCTCTGTCAGCGATTGCCGCCGATCACCGGGACATAGCCGGTAACGACCGGCTGTGACCCGGCGACTGACATCCACGGCTGTGATCGGCGGGACAGGTAGGGCGGCGGCGCGCCTCGCGCGCGCCCCCTACCTGTTTTCAAAACACACGTTTTAAAACGTGCTTTTGCCCAGCCCTGCCTCCGTATTTCTACAGTGGCTGGGTGGCATGTGGTTAAAGACCAACAGAAACCCAGAATAAGCTTGGTGATGGACAGCGAGATCTCTCACCTAGAACACAACCCAGGTTAGCCAAATGCCGTCTTGCATTCTTGATCCACTGAAACCTGCTGTCAAAAGGTGTGAAATACCTACAGCGCAATATATACCTATCTAACAAATATTGCAGCTAACATGTATAGTGTTCCCACATTCAAATAATATTATACAAAAGAATGCAACGCAATATTATAATCGCAAATATGACTAAATATATAAACAAAATAGTGGATAAACATAAATCTTGCTGCATGACAGTATATGATTAAATAACCATATCTGTGCATAAACTGTGCTCCATATGCATAACTTCTCAAAATGTCATTCTCAATAACGCACCATTCCCATATTGCTTTCCGTAATAACCATGTGTTATTGTAACAAATCCACTGTGCATCAAATATCAACAACCAGTGTCCCAATATTATATCACAATCCTTGGTGAACCGTTCCTTTAAGACTTCAGTGCTCCAAGTGCTTATGTGTAATCACTCCACTGCGTATAATTATCCAGTGATTCGATGTGACACCCCCCCAGTGCTTTATCCACCTCCGACACACTTATGCACTCACCTTATGGATTGACCCGAACTGTCAGGTCAAACCGCGCCTTTCCCTTTTAACCCGGGCGGGCATGCTGGTATAGAAATCTCCAACTCCTCCTTCACCTCCAAACGCCAAAGCCACCACAGATAAATGAAAAAATGCTCCAAATAGAGAAGTATATCAAAAATGTATATGCTTTATTAAAACACTTTAAAATATTCCACTCACATTCATTTGTGTCCACCTGGGACACTACAGGATTAAGGGCTCTTTATACAGTCAGGTCCATAAATATTGGGACATCGACACAATTCTAACATTTCTGGCTCTATACACCACCACAATGGATTTGAAATGAAACAAACAAGATGTGCTTTAACTGCAGACTGTCAGCTTTAATTTTAGGGTATTTACATCCAAATCAGGTGAACGGTGTAGGAATTACAACAGTTTGCATATGTGCCTCCCACTTGTTAAGGGACCAAAAGTAATGGGACAGAATAATAATCATGAATCAAACTTTCATTTTTAATACTTGTTTGCAAATCCTTTGCAGTCAATTACAGCCTGAAGTCTGGAACGCATAGACATCACCAGACGCTGGGTTTCATCCCTGGTGATGCTCTGCCAGGCCTCTACTGCAACTGTCTTCAGTTCCTGCTTGTTCTTGGGGCATTTTCCCTTCAGTTTTGTCTTCAGCAAGTGAAATGCATGCTCACTCGGATTCAGGTCAGGTGATTGACTTGGCCATTGCATAACATTCCACTTCTTTCCCTTAAAAAACTCTTTGGTTGCTTTTGCAGTCTGCTTTGGGTCATTGTCCATCTGCACTGTGAAACGGCGTCCAATGAGTTGTGAAGCATTTGGCTGAATATGAGCAGATAATATTGCCCGAAACACTTCACAACTCATCCGGCTGCTTTTGTCAGCAGTCACATCATCAATAAATACAAGAGAACCAGTTCCATTGGCAGCCATACATGCCCACGCCATGACACTACCACTACCATGCTTCACTGATGAGGTGGTATGCTTAGGATCATGAGCAGTTCCTTTCCTTCTCCATACTCTTCTCTTCCCATCACTCTGGTACAAGTTGATCTTGGTCTCATCTGTCCATAGGATGTTGTTCCAGAACTGTGAAGGCTTTTTTACATGTCGTTTGGCAAACTCTAATCTGACCTTCCTGGTTTTGAGGCTCACCAATGGTTTACATCTTGTGGTGAACCCTCTGTATTCACTCTGGTGAAGTCTTCTCTTGATTGTTGACTTTGACACACATACACCTACCTCCTGGAGAGTGTTCTTGATCTGGCCAACTGTTGTGAAGAGTGTTTTCTTCACCAGGGAAAGAATTTTTTGGTCATCCACCACAGTTGTTTTCCGTGGTCTTCCAGGTCTTTTGGTGTTGCTGAGCTCACCGGTGAGTTCCTTTCTATTAAGAATGTTCCAAACAGTTGTTTTGGCCACGCCTAATGTTTTTGCTATCTCTCTGAAGGGTTTGTTTTGTTTTTTCAGCCTAATGATGGCTTCCTTCACTGATAGTGACAGCTCTTTGGATCTCATCTTGAGAGTTGACAGCAACAGATTCCAAATGCAAATAGCACACTTGGAATGAACTCTGGACCTTTTATCTGCTCATTGTAATTGGGATAATGAGGGAATAACACACACCTGGCCATGGAATAGCTGAGAAGCCAATTGTCCCATTATTTTTGGTCCCTTAACAAGTGGGAGGCACATATGCAAACTATTGTAATTCGTACACGGTTCACCTGATTTGGATGTAAATACCCTCAAATTAAAGCTGACAGTCTGCAGTTAAAGCACATCTTGTTCGTTTCATTTCAAATCCATTGTGGTGGTGTATAGAGCCAAAGGTTTTAGAATTGTGTCGATGTCCCAATATTTATGGACCTGACTGTATATTACTTTTTGTGAATGAACTGCATGGATCCCTTATTCAAGATGGCGGTACGCACACTTCCGGTTCTACGGCTTGACGTCATCGGCGTAACCTACAACATGTGACTTCATCAGGAGTACTCCTGATGAAGTCACATGTCATGACGTAACGCGTCGGGTACGCCAATGACGTAAAGCCGTAGAATCGGAAGTGAATAGTCACACAATTTAATGTGTGAAGATTTCCGGCCCCATTTTCTTTCATTATTGTGGCCACGACTAAAAAAGACAAAAAATTAAAACCATACAGTATATCTTAATCGTACAGGACACATGCGTTTATTCATACTCCATGGATTATAGGTGTGTGCCTTCAGGTGATTGGACACTGGCAAAGCTTTAGACTGCATGTCCCCTGAGCGCCCCACTCCTTACATACTCCGTTTTGTGCTAGTGTCTGAAGGTGATATACCTTTTCTCCTTTTACAGAGAATCTCACCCTTAGCTTAACTAGTTTATTCTTTTATTTTCCCGATTCTTCAGTCAAGCCGTTACTGTCTTTTGCTGCCAGCATAGAAGCACTGTATATGGATTGGCACAACCCTGTTAAAACCTTTGTAGCCACACCCAGACCCACACTGTGGGCATGACCTGTATTTTTTGCTTTAGCCATTGGATAATGCTTGCAACGTGTTGAGTTAGCCGCAGGGTTCTATACAGGTCCCAGGCTGTCCCTGAAGACTTATGCTGGGGTATGCCCACCATCACGGGCTGAGCCTGGACTTTATATACACTGCTCAAAAAAAATTAAAGGAACGCTTTTTAATCAGAGTATAGCATCAAGTTGATCTGGTCAGTTAAGTAGCAGAGGGGGTTGTTAATCAGTTTCAGCTGCTTTGGTGTTAATGAAATTAACAACAGGTACACTAGATGGGCAACAATGAGACAACCCCCCAAATCAGGAATGGTTTTACAGGTGGAGGCCTCTGACATTTTTTCCCTACTCATCTTTTCTGACTTTTTTTTTTTTTTTTCCACTAGTTTTGCGTTTGGCTAGGGTCAGTGTCACTACTGGTAGCATGAGGTGATACCTGGATTCTACAGAGGTACACTGGCAGTCCAACTCCTCCAGGAGACAGGCAGATACTCTAGGAGAGATAGACAGGGCCGTAGAAGGTCATTAACCCATCAGCATGACTGGTGTCTGCTCCTTTTGTGCAAGGAGGAACAGGATGGGCACTGCCAGAGCCCTACAAAATTACCTCCAGCAGGCCACTAGTGTGAATGTCTCGGACCGAACAATTACCACCATAAAGCTCGATTGGCATTTGCCATTGAACACCAGAATTGGCAGGTCCGCCCCCGTGCTTTTTACAGATGAGAGCAGATTCACCCTGAGCACACGTGACAGACATAAAAGGGTCGGGAGAATTGGTGAACGTAATGCTGCCTGTAACGTCGCTCAGCATAACTGTTTTTTGGTGGGGGGGGGGGTCAGTGATGGTCTGGGGAGGCATATCCATGGAGGGACGCACAGACTTCTACAGGATAGACAATGGTACCTTGACTGCCGTTAGGTATCGGGATGAAATCCTTGGACTCATTGTCAGACCCTACACTGGTGCAGTGGGTCCTGGGTTCCTCCTGGTGCCCGACAATGTCCGGCCTCATGTGGCGAGAGTATGCCTGCAGTCCCTGGAGGATGAAGGAATTTATACCATTGAATGGCCCCCATGCTCGCCTGACCTAAATCCAATAGAACACCTCTGGGATATCATGTTTTGGTCCATCGGACGCCGCCAGGTTGCACCTCAGACTGTCCAGGAGCTCAGTGATGCCCTGGTCCAGATCTGGGAGGAAATGCCCCAGCACACCATCCGTCGTCTCATTGGGAGCATGCCCCGACGTTGTCAGGCATGCATACAAGCACATGGGGGACATTCAAACTACGGAGTACTAATTTCAGTAGCTGCAATTAAATTTTCAACAAAATTGGTTAGCCTGCTGCATCATTTTTCACTTTGATGGAAATCAAAATTATCAACCTACAGAGTACTGAATCCAAAGACACCCCAAAAATCAAACGATGGGGCATCCTTTTGTTCCTAACACACTACTCTGTCCATATTAGTATAGATATCCAGCATGATATTTTTCCCCATTGAGATCTGCTGTGTTTCAAAGTGTTCCTTTAATTTTTTTGAATAGTGTACTGTCCCACACTCTGTATCTTTGATGGTTATTGTTAAAACAGGGCTGGGTTTGGATTGTATTTGTTACAGGATGGTCGTTACCTGGGTTATCACATACTCCTTTCGGACACACTTGCCCTATACTCCACATTCTACTCTGTGAATACCCCACAGGGGAACACCCTCACTTGTAACTATGGCAGAGGTCAAGTGAAAGGTAATCGATGCAGAATCGCAGACAAAACATTCATTCTGCCGATGCCCTGCAGAGCACTCCACCTCACAGTGCCAACAGAACTCAATCCCTAACAAAGGAACATTTGTCGTGAAAGGAAATAAAGCTCCCCATCAACACTTTGGAGCTCAGAGTGGTCAGACTAGCCCTGTAGCACAGGACCCCCCTTTTTGAAGAGGCAGTCAGTCAAGGTATAGTCCGAAAATGCCACAGCGGTGATCTACATCAACCATTAAGGGGGCACCAGGAGTATATCTGCCTCAAAGAAAGTGAACCAGATCATCTCTTGGGCAGAAACTCACAGCTATCTCTATGGGCCACATCCCATGAGTGAACAACTGGAAAGGAGATTATCTCAGCTAGCATTGCTTTGATCAAGGGAAATGGGCTCTTCATCCAGATTTTTTCAGTCTGATATACCAAAAATGGGGGATTCTGGATGTGGACATCATAGCCTCCAAATTCAACAAACTATCTGTATTTGTTGCCAGAACCAGGGATCCTCTAGCTCTAGCCTTGGATGCCTTGACATTCCCCTGGTCTCAGTTCAGTTAATTTTACGCCTTCCCTCCAGTGTGAAACCTACCTCATCTTCTCAAGAAATTAAACCAAGAAAGAAAACTGAGATTCTAATGGCACCAAACTGGCCCAGAAGAACCTGGTACACAGATATACTCAGATATCTAACAACCCCTGGCCTCTTCACAATGGGCTAAATATGCTATCTCATGGCAGGTTTTTTAGATCCCTGATGTCTCATTAAAAAGAACCTGCCACCAAAAAAAGGCATCACTTACGGAAAGTAAAAAAAAAAAAACTGTAAAAAATTAATGCTACACCCAAGCATTTATTTATCTTTCCCAAAAAAGTTTGACTCCCCACCACCACCATACATGAACGTAAATGTACACATAGGGGGTGGCTATGCACAAAAACAATGATTTCACTATACATGATGCACATCGCCACACATGCTAGAGTGAGATCGATAATTCTATGTCCATTATTCACAGATAACTCTAAACTGATGACCTGCAGGGGCTTTGAAAATGTCACATATGGAAAATATAGGGTATTGTTTCACATGTGCAAACAATTTTTAGGTTTGACATGGTTTTTACAAAAAAATTGGGTAATTTATTGAGTTTTGTGCCCTAAAATTAGCTGTAATGCCATTTTACGGAAATTTTGTGTTTCTTAAACCGTTGCACTAATATGAGACATAAAAAATATTGGAACTGTCACTTTTTTGTCTAGGTCGTCTGATTTCATAAAATATATAATGTTTTGAGGTTTTTATGTAATCTTCAGGCCTAAAATGAATTTTTAAATGTGTGCAAAAAAGCAAAAACAGCCCTCGCAGAGAAAGGGTTAAAGGCCAGGTCTTGAATTTATCCATTGTTTTTCAAACGGATCTGGCTTCACTCTCCCTTGTGCATCTTATATTCACCTTTAAAAACCTACCAGGCATGTTTCCCTGCAGAATCTCTCATTTTCTGGTCACTATTGCATCTGCCAGGCGTGTTTCTGAACTGGCAGCCCTTTCCTGTAAGAGACTTTCTTTGCTCATACTTAATAATGATGTGGCTTTTTTTGCCCACGGCCATACTTTCTCCTGAAGTGGTCTCAGCATTCCACCACAATGAGGACTATGTCCTACTATCCTTATGCCCTGCTCCTTAGCATCCAAAGGAAATCTCTCTACATTGCCTGGACATATTCAGAGCCATTAGTGTATATCTCAAGGATACTGCTACAATCTGATGGACATCTTCCCTAATTGGCCTGTTTTATGGACCTTTCAAGGGATGCCCTGCTTCAAAGCCTACCATTGCATGATGGATATGAAATCTCATTGCAAGAGCTTCCATTTTCAGAGAGCAGTCTCCTTCTGCACTTTTACACACCCATTCCACCAGCTCAGTGGGAGTTTCCTGTGCATCTCAGCATCAAGCCCCTGTAACCGAGTTATGCAAGGCTGCCATCTGGCTGTCCATGCTTTTTCAAAGTTTTAGCAGATGGATGTCCAATCTTCTGCTGATGCAGCTTTTGGCCGCAAGGTTCTCGAAGCAGCTCTCTGAGGTTAGGTCCTCTGACCCTTGTTGTAGGGCTTGTTGGTACAAAGCTGTTAGCCTCATTGTTGCCTACCCTTCCTGTTCATTGCTTGGGTACATCCCATGTTGTATGAATACTCTGCCTGTGTCCTCCTACTGTATGATGAAGGAAAGGAATTTTGACTTTTATTATATCTGGGAGTACAGGACACAGACCACCCTGTCATTAATTGCTTTGTTGACACTCCATTGTTGCTACAGAACTGAGGACTCACTGAGTCAGGTAGGGGAGGCGCTTGTAGGATTGTCCTCTAAAGCTTTTGTGTAATGTCCAACCACCTGAAGGTACAGTCCTATAACCCATGATTTATGAATACTGTTACTCTGCTTATGTCGTGTACTTTACTCCAAGATATGGACAAACAAATTAGTGCAGCGCCGTCCTAAAAATTCTTAAATTATTCGTAAATATATACACATTTACAAAAGAATCATGTGCACAGTAGTGAATATATAAAGTCCCATATATCTTCAGGGATGTGGAAATGTTTAAAAAAACTACTTGCCCAAGGGACTAAATTGTGGTCCCAAACTACTTGTCCCTTATGACAATCTACTTGTTAAAAAAAAAAATAATAATAATTTTAACCAAAACTGTATTTATTTTAAACAAGGTCTTTTATTCTACTTTTACTGAATGAGACCGTTTTATCACTAGGGATTTCAATGGATGTATGTCACTTTTTTTTAAACCATGAATGACTTTGCCAGGATAGAAAATATGAAAGGTTGATGTTTTTTCTTAGGGGGGAGGTAATATTAGGAATATCTGGGGCTTTTAAAAACAAAAAGGAGCTTTATGGCGACCTAAATTTTTTATATTTTTAACCACTTCCAGTCCGGACACTTTTACCCCCTTCCTGTCCAGGCCAATTTTCAGCTTTCAGTGCTATCACATTTTGAATGACAATTGCGCAGTCATGCAACACTGTACCCATATGAATTTTTTAGCATTTTTTTGAGACAGCTTTATTTTGGTGGTATTTATTCACCACTTGGATTTTTTTTTTTTGCTATGTAAATTAAAAAGTCCAAACATTTTGAAAAAAATGTTTTTCTTATAAAATTTAGCAAATAGTATTTCATCATAAATCTTGGCCAAAATGTATTCCGTTTATTTTTAGTAAAAAAAAAATAACCCAAATTAGTTTATAACCAAAATGATAATTTTTTAAAACTTTTTTTAGTTTTTATTTTTTTTTTTTACATACTGTCACCCTAGCAGTACAGTGTCACCATGGTGACACTGTACTAGGGGGTGATGTGTTTTTGTTTTGTTTTTTTTTTTAACACTGATTGCATTTACACCCATAAAGGATATAAAAGTAATCATTTCTCCTACTCTCTAGCTACATTCTTGCAGCCATTGAGAACTACTGTGTGAGCTGTGATTGGTCACAGCTTGTCACATGGTACAAGGCTATTGTGAATAGCCTTGTACCATGTGACCTCTGATCATTCACAGATTTCACAGGTAGTAAGCAATGATGTCACAAGTGACATCTTGCTTACTACTTTGCATGTGATCACTAATTGGCCAATCGGTGATCACATGATCGGGACCTCGTACAGAGGTCCCGTCCGATGATCGGTGTTCCACTGTGTCCTGAGGACACAGCGGGCATCGGATCGCGGTGCTGCACGCTCCCAGGAAGCACGCACAAGCAGGGTGTGGGGAGGCAGTTTATAAATGGCCACCTGAATCTGCTCTGCCACCGTCCGGCCGTTTTATATACATCAGTGTCCAGTGGAGTCCCTGCTTACATCAGTCCCTGGTGGAGTGCCCCCTTTTTAGTCGGAGCTCAGCGGGGTGCGCCCTTTAGTCGGAGCTCAGCGGGGTGCGCCCTTTAGTCGGAGCTCAGCTGCTAAATTGACATGAAATAGTTAAGTGTGAAGCTCCTGAAAGAACCGGGAGGGGGGAGGTAGATGAGGAGAGAAGGGAAAGAGGTGGGGAAAGCTTCGTGGCAGAGCAGAAGATTGCTTATCCCCAGGCTGCTTTCTGCAGGCTCAGACATCAGCAATCATACAGCCGGATGGATCTTCAAAGTTCCCGCCCACTGGGCAGTCATAGAGGAGAGGGACGGGAAGAGGTGGGTAAAACGTAATCTCTCTCCTCTCCTGTCTGTGGGGAGGGAGGGGGGGAAGTGTGCTGTCTGAACGAGTGTCATACTGAGCATGCACAGCTGCAGCCTGTTCGCCCCGGAGTTTACCAATCGCTATCTTAAGCAAGCCCTGCTGCTTGCTTGTAGCAGGGCTAAATGTAAGGAAAAACAACCTGCCCGGTGCTCCAGAACTACATGTCCCGGGCGTCGGGCGATAGGATTTGCACATCCCTGTATCTTGATGTAGCTTTACTCTATCACCACTTTATTTTCATAAAGCATAAAACAGTGTTCCTCCACCAACAACCAAATTGTGCTCTCACCTGGAGCTTTTTGACCTTGCATTATACAATGCACACTTGTGTCCTCTATATGGGCCAAAGTTTGTTTGTGTAGTCTTGGGACACATTGATGAGTATGTGTAGGGTGTAAGTGACTTCAATTGGAGTGATTTTTTTTTTTTTGTTTTTTTTTTCGATCGTTCTATCAAAGAAGGGGAGCATCATCCACTGTGGCCATTAGAAAATCCATGGTGCTCTGGGATTCCTATGTCTAATATTCAGTAATTATTTGTAAACACAAAGGAAATATACTTCATTCCAGTTATTAAAGTATTACTGTAAAACTTTCAGTTCCCTCTAACTCCTTTTGGCTGAGTTCATTTTATATGTCTTCTGGATAATAGTAATAAATGATAGCATTACTAAGCATATAATTTTGTAAATGAATAATATAGCGTTTTATTTTTGTTGGATGTATGTAAATTGTATTGTCTTATTGCAAGCAGCATTTCCATTTTTGTCTTATTTGTGCATTTTGTGTTCTAGGTGCAGCGGTTTCGGAAAGCAATGATCGAAGGTGGAATGTTGTTAACAGAACCCCCTCGCATTTATGAATAACAATACCAAGATAAAATAGATTTTACTGAAGCTGACTAATATGAAAACTAATCAATTTATTTGGACATAACTCCAGGACAATTTTCTTTTTTTTTTTTTTTTTTTATTATTTTTAAAAGCAATGCTCCAGACAAATTTTTTTTTTTTTCTCATGTAGGTCTATTTTTATTGGATAGATTTTCCATAATGTTCTGTCTTGGGAATCTCCCTGGTGAAGACAGACTGCAACAAAATCCCAACTTTGCAATAAAAACCCAACTTTCCCCTAACCCTGGAGGTGGGCTTTTATTTACAGATCCCTCATTTCACATTGTGTATATCAAGACTGAGTTTACAGAGTGATGTATGGTTATTCTTTCTCTTTAAGGTTTATGCCAAGATGACCATGACTTCATTCAGTGAGCTCTCGGACAGTTTGAGAACATACAATTAATTAAGTTATACAGGACATTCTTACAATACTTGTGAAAAAATCAGAAAAAAAAGAAATAAAGTTTTGGTGTATAAAGTTGTCTTGTCTTGACTCCGATTACACTGTTCAACAAATTTTTATTTTTTGTCAGTTTTGGAAACAAAAGGATCCATTTCTTAATGAATTTCACATTCTGAGTTCAAATATAACAATGAAATTTGTCAATTGGCTCTAGTTTTTCTGTAAACGGAAAGTTTTCTACTATAGGCGTAATGAATACATAATGCACAATAATTATATAGATAGATGTCTTTCCACAAATATAAAGCAAGTGATATTGACTACATAACAAAGCCTAAATGGCATAATATATTGCATAGGATTACCAAGAAAAATTATAGCCATAAGCTAAGTTGAATCATTTTAATACTTAGGATTCTCACTAGTTTTGTCTTCAGTTTGTGTCGGTTTTGCTTCTCTTAGCCCTTTCCTCGAATACAAGAGAAAAGCCATCTCTTACAACTGCACGTGACTACACGCTTCAGGTTCTTCCTCACTTGACTCAACCACGAAGGATTCTGGTGCTTTAGGAATTGGTAGCCCCTCTCCATGAGGAACTGGACGTATTGCCGATGGAATATTGGATAGTGCACAGATAACTTTTTCTTCTTATTTAGCCCTTTTACAATTGGAGGCACCATACAAAAGTAACAAATACTAACATGATCTGTTGGCTCTCTCCAAATCATTGGCACAGCGAAAGGCATAGATGCCTTTTTTCCATTCAACCATTGCTCCAGTGCCGTCCCACAAGAATTGCAGCATATATGTGGTGCCCAGCTCTTGTCCTGGTCTCCTATCTTGCAGCCAAAATACAAGTTGTAGGCTTTCTTAATCATTCCTGTTATCCTCCTTTTTTGTGAGATAAAAGTTATTTCACCGCAGATATAGCAGAAATTATCTGCTTTATTCACACAAGTTTGAGGCATTACTGAGTAGCCTATATAAGCATAAAACGAAATGTAAAGACACTGTCGAACTACAATCAGCTACAGATACTGCAGCTTTTATGCAGTGAAGTGATGCAATTAAAGGCTAATATTGCATCATCTCAGTATACATGCAATTTTCTATTGGTCACCAGTATCAATTGCGCAATATGCAGCTGAAGTTGCATCATAATTTTGAATGGCTTACGTCATTAGATAGGTGAATATATCATGGAAACTAGAGCCAATCAACATTTTTTAGGGTCATTTTCGTTTTCAGCACCCCAAAATTATGTAAGATTAGCTAATTTTATGCCCAAAACTTTTTACCTGTTGAACAGTGTTACTTATGGGCTGAAGTGGGTAGCACTTGAGGAGGATAGCTAATTAAAAGAAATAAAACTTGGGAAACAAAGGTAGAGTTTTTTTTTTTTTTTGTCCCTTAAACATGGCTAGATGTATTTTACCTACAGCTTGCATATGTATTGTACAAAGAAAATCTCGCAGGGTGGTTTTACAGAAGTAGACTATACATGGATCAAGAAGGTCTTTCTTTCATTTAGAAGAAAGATAGACAGACTTATGAAGGATGGAAGAAATACAGTTTATAACATATAATGTGAATGGGTTGAATTGTCCTGGGAAAAGATTTAAGTTGTTTAAAGAGTTACATCACAGGGCAACGTCAGTGGTATTTTTACAGGAGACACACTTTGAGATAGAGTCAAACGTGAAACTAAAATCTAAATATTACCCAACATGGTATTATGCTGACTCTCCAATTAAAAGAGCAAAGGGGGTGGCAATAGGCTTGGCAAAGAATATGAGATTTGAGCTGGAAGAGAGAGAGACTGATCCGGAGGGGAGATTCCTATTTTTGAAAGGTAAACTACAGGGAATTGAGTGTACACTAGCCAATATATATTGCCCCAACAAAAAACCGGAGATCTTTTTGAAGGGTCTGCTGAAAAAATTGATTGATTTTAAAAAAGGGCGTTTAATAATAGCAGGAGATTTAAATCTTTGTATGGACCCACAAAAGGATGCAACCTCCCTTGTGCAGAGAGAGGGGGGTAGGTCTCTGAGAGCTTTGAAGAAGGTGAACGAGTACCAACTGGTGGACTCCTGGAGAATAATGCATATGAAAGACAGAGACTATACCTTCTTCTCTAATGCACATGAGATATACTCGAGACTGGATTACTTTTTGATCATCAACTCATTGAACTGTTGGTTAAAATAGAAATAGAGACAAGAACTTTCTCGGATCATGCCCCTGTCATAATGAAAATAGGATGGGGAAGAAGGTGGACGGGAGGCTTAGGATGGAGGTTAAATGAGGCTCTTCTCTTGGATGAGGATATTACGCAGAAGATCAGGGAAGAGATTAAAGTATATTTCAAGGAGAATGAGACAGAGGAAGTATCGACAGCTACAGTATGGGAAAGCCATAAGGTATATATAAGAGGAATCTTGATTGCGATGGGAGCAAGGAAGAAAAAAGAAAGAGAGAGGGTTAGTGGACTCCTAAAGGAAATCCTGGACTTGGAGCAGATACATAAGAAGAAAATAACAATAGAAACAAGACAGAAGTTAAAGGATAAAAAAGACGAGCTAGAGAGACTGATGGAAGAGGAGAGGAGAAGAGTATATAACAAAGTATTAAGTGAAAGATATAGATGGGGAGATAGACCAGGAAAATACTTAATGAGAGCCCTGAATAAAAAGAAAAACAGGAATTATATAGAAAAGATAAAAAGTCCTAAGGGGGAGTTGGTCCACTCAACTAAAGAAATTATTAAAGTATTCACGGAGTATTATAGAAAGTTATATAACATTAGTCATCAAGGTGCACCAAAAGAAATTAGAGAAGGTATTAACGAAAAAAGGATGATATATTTAAAAAATGCGGGATTACCTAAGCTCAGTGAAACACAATTGAATTCCTTGGACGCGGAAATTTCCCAGGAAGAAATAGAAGCAGCATTAAGAAGTACAGGGGGTGGGAAAAGCCCTGGCCCGGATGGTTATACAGTTAAGTACTATAAAAAATTTAGTGAATTACTGTTACCGAAGCTGAAGAAGTATATGAATGACTTGGGAGGTGGGATGGAGGGGAGGAGGGAATCCCTTCAGGCCCATGTAGTTCTCATTCATAAGGAGGGAAAAGATCCTTCTCAGTGCTCTAGCTATAGACCAATTTCATTATTGAACACTGATACCAAGTTGTACGCAAAGGTTCTAGCAAACAGGCTGAAAGAACTAATGCCTGAATGGATCCATGGAGACCAGGTGGGCTTTGTCCCAGGGAGAGAGGGTAGAGACAATGGGTTGAGAACTTTAATGCTTATTCAGAAAAGTAGAAAAGGAAAAGCCCCGGTGGTGCTCTTGTCAATTGATGCCAAAAAGGCGTTTGATAGAGTGGACTGGGGCTTTATGATGGACAACTTGGAAGTGCTGGGGATCGGAGAGAGAATGCGGGAGTGGATAGGTAAATTATATAGGGAGCCCACCGCAATCATTACGGTAAATGGGGAGAGGTCGGAATCCATTGGGATGTCCAATGGAACAAGACAGGGCTGCCCATTGTCCCCCCTGTTGTACGTTTTGACACTGGAACCCTTGTTGTCAATAATAAGGAATAGTGGAGCGGTAAAGGGAATCCAGATAGAAAATATAGAACATAAGGTAGCGGCCTTTGCGGACGACCTATTGTTTTATGTAGGCAACCCCCGAATAACATTACCAAGTATAATGAAGACCCTGAAGGAGTATGGTGAACTATCAAATCTAAAAATTAACCCAACAAAAACAGAGATTCTGAACATCAATATACCAAAGAGCGAAAAAGAAAAGTTACAAAAAGAATTCCCCTTTATATGGAGAGAAAAAGATATAAAATACCTAGGAATAAAACTGGCTACTTCATATAAACAACTGTATAGATTAAACTATATTTCTTTGATAAACGAGACGAAGGATGAATTAAAAAGATTAGGAGGAAATCCATCATGGTTAGGACGTATAAACCTAGTTAAAATGGTAATTATACCTAAAATACTCTACAGATTTCAAATGGTCCCAATTAAACTCCCAGAGGCGTTTTTTAAGATAATGAGAAGAATGTTAACAAGATATATATGGAGGAATAAAAAACCAAGAATATCATACGAAACATTAAGTAGGACTAAAGAGAAAGGGGGAATGGGACTACCTGATGTCAAGAGATATTATAAAGCAGTAATTTTAGCGAGAATATATGACTGGACATTTAACCATAAGGGAAAAAGTTGGGTAAAAATAGAAAACGAACTGAGTGGAATTAGTTTGGGTGAGATGATATGGGTCCCAGCACAATATAGAAGAATTAAAGAAAACACAAGGACTTTCACTTTAAATGTTTTAAGGACATGGGATAATTTAAATAAACACATGAAATGGGAATTCAACTCTATATTAATGCCACTTGCAAACACTGAGTTTTTTCCTCCAGGAAAGGATGAGATATCAGGGAGATGGTTTAAAAAAGAAGATATCCAATTGAGAGATGTATTGGTAGAGGGGGAATTGAGAACATTTAAAGAATTAAAAGAGGGGGGGGGGATATGTTTAATAGAATAGATGAGTGGAAATATCACCAATTAAAATGTTTCATTGGAAATCTCCCAAAACCCTTGAGATTAAAAAAGGAGTGGAATTGGTTTGAAAGGCTATTAGAAACACGTAGGGATGGGAAACACGGTGTTACAAAAATTTATAGGATCCTCACAGAATTAGACACGGACACAAAGTTAATTTTTATAACAAATTGGGAAAGGGATATGGAGGTGGTGATAGATGAGGATCAACAGAATAAGATATTTAGATTGGTACACGAGAGTGTTGGTATGAGAGACGTTGAGATTAACTATAAATGTCTGACACGATGGCATATTACACCGAGCACTGAGCACAAGATGAGTGGGGAGAATTCAAAAATGTGTTGGAGAGGATGTGGGGAGGAGGGCACGGTGTTGCACATATGGTGGCAATGTCCAAAAATTCAGGTTTTCTGGAAGACAATAGTTAAATTAATAGAAATAATAACTGGAAATGACATAGGGTTAGACCCAACCATGTGTCTCCTACATAATGTTGAGACAACAGTAAATAAATATAAAGAATCAGGCATATGGTACTACTTAAGTGCTGCAAAAGGGTTGATACCTAAGTTTTGGCGGAAGACAGAGGTGCCGATGGAGGAGGATTGGATCAATAGGGTAAACCAGAATAGCAGAATGGAAAAATCATACTATATGCAGGAAGACAGGTTGGAAATATACTATTCGCGATGGGAAAAATGGGAAAAATCAGGAATGAAAGAGAAATATAGAAAATTTTAAACTAGGAAATTATTTAAAGTTATTGGGTCTTGAGAGATTGGAGATCTTGCAGAGGGGAGGGAGGGGGTGGGGGGGTAGAGGTGGGTTGGGAGGGGAGGGAAAGAAAAGAGGTAATTAGAAGGGGGCAAAGTAGAAATGTATTGATTATTTATATGTTTTGTGTCTCTTCTTATGGAATTTTTGTAATAATATGAAAAACGAATAAATATTTAAATAAAAAAATTAAAAAAAAAAAAAGATCTTTCTTTCTGATATAAGCAGAGGAAGGCATTGTGGGGGGTGTATTGTAAATTCTGTGAAAGGCAACAAATACAAGTGCACAAAAACCAGCATGCATGCACATACTTTACCTAGTTGGTTAGGTTGAATAAAGACACCAGTTCAACATGTATGGGTGTGTATGTATTATACTTCTATCGCTTCCCATATCCCGGTATATTGTGTTAAATAAGATATTCATCTAAAGTGTTTTTTCAAATTCGCAACATTTCCCGCTGCAACCACAAATTCGTGGAAGTGAGATCCATCCTTTACCGCTTTAACAGTAAAAAAAAAATCCTGTACGCAATTTAAGGTTGAACCTCATCTCATTCAACTTCATTGAGTAGACGTGTGTCTTTAGAGTGACCTGAGACTAAATAGTTTCCTCCCAATGCTGGAATCACCATTTAATATATTTGTATATTGCGATCATATCCCCTCTTAAAGTGTTACTAAACCCAGGGTCCTTCATCCACTATATCTGGTCTCCCACAGTACACAGAACATGGAATTGCAATTATTTTAGTAGATTATAAACTGCTAAATACCTTTTTCTCATCAGAACTTACAGCAGTCTTGTGGCTTCTATCACTGTCCAGCCCACCACTACTAAAGCTTTTAGGTAGAGTTTTCTTTCTGCACTAGGAGGATACAAATCCCCTCACCTCTGTCTGGACAGTGCTGATTGGCTCTGCGCTGATCACATGCACTCTCCCAAGAGAAAAAAAAATCCTCTTTAGCAATACGCACCAAACTGAGCATGTGCATGCCTACAGTTCAGTCTGGAGATAAGAGGTCATTGCTTAAAAAAGGGGAGAAACAGAAGAAATGATCAAACAGCCTTTTTACACAATGCAGAGGATTAACCCCTTAGGTTCCACAGTGAGTATAACAAGCATGCTTTACTGCATATAGAGGCTGATTTTACTGTTGTAGGTTTGGTAACACTTTAAGCTTCTCTTCAGGGAGAATAGGTTTAAGGTTTGTAACTGTTCTTTATGACTGAGATCCACCATTACTCCTAATATTGTTGTTGCTCTTTTCTGGTCTCTCTAGTTCCAGCACATCTCTAAGGACTGGAGACCAGAACTGGAGGGCATATTCAAGGTGTATCCAAACCAGAGTTTTATAAAGTGGCAGGATTATTGTTTTATCTATTGAGTAAATACCCTTTTTAATGCATGCTAATATTCTACTAGCCTTCATGCAGAGGCTTGGCATTGCTTGCTATTGCTCAATCTGTCATCAACTTGGACCCCAATATCCTTTTTCCATCTTCAATTCCCCCAGAGGTTCTCCCCCAGCATGTAGCTTGCATTCATATTTATAGCCCCTAAGTGCATTACTTCAAATTTCCCTACATTGAGCCTCATTTGCCATGTGTTTGCCCACCTCTCTATTTTATTGAGATCTTCCTGTAGAGCTTCTATATCCTGCTGTATAGTTATTGCTCTGCTTTGCTTCGTATCATCAGCAAACACCAAGATTGAACTATTTATCCCAACCTCTATATCATGAATGAACAAATTAAACAGGCTTGGTCCCAGAACAGAGCCCTGGGGTACTCTGCTTACAACCGCCGACCCATCAGAAGATGCACTATTTATTACCAACCTCTAGAAAAGCCACAGTTACTAATTTCCTATCCAACAGACCTCTATTTGTGGATTAAGTGATTATGGAGTACCCTGTTAAATGCTTTGACGATGTCTAGATACACTGCATCTACAGGCCTTCCTTTATTCAGATTACAGCTCATTTCCTCAAAGAATGTTATTAGATTGGTCTGGAAAGAACAAGCTTTGATAAACCTATGCTGGTTACTGTAATAAAATTATTCTTATCTGCATTCTTCCATGAAGCAAATGCATCTGGTGCTAGGTCCTCTTTTGAAGTCCATCTCCAGGCAAAGCTCTCCCAAACCTCCCTCAAACCTATTCTGTAAAAAATAAATTACCTTTCTTTTACTCACCTGTCATCCATGTCTGTTCCTGGCACCACTTCTAAGAGTAACCACTGGTGATCCAGTACTGCAGTCTGGCTCTAGGGTGCAGTCTTCTAAAGCCTAAGCGCCCAGTCACTAGACAGCCAGAAGGAATTCTCCACATCACCTGGGCAGAGACATGGACACCCAAAGAAGAACCCCTTCTCTGCAGTATAAAAGATAGAAGACTTGGACCTGGCGCTTCATGTAAATATGGATTTAGGTACAGTGCATTCATAAATTATTCAGACCCTGTTATTTTGCAGCCTTATACTAGTTTAAATTTTTTTTTTCCTCAATCTACACTCCGTACCCTATAATGACAAAGTGAAAACAGAATTTTAGAAATGTCTGAATTTATTAGGGAAAAAACTGAAATATCACATGTACTTCAGTATTCAAACCCTTTACTCAGTACTTTGTTGAAGTACCTTTTGGCAGTAATTTCAGCCTCAAGTCTTTTTGGATATGATGCAACAAGTTTCACACACCTGGATTGGGGGATTTTCTGACATTCTTGTTTGCAAATCCTCTCGAGCTCATTCATGTTGAATGAGGACTGTTGGTGGACAGCCATTTTCAGGTCTCTCTAGAGATGTTCAAGTCAGGGCTCTGGCTAGGCCACTAGAACATTCACAGAGTTGTCCCTAAGCCACTCTTTTGTTGTCTTGAATGTGTGCTTAGGATTGTTGTCATGTTGGAAGGTGACCCTTCGCCCCAGTCTGAGGTCCTGAGTGCTGTGGAACAGGTTTACATTGAGTATATCTCTGTACTCTCTGTGCTCCATTCAGCTTTCCTTCAACCTTGACAAGTCTCCCAATCCCTGCTGCTGAAAACACACTCCCACAGCATGTTGCTACCATCGCCATGCTTCATTGTTGGGATGGTATTGGGCAGGTGATGAGCGGTGCCTGGTTTACTCCAGACAACGTTTCATCAGACCAGATAATCTTGTTCCTCACAGTTTGAGAGACCACGTGTTTTTTTTTTGCAAACTCCAAGCAGGCTTTCATGTGTTTTTCTCTGAGGAGAGCCACTCTGCCAGAAAGGTGGAGGGCTGCAGTGATGGTTGTCCTTTTGGAACTTTGTCCCATCTCCACACAGAATCACTGGAGCTTAGCCAGGTTCATGATTACCTCTTACTAAGGCCCTCCTGCTCTTTGGTCAGTTTGGCTGGGCAACCAACTCTTGGAAGAGTTCTGGTTGTGCCAAACTTTGTCCATTTGAGAATTATGCAGGCCACTGCGCTATTAGGAACCTTCAGTGCAATAATCTTGGCTCTGAGCTCTATAGGCAGTTCCTTTGACCTCATAGCTTTTGCTCTGATACAGTATGCATTGTACGCTGTGAGGCCTTTCATAGAAAGGTGCCTTTCCAAATCATGTCCAATAAATTTAATTTATGCCCCAAGAACAAGCAGGAACTGAAGACTGTTGCAGTAGAGGCCTGGCAGAGCATCACTAGGGATGAAACCCAGCGTCTGGTGATGTCTATGCGTTCCAGACTTCAGGCTGTAATTGACTGCAAAGGATTTGGAACCAAGTATTAAAAAGTGAAAGTTTGATTTATGATTATTATTCTGTCCCATTACTTTTGGTCCCTTAACAAGTGGGAGGCACATATGGAAACTGTTGTAATTCCTACACCGTTCACCTGATTTGGATGCAAGTACCCTCAAATTAAAGCTGACAGTCTGCAGTTAAAGCACATCTTGTTTGTTTCATTTCAAATCCATTGTGGTGGTGTATAGAGCCAAAAATGTTAGAATTGTGTCGATGTCCCAATATTTATGGACCTGACTGTAGCTGTTTATTTCTTGCTGCTGCCATAATCTACTACCAACAAACAACCCAAAATAAATGCTGCTGCTCCTCAGGATCGCCGTGATGCCACATGTGTACAGTTGTGGCCAAAATTATTCAACCCCCAATGCTGTAAAGGGGTTTAGGGACTATAGTGTACATTTGGAATTGTATTCAGAATCAAATCCTACAAGGACGTTGTAACTACCCAAATGCAACTAAAATGACATCAATTGTTTATGTAATACAGTAGTAAATGGTTCTTATGTGGTTTCTTCATTGCCACAATTATTCAACCCCTTAAAGACTACCACTCTGAAGAACAGAGGTTCATACAGGTGCTTTCCATCAGGTATTGAAAACACCTGTGGATGTCACCGAGCAGCAATCAAGCATAATAAGCACCAATTAGGCAGCTTTAAAATGACTGTGATACTCAGCTCCTTCTAGACATTTACTGGTGTGGTTACAAACATGGTGAAGGCAAGAGAATGGTCCAGGAAGACAAGAGAAGAGGTGATTTCTCTTCACAGGAAGGGCAATGGCTATAAGAAGATTGCAAAGATGTTAAACATACCAAGAGACACCTTAGGAAGCATCATTCGCAAATTCAAGGCAAAGGGCACTGTTGAAACGCTACCTGGTCGTGGCAGAAAGAAGATGCTGACTTCGACTGCTGTGCGCTACCTGAAGCGTAGAGTGGAGAGAAGTCCCCGTGTGACTGCTGAGGAACTGAGAAAAGATTTGTCAGATGTGGGTACAGAAGTTTCAGCCCAGACAATAAGACGCACACTGCGTAATGAAGGCCTCCGTGCCAGAACTCCCAGGCGTACCCCCTTGCTGTCTCCAAAGAATAAGAAGAGTCGACTGCAGTATGCCAAAAGCCATGTGGACAAACCACAAAAGTTGTGGGATAGTGTTCTGTGGACTGATGAAACAAAATTAGAACTGTTTGGGCCCATGGATCAACGCTATGTTTGGAGGAGGAAGAACAAGGCCTATGATGAAAAGAACACCTTGCCTACTGTGAAGCATGGTGGAGGGTCAATCATGCTTTGGGGCTGTTTTGCTTCTGCAGGTACAGGGAAGCTTCAGCGTGTGCAAGGTACCATGAATTCTCTTCAGTACCAGGAGATATTGGATGGAAACGTGATGCAGTCCGTCACACACCTGAGGCTTGGGAGACGTTGGACCTTTCAACAGGACAATGATCCCAAGCATACCTCCAAGTCCACTAGAGCATGGTTGCAGAGGAAAGGCTGGAACATTTTGGAGTGGCCATCGCAGTCACCAGACTTAAATCCGATTGAGAACCTCTGGTGGGACTTAAAGAAAGCAGTTGCAGTGCGCAAGCCTAAGAATGTGACTGAACTGGAGGCCTTTGCCCATGAAGAATGGGCGAAGATACCCGTAGATCGCTGCAAGACACTTGTGTCAAGCTATGCTTCACGTTTAAAAGCTGTTATAACTGTAAAAGGATGCTGTACTAAGTACTAAGATTGAATGTCACTTGGGGGTTGAATAAAACTGATAATGCTGTGAGCACAGAAAAGACATTTGTGGTTATTTCATTATAACTGTTATGTTATATTTGTCTGACCTACAAGTGCCTCTTTAATGTAAATGTAAGCAAGATGACTGAATGATCAAAAGCAATGTCAAACTGGCCAAAACACTCAATTTCAGTGGGGGTTGAATAATTTTGGCCACAACTGTATGTTATTTGTTTGTACCCATAGTACATCCCAGAATCAATAGTGCACATTTTCCTTTTTTAAAATTAAAATGAAAAATCCTGTATACTATATTGCCAAAAGTATTGGGACACCCCTCCAAATCATTGGAGGTGATTGGAACACCTGAATCCAATCTCACAGGTGTATAAAATCAAGCGCCTAGGCATGCAAACTGCTTCTACAAACATTTGTGAAACAATGGGTGGCTCTCAGGAGCCACCTGTGCAAAAAGTCCATTCATGCAATGTACTTGATACTAAATATTCCATGCTCAACTGTTAGTGGCATTATAACAAAGTGGAAACAACTGGGAACAAGAGCAACTCAACCATGAAGTGGTAGGCCACGTAAAATAACTGAGCGGGGTCAGCGCATGCTGAAGAGCACAGTGTGCAGAAGTCACCAACTGTCTGCAGAGTGAATAGCTAAAGACCTCCAAACTTCCTTTGGCCTTCAGATTAGCACAACAGCAGTGTGTAGAGAGCTTCATGGAATGGGTTTCTATGGTTGAGCAGCTGCATCCAAGCCTTACATCACCAAGTTCAAGGTGTAAAGCATTCCACAACTGTAGTGGAGATGTGTTCTTTGGAGTGAAAAATCGTGCTTCTCTGTCTGTGAATCTGATGGACGTGTCTGGGTTTGGCAGTTGCCAGGAAAACGATACTTGCCTGACTGACTTGTGCCAAGTGTAAAGTTTGGTGGAGGGGGGATTATGGTGTGTGGTTGTTTTTTAGGGCTTGGGCTTGGCCCCTTAGTTTCAGTGAAGGGAACTCTTAAGGCATCAGCATACCAAGACATTTTGGACAATTTCATGCTCCCAACTTTGTGGGAACAGTTTGGAGATGGCCCCTTCCTGTTCCAACATGGCTGCGTACCAGTGCACAAAGCAAGGTCCATAAAGACATGGATATGTGAGTTTGGGGTGGAGGAACTTGACCGGCCTGCACAGAGTTATGACCTCAACCCGATAGAACACCTCTGGGATGAATTAGAGCAGAGACTGCGAACCAGGCCTTCGTGTCCGACATCATTGCCTGACCTAACAAATGCACTTCTGAAAGAATGGTCAAACATTCCCATAGACACACTAAACCTTGTGGACAGCCTTCCCAGGATAGTTGAAGCTTTTATAGTTGCAAAGGGCGGGCCAATGCAATATTGAACCCTACGGACTAAGACTGGGAGGCCATAAAAGTTCATGTGCGTGTAAAGGCAGGCATCCCAATACTTTTGGCAATATAGTGTGTGTATGTATGTATGTATGTGTGTATGTATATATGTGTATATATATATATAAAATACCCTGTTTTTTTTCTCTCTGCAAGGAGAGAGAGCGAGATACAATGTATTTCTCAAGGAGAGAAAACACGGGGTGGGCTTTACAGTGACAGATCACTGTGTTAGCCAATTAGAGGCTATCACAGCGATCAGGTAACCCGCAATCAAGAGTTATTGGTCCCAATCATTAGTATGTGCGGCAAGCTCCCAGTACAAAGGCAGATACGCAAAGAAAGCCCAGTCCAGTGGGGCTGCATATTTGAGTACGCTCGGGAGGGATTATGAGAAAAAAATTAAATTAATTGTAATATCAAGCTTCAACGTAACAAAAACTGAAGGTGAAGGGGGTCTCAATACTTTAGAATGCACTGTACATAAAATTGGCTATTAGAGTACTGCAATAGTGTTTTGGCTTTTTTTGTTTTGTTTAAGTAACAGCAATGGACGGTGAAGATAATGTCGAGACGTTTAGCTTTAAATGTGAAATAAAGTACAAAACTAAAGAATGCACAGTCACATGGATGGGCCCTCAATCTAGACAAAAGTGCTGTGAAAGAAAAAAAAAAAACTGTATTGTGAACCTAAATAAAAATATAATTCCCAAACTTTTTTTTTAAAGGATAACTAAACCCAAGTACATAAATGCAATATGCTGCAGCGTACAGTCCTTAGATGTGCTGGCTGCCTTCGTTTTCTTTTTTCAGGCAAAGAACATTTTTAGCAAATACAGAATACCTGTGTTAACCTTGCCAGAAATGCAGTTTGCTTGTCATTTCCTGTGAGTCTTCAGAGGACTGAGATTGAGCTCTGCAGTCACTTTTGCAGCAGTTTTCTTTTTTCGGGTCACAATCTTGAGCAATGTCCTTTTTTGTTTCTTTCGATCAGTTGACTGTATCGACCACGCTTATGCTTATCAGACGACGTTTTCCCGGAAACTGTATATGCTGTCATAGCCTTTGATACTGTACCTCATGACATGGCAAAATAATTGGCAACTTCAGTCACATACCAGCTAAGTGGCATCAACACTGTGCCCTCTTTAAATCTCTGGTCTGACATGACTCATTTTTACTAGCAGCGCACAGTGAATGAAGAAAGGGAGGCTTCCCACCTGTTAGCTAGGTGTCTCATTCCACATTACTCGTCACACTGTAATATATTTTACAGTCTAATTAATTTTTTATTTTTTGTTGCTAATCTGTAGACCACCCAGAAAATTTTCCTCTTTATACTTTCTGACTTTAAGTCTGCTATAACTATGAAATAAAAACCTTTATAGATAAGATGACAACTCAAAGAACAAACAAGGCTATGGGAAAGTTGAGCCGGGGTGATGAGAATTTAACCAAACATTGAAATGACGCGGCTGATATAATAACATGTTCCTTTTTAAATCTTGTACATCATTCAGCATTCTAAATTTTTGGAAGTAAAATTAGATACTTTATTTTTTGTCTGTGAGTCATTTTCTGAACATAATGGCATGTATATAGCATACATAGCGTACAACGCATAGTTCAGAAAATCTCAGCAGAACATTCTGATCTACAGTAGAACACAGATATAGAGCACTTTATAAGCACCATAAACCCTCTGAACATCTCCATCTACAGGCCAACTGTTAAAGACATAGGTCAGTAAAGCTTGACATTCTTATCCTTAACCCATAGTTCAAGTAAACACTCTTTGAAACATGAAAGAACTATCGTAATGAAAGGTCGGGAAGACGGTCACTTCTCTCAAACATCCACTCAACTATCTCTTGGATATGTCTACAAAGTAAGTCATTCTGACCTTGCAGTGTCAAAACTTTAGAAACATTGGCTAGAGAATCCATGTCCATGCAATTTGACCACATAGCTATTATTTGACATTTTGGGCCTGAATTTCGGCATGAAATGGGAACATGCATCTAAATACGTAAGCACCTCATCACACCTCTCCATTCAAATACTGCATGTACATACCCTTAAATGTCTCCACAAACACCCTGGAAGACCTGCATTTGCAAATGTTGACATGTACTTGTGGTGTTGAGGGCTGACCTTACCCAATGCCTTCTCACTTTTAAGTGCTTCATTAATTAAGATCATGCCACCTCAGTGCTCACAGAACTCTAAAAGTCATCATAACTTAAAGAATAAGTTTATAAAGTCAGCAGTTCAGTATTATAATACCTCTTTTCACTGGTTTGATTGTGGGAACACAATTTTGATGCTAGCAGCTGTCCCCACATTTATCCACGTTATTTTAAGCTTTCAGCACATTATTGTAGGTAGCACAGGAGCAACACTTTATAGATTACACGTTATTTGCTTTACATGTTGTTTCACTTTCTTACAAACTTTGCGTTTCCTGGCCAGTCCCATTAGCTCTACCCCCAAGTTCAATGTCTCCTTGCACTAGCAGCGTGCTGTGGCGTCATCTGGGTATGACCTCTCCTGTGATCCAAATACAGTTCACCGTGAGCATACTTCCCCATGCCAATATGCACTGGCAACCTGGGAGGGTGGGCACATCTGCTCCTCTTCCAAGGGGGTGTGTCTTCAGTCTGTTTTCTTCTTAGAATAGGAGAGGAATGCCAGGCATGTGTACTGGCACAATGACTCATAGGACATGTAGGCCTTAGTTAAGAAGCCAAATGACTCCATTCCATTACAGGATGTACATATAGGCTTTGGAATGAGGTAGTGTATGCAGCTGTTTAGTCACAGCAGTCTTTCGGCATTTAGGGGAAGGCATTGGGGGAGATTTACTAAAAGTGATGCACACAGAACCTGTGCATAGTAACCAATCGGCTTCTAACATCAGCTTGCTTAAATAATCTTTGGCAATAAAACCTGGAAGCTGATTGGTTACTATGCACAGCTGTTCAGTGATCCAATACTGCATCTGTCCTCCACCGGCTCTGCACTGAGAACTGTGTGATCAAAGACACTGTTCTTCCCTCCGCTCTTCACAAAGGGCAGTGACTGTTAGTCTATGGCCCTCTGACTGTCGCTCCAGTACTCCCTGGAGCGCTGGGCTGTGGAGAGGCTAGTTTGTTGATGCAGGTTCCCATCCAGGCTTCAGGGTGGATTCTGACCAGGGGCGGACTGACCATTTGGAAACTCGGGCACTGCCCGAGGGCCCAGGGTCAGTAGGGGGCCCCATAAGATGCCCCTGGTACCTTTTTCATAGGCTTTTTTGAGTTTGGGCAAGGACACTGGGGCCCCATGATCCCCTATTGCCCGGGGGCCCCATAAGTTGTCAGTCCGCCCCTGATCCTGACCATATGGTCGGGATAGTTTCAGAGCCTGGACTAGCTTTATGACGTCAGCTGACAGCCTGCTGTTGGCTGAAAACAGGTCACAGGAGTGCAGGATGAATTGCACTCCTGTAATATATAGGAGTAGTACAGCCAAAAAAACTTTGGCTCTACTTCTCCTTTAAATTAATGTATAGCAATATGTTATTGGTAAACAATGCAAGGCTTTAGTACTATTCTAAACCTCTCAGTATAGTATTAGTGTGTAATGTATACACACACACACAATAAAAAAAATGAAAATAGCATCTACTTAAAGTGGAACTACATTGCATCTGAACATCACAAACCAAACAGGCTATTTAATTTTTAATTTTTTATTCTTAATATTCAAAGAAACCTCACTTATCCATCCATGTCTCCATGCTTTATTTTGCTGAGAAATCACTTTGAAAACTCCCCCTAGCATTTCTGGCAGTGACCCCCTTGAATACGGGCAGATTTACTGTATTTTGTAGCATTTACTTTGTGAAATCCATCTGCCCTTAACTCAGGCATGTAGGCAGGAGGGTGTGCTAAGTTAAGAAAACCCCGCCTCCCCTCCTGAAGACTCCTGGGATGCAGGGCATCATTTGCCTAGGCCTGGAAAGCAGGAACTAACTGAAGAAATAAAGTTTAAAACAAGTAAATAAGAAATACACTATATTGCCAAATGTATTGGGACACCCCTTCAAATCATTGGATTCAGGTGTTCTAATCACCTCCATGGCCACAGATTTATAAAATCAAGCACCTAGGCATGCAAACTGCTTCTACAAACATTTGTGAAAGAATAAGTCACTCTCAGGAGCTCAGTGAATTCAAGCGTGGTACCGTGATAGGTTGCCACCTGTGCAATAAGTCCATATGTGAAATTTCCTTGCTACTAAATATTTCACAGTCAACTGTAATGCAGGCCATAGACGGATCAACGAAAATCGCCGTTGCCGATGAAAAATTTTTAATCTTAAATGATAGAGACAGAATATTAATCAAAACTCCAAATAGAACATGATACAAATGTTATAAATTGAGTTGCAGTTCAGTGAGTAAAATAAGTATTTGATCCCCTGCCAACAAACAATAATTCTGGTTCCCACAGACTGGCTATGTGCTCATGTGGTACGCAGATTAGTCCTGTCAATTTAAGAAGGTGCTCCTAATGACAACTTGTTATGTGTACAAAAGACACCTATCCACAGAATCTCTTTCTTGGGCACCATCATGGCCAAGACCAAAGAGCTGCCAAATGACATCAGGGACAAGATTGTAGAGTTGCACAAGGCTAGAATGGCTACAAGACCATCAGCAAGAAGGTTAGTGAGAAGGAGACAACTGTTGCAGCGATTCTTTGCAAATGGAAGAAATACAAAATACAATTGCCCTCGGTCTGGAGCTCCATGCAGGATTTCGCCTCATGGAGTAAGGATGATCATGAGAAAAGTGGGGGATCAGCCCAGAACTACACAGGTGGAGCTTGTGAATGATCTCCAGGCAGTTGGCACCACAGTCACCAAACAAACCATTGGTACACAATACGCTGCCATTGATTAGAATCCTGCAGCGCCCACAAGGTCCCCCTCCTCAAGACGACACATATACAGGCCCATCTGAATTTTGCCAATGAACATCTAAATAGTTCAGAGAAGGATTGGGAGAAAGTGTTGTGGTCAGATGAGACCAAAATTGAGCTCTTTGGCATTAACTCGACTCGCCATGTTTGGAGGAAGAAAAATGCTGCCTATGACCAAGAAACCTTAAGGATTTAGAGAAGATCTGTAAAGAAGAGTAGACCAAAATCCCTCCTAAGATGTGTGCAAACCTGGTAACCAACTACAAGAAACGTCTTGCCTCTGTGATTGCCAAACAAGGGTTTCTCCACCAAGTACTAAGTCATGTTTTGCTTGGGGCTCAAATATTTATTTTACTCACTGAACTGCAACTCAATTTATAACATTTGTATCGTGTTTCTGGATTTTTGGTTGATATTCTGTCTCTATTATTTAAAATACACCTGTATTAAAAATTATAGACCCTCCATTTCTGTGTAAGTGGGCAAACTTACAAAACCTGCAGGGGATCAAATAATTATTTTCCCCACTGTATACATTAGATGATACTCTAAAGTTGACATACAGAATTATTTGTTGTCCTTGCCCACAGCGCATTAATATCATTAGGAGTTAGCTGGAGAATACACCTGGTAGGACAGTCAAAGTATCGAAACAGCAATACAAATTTTTTATTATTTACTAATAGGGGCACCTGAGCAGGCTTATACCAGACATGCTGCTCTGTCTGTCCATTCACACACAAAGTATGGCTTGGCCTCACCCCCTGCTCTCTTGTCATTGGCTCATTGGCTGTGAATGACAGTAGCGGGAGCCAATGGCTCCCACTGCTGTCTCAGCCAATGAGCAGGGTGGGACCTGAGAGAGACACTGTTCACATGCACATCAATGGATCAAAATGGGGCTCAGGTAAGTATTAGGGTGGTCTAGGGGGACTGCTGCATACAGAAGGTTTTCTACCTTCATACATAGAATGCATGAAGGTAAAAAACCTTGAGCCTTTGTAACCACTTTAAGCAGGCCATATATTAAGCATTTTCTTTCCTGTTGATGGGGGAATCCCTCGCATGATACGTTTGTATTCTGAGGTTTCCTAGTTGTCAGAATGCAATGATCACTGTTGGTGGCTATAGCCACTGGCAGCAATCAAATGAAAAAAAGAATGACGGACTGTTTGTACTGAAGTGAATCAATGAATCGACTTCAGTACAACCAGCCTGCCAATAGATGGATTGAAATTTTGATCTATCTATGGCTAGCTTTAGTTTCCTACTGGGATGTGATTGACACCTATATTCATTATCATGGTGAGGATCATGGTGAGGAGCTTGGTTTGTTACTGTGATGTGCTTGAAAACTGTATCCAGGAGTTTATCCTTTTCCATAACCTGAAAAGTTACAAAATATTTTTTTATAAAAAGAAACATTAGAGCTAGGGAGAGTCATAATAACAAAGAAATATCATCAGTGTATGAATCTTGTTGGCGCAGCGGAAGCTGACATTCATTGACAGCTGACATTGACTCCTGCTGTTCTTCTCTGGGTAACTGCATTTATCTGCTACCTCCACTCTTAACCAGACAAACGCATTGACTCCTGCTGTTCTTCTCTGGGTAGCTGCATTTATCTGCTACCTCCACTCTTAACCAGACAAACGCATTGACTCCTGCTGTTCTTCTCTGGGTAACTGCATTTATCTGCTACCTCCACTCTTAACCAGACAAATGCATTGACTCCTGTTAAATTCTCAACAAATGTTGTAATTATATCTGTGTATCTGTTGACTTGTCCTCACCTCTAGGCGCACTCAGGTTTATGACTGTGGCCTGGTTCCTAAGAATCATCCCCCCTATTCATGTGAGCCTTATCAGCTTCTAATTGGGGCGGAGTTGAATGCTCATTTGAGCATCTCCCTATAAATTTAGTTCAGCTCATGGGGGAGATCTCTGATGGGGGGCACAGTCTCTGATGGGGGTGCTGCTTATGATGGAGTGCGGCTTTGAATGAGTGCAGAGCAGTTAAACACAGCAGTTGAACTAAAGCAGGAGAACTCAAGCAGCAGGAAGACACAACAACAGCAAGAAACTCTACTGCATGCTGGACAGACTGCAAGGAAACACCCTGGGAAACATCTCTTACATACCTGAGTCCCACTCCGTGTACCTTTTTATATAATACACCCCTCTTCTGCTCTTCATATTACTATCCTCTGTTCCCAAATCTCATTTCTTTACCCCTCTGCTCCACCCCAAAACTTGTACATCTACCCCTCATTGCGATCATCTCCCTACTATTGCTTTCATCACCTCCCCAAAATGCCTCTTCCACTCCTCCTTCTCATTTTCCTCTCCTCTGTTCCCAAAATCCATTCACTATATCCCTCTGCTCCTCCCAAACATTTGTATATTGTGCCCTCACTGCTTCCTTCACCCCTCTATGGCACCTACCACCTCCTCCTATTACTCCACTCTCCCACTGACCCCAACACCTCCACTAGTAGTTTCTCACGCTCCTGCACATCCCGCTCCCATGCCACCTTTCTCACCCTTCTCCTCCTCATAACCGCGGGGGACATCTCCCCGAATCCTGGCCCTCCACCACCTCCCTCACCCGCACAAAACCCTCCCGCCTCCACGTCCTGCCGCAACCCCCGCAACTTAGTATCTGTCCCCCTGCTCCCTAAAATCTCCCCCCCCGTTTTCATGTGCACTCCTGAACGCCCGATCGGTGTGCAACAAGCTTACCGCCATCCACGACCTCTTTGTTTCCCGCTCCCTCAACCTCCTGGCGATTACGGAAACCTGGATCCAGCCCACTGACTCTACCTCCCCTGCTGCACTCTCCTACGGCGGTCTCACCTGGACCCACTCTCCCAGGCCCAACGGTCATAAAGGTGGTGGGGTTGGCCTGCTCCTGTCACCGCTGAGCACCTTCCGAATCCTCCCAAACCCCCCCTCCCTATCCTTCTCCTCCTTCGAGGCCCACTGCGTCCGACTATTCTCCCCAACCCCCCTGAAGATTGCTGTGATATACCGGCCTCCTGGATCCATACCCCGCTTCCTGGAAGACTTCTCCTCCTGGCTACCCTTCTTCCTCTCCTCTGAGCTACCCACTATCATCCTTGGGGATTTCAACATCCCTGTCAAGCTCGTCAACCCAGACACAGCCCGTCTCCTCCACTTAACCTCCTCCTTTGCACTTGCACAGTGCATACAATCCACCACCCACTCCGACGGTAATATCCTTGATCTTGTCTTCTCCAACCGCTGCGCTCCCCACAACCTCACTAACACCCCCTTCCCTCTCTCTGACCACAACCTGATTACCTTCTCTATCTCCTCGTCCTCCAACGCCTACCCCTCCAAATGTCACACTACTACCAGCCGTAACCTCCGCAACCTTAACCCTGCCTCCCTCCATTCCGCAGTTGATCAACTCCATGACCGCATCCTCCCCCTGTCCTGCCCCAACTTGGCTATGACCGCCTACAACAATGCGCTGTCAACAGCCCTTGACTCACTAGCGCCTTTAACCACACGCAACATCAGACCCCGACCGCTCCAGCCCTGGCAGACTGATCACACCAAAACCCTCAAACGACACAGTCGTGCCCTGGAGCGACTATGGCGCAAAACCAAATCCCAACAAGCCTTCACCCGATACAAATCTGCCTTCCACACCTACACCTCCTCCCTCCATACTGCCAAACAAGCCTACTTCCTGACCCTCATCAAGGCCCTCTCCTCCAATCCTCGCCGACTCTTCTCCACCTTCAACTCTCTACTCTCGCCACCCCCACCTCCACCCAGCACCTCACTCACTGCCCTTGAGATTGCCAATCACTTCAAAAACAAGATTGACACAATTCGCAAGGACATTGCCGCAACTCGCACGCCTTCTCAACCCGTCCCCTCTCACACAGCTACCCCCTCATCCCCCCTCCCCCTCGACATAACCCACAGGGACTTCGTCGCTGCTCAAACTCCCTCCAACCCCCTTCCCCCTCACTCAGCTACCCCCTCTACACCCCTCTCCTACGGCCCCACCACTGCTCTGACCTCCTCTCCCACCCCACCCTACATTCCTCATACTGAAGCTCCCCCAACACTCCGCACCTTTGACCTTACTACCATCGAAGAAGTCTCCAAAATCCTCTCTGATGCCCGCCTCACCACCTGCCCCCTTGACCCTATCCCCTCACAACTCCTACAACCTCCCTCCCCCTCCATCCTACGCTCCCTCACCCACATCTTCAATCTCTCCCTCTCCTCCGGCACTTTCCCTTCCCCTCTGAAACATGCACACATCACCCCCATACTTAAAAAGCCCTCCCTGGACCCCAATGACCCGAACAACCTCAGACCCATCTCCCTACTCCCATTTACATCTAAACTCCTCGAGCGCCTAGTCTACGCCCGCCTATGCTCTCACCTCAACGACAACAACCTCCTCGATCCCCTACAGTCCGGCTTCCGTCCCCTACACTCCACCGAAACTGCCTTACTCAAACTCTCCAACGACCTGCTAACCGCCAAAGCTAATGGCCACTATTCAGTGCTCCTACTCCTTGACCTCTCTGCGGCCTTTGACACAGTCGACCACCCCCTCCTCCTCAAAAAACTACACTCCCTCGGCCTCAGAGATTCTGCTCTCTCCTGGCTCTCATCCTACCTGTCACAACGCTCTTTCAGCGTTACCTATAATGCCACCACCTCCCTCTCACTCCCCCTCTCTGTTGGGGTCCCTCAAGGCTCTGTCCTCGGGCCCCTTCTCTTCTCCATCTACACCTCCTCCCTTGGCCAACTCATACACTCTCACGGCTTCAACTACCACCTCTATGCCGACGACACACAAATCTATCTCTCAACCCCCCACCTCACCCCCTCGGTCTCCGCCCGAATCACACACCTGTTGAGCGACATATCAGACTGGATGTCGCTCCACTTCCTTAAATTGAACCTCTCCAAAACCGAGTTTCTTGTCTTCCCTCCAGCACGGACACCACCCCCCATTGACTTCTCCATCATGTCCAACAACGCCACCATCAAACCCGCCCCGCAGGCCAGAGTACTTGGTGTCATTTTGGACTCCAACCTATCCTTCCAGCCCCAAGTCCACTCTTTAACAAACTCGTGCAGACTCCACCTCCGCAACATCGCCAAAATCCGCACGTTCCTAACTCCAGAAACCACTAAACAGCTCATCCACTCCCTCATCATATCACGACTCGACTACTGCAACTCCCTCCTCACTGGCCTGCCTCGCCGCTGGCTATCCCCGCTTCAGTCCATCCTGAATACGGCTGCCAGACTCATTCACCTTTCCAACCGCTCCGTTTCCGCCACCCCCCTCTGCCAATCCCTCCACTGGCTTCCGATTGCGCAACGGATCAAATTCAAAATCCTAACGCTGACGTACAAAGCTGTCCACCATACTGCCCCGAACTACATCACTGACCTAATATCCAAGTACCGCCCAGCACGCACACTCCGCTCCTCACAAGACCTCCTTCTCTCTAGTTTCCTGGTCTCCTCCTCCCATGCCCGCCTCCAGGACTTCTCCAGGGTGTCACCCATCCTCTGGAACTCCCTGCCCCAACCCATCAGATTATCACCTACTCTCCTCTCCTTTAGGCGCACCCTGAAAACCCATCTCTTCAGGGAAGCCTACCCCGCCCCCTGCTAACTTGCCGACCTCCTCCACTCTTCCTACCACTCCATCCCCCACAGCTATCTCCTCCTGTGCCACCATCCCCTCCCTCCTAGATTGTAAGCTTGAAAGAGCAGGGCCCTCGATCCCCTCATGTTTTGCATTGTATCGGTATTGTTCTGTCACATGTTCTGTCCCCCTTTGTAATGTACAGCGCTGAGCGAACTATTGGCGCTTTATAAATACTGTATAATAATAATAATAATAATTAGACCAATCAGTATTTTTCCACCATCAACTGTCTAATTCCAATGTTTAGGAGAGGAACACTACATACACCCAACTGTAGACTTATTGTGCTGTCTAGTATTGGTCATTGTATCCCACAAATGTATTGTCATGGTAACTTTGGTATTTAGACTGACAATGTAAAATAATGGCCTGAGCAAAATAACTTACCTCCTGTGTCTTGTCCATTCATTATTCATTGTACATATTAAGCTGGCCACAGATAAATCTTTTTTTTTTTTTTCGCTTGGCTTATCAAAAAAATAAAAAATAACCGATTCCCCCTTTCACATATTTGAGGTGGATGGAAAAATTCCCCCCCACTGTCTTACTTTATTCTGGCAGCCAAAATACACTGATCAACGCTTCAGCCAATTGGCTGAAAGTGCCAATCAAGTAAAAATATTCCAACAGTCCGATTCGGGAGGAGTCGATCACTAGATTAACTCCTCTCATGCAGGATTGGCCTCTCATACAGGAACGGCCAAAATTCAGCTGGTTCCTGTTAAACCTGCTGAATTTGATCCCCATATGGCCAGCTTCAGCTACTGACAGCTGCCGCATCTTGGCATTACTTACACATTATCTTCCTGGAAACATAATCATGGCTTTTTTTTTTTATAGTCTCTTAGATCAAGCTTTAAAATTTATCTAAACCCCCAAAAATGTTTTACTGTTGCTATTCAGAATACTTTCATGTAGAAGTCCAGTCAAATACTATCTAAGCTTAAACCTGCCCCCACCCCTACTCTAAGCACTTTGTAAAGGAAAGATGTCTATATTTACCTATTCTAAGGGTATTCTGGTGCGGTCACATGAACGACTCCCAGTGCCAGCTTCAATGTAGAGGAGGGACAGCGAACAACAGATTCCACATAGTAAGCCTATGGGTGACGTCACAGCATAGGCATTGATTGCAGCCATTGTTGGTGGTCTCTCCTCTACACTGAAGCCGGCTGCTGGGGAGATCATGTGACTGGACCGGTAATTAAAATGATCGGCTTTACTTTATTCATGTAAAACCTTTAGCTCAAAAGAAAAAAATACCGTATGCTCTAACTGATTATAAAGTGTGAGCTGGAGTTTGGCTTCAATTTGTTTAGTGTATCTAAACCTGCTAGTACATCTACCACTCCTCTCAGAGTGACAATGCTGCTGTCTGCTGTGCCTCCTGTGTTCATTCTTCCAGAGCTGTGTCTCATTACTATAGGTGGTGTGTTACTGACCTGATCACCAGGTAAAAACAATGAAAAAATCCAAAGAAAAGAAAACTGATTGAGCCACCACATTTAATGACTGGCAATATACCAATTTTTTTGGTTTTGATTTTAACCACTTGCTGCCCTGCCACTGTAGAAATACTGCGGCAGGGCGGCACTGGCAGGCAAAACCACGTTTTAAAACGCGTGTTTTGTAAACAGGGGGCGCGCGCGAGGCGTGCCGTCGCCCTATCTGTCCCGCCGATCACCGCCGCAGATGTCAGTCGCCGGGTCACAGCCGGTCCTTACCGTCTGCTTCCCGGCGATCGGCGGCAAACAGTGACAGGGAGCACAGCTGCAGTAGCTGTGCTGTCTGTCACTTCCCTGACAGCTCGAGGACGAGCTGATCGAGAAAGAAGTATTTCTCTCTCTCAGTCAGCGGTGTCCCGTGTAGTACACACCCCCGCTCACAGATAACCCTTCCCTGCAAAATAAAGTTAACCCCTTCCTCCCCATTCCCATTAGTACAGTGTCAGTGTTTTTTGTTTTGCACTGATCACTGTATTAGTGTTTTTGGGGATGTCAGTGACCCCAAGTCAGTACCCCCCAATGTCAGAATGTCCGCCGCAGTCCCGCCATAAGTCCCTGGTCGCTGCCATAAGTCACTGATCGCCGCCATTATTAGTATAAAAAAAAAATAAAAATCCCAGTATCTTTCCCGCCATTTGTAAACGCTATAACTTTCACATAAACCAATTAATTTACACGTATTGGTTTTTTTTTTTTTAGCAAAAACATGTTGCAGAATGCATTTTGGCAGAAATTTATGACTAAATTAGATTTTTGCATTTTTTTTACTGGACATGTTTTATAGCAAAAAGTCCAAAATATTGTTTTTTTTTTCCTCAAAATTGTCAGCCTTTTTTTTATAGTGCAAGAAATAAAAACCGCACAGGCAATCAAATACCACCAAAAGAAAGCTCAATTTGTGGGGAAAAAAAGGACATAAATTTCATTTATGTACCGCATTGCATGACCGCACAATTGTCCGTTAAACTAGCGCAGCGCTGTATAGCAGAAAAATGGCGTAAATTGCAGTATTTATACTATAGTTTGTAGACGCTATAACTTCCACACAAAGCAATCAATATACACTTATTGGGATTTTTTTTACCAAAAACAAGTAGCAGAATACATTTTGGCCTAAATTTATAACCAACTTTGAGTTTACTATTTATTTTTATAGCTGAAAGTAAAAAATATTGTTTTTCTTCAAAATAATTGGCATTTTTTTGTTTATAGCGTGAAAAATAAAACGCACACAGGTGATCAAATACCACCGAAAGAAAGCTCTATTTGTGTGAAAAAAACAACGTAAATTTTGTTTGGAAACAGCATTGCATGACCGCGCAATTATCAATTGAATTAGTGCAGCGCCGAGTAGCAAAAAGAGGCCTGGTCATTAAGGGGGGTAAATCCTCTGGAGCTCAAGTGGTTAATACTGATCTAAGTTCTTTCTAGGTAGTATGTCTGCTTGCAAAATAAGAACCTGTATATAAATGTCATTGCTGCTGCATGTTTCTATTTGGCAGTTACACATGCAGTTTCTGTTTTTTTACAGCCTTTTCTTTGTAAATTAATCTGTATTTCTAGAGATATTTACAGGGAGCCAAATAGATTGTAAACAGAAACATGGAAGATAAATAGACATATAATGACATTTCAGCCATCCCATAATAGCTTTGCTGACCTCAAGAACCAAACTATTTCTTATTTCCCTCGAGACTCTGATCAACACTTTTCAATTATAATGAAGGCTTTACCAACATAACATGTTCAGGAAGAGAAAATTAGCTCATGTATACCAGTGATGATGTAAGTCATGAAAAATGCAGGGAAAACAATATTAGAATTAGATAGTAAACAAAATGGAACCTTATTGGAAAACGACAGAGATAGAGAAAAAAGATACAAATGACAAAACCGCAACCAGATGCAATTTGTTGTTATTATTAGTGATAGTAGAAGTAGTATTATCATCATTTTCAAATGTTCACACTCATGCTTAGTGTGGTCAGTTCTTAATAGGGAAGCAGAGGGACTGCCAGGAACACCAGGGATTTCACACAAAGGAAGTGATATAAAGAAAACAGGATACTTTTTTATACAAGTACATGGTAGAGCAGGCACATATCAGGAATATGAAAGGTTTGGTTTACATACTCTTTAATGCATTGCTTGCATTAAGGTAAAAAATGCTTAGGTAGAAGTATTGCCCCCTCCCCCCAATACTTACCTGAGTCCTCACTTGATTCAGCTCTGTGCCCATCTGCAGCAGCTCTCTCAGCCATTGGCTCCTGCAGCTGTCAGTCAAATCCTGTGATGAAGGAGGGGGTCTAGCCACGCTGTGTGTGTCTATGGCTCTGTATTACGGCCCTCAGGTGTGCCACCATAGGAAGTGGCTTCCTTTGGTAGCGCACCTAGAAGAGGAGGAGCCAGGAATGCTGCTGGAGAACCCGAAAACAGAAATATCAGGGCCACTCTGTGCAATTCCATTGAACAGAGCAGGTAAGTAGAAATCTGTTATTAGAAAAAAATCCATTTGAGTTCACAATCCCTGTGAGGGCTCGTTCACAAGTGTGTTGATTATGAAGTATAAAGCAACACTTATTAACATGCCTACAGCATTTTTGATGCATTTGTGAAGTGCTGAAAAAGCATGAAGAAAGCTATTTAAATTCAGATGAAAGTGTTGCTTTGCTAGGGGGGAGTGCCTATAGGGGAAGAGATATCGAAGAAATGATCTTTTGAGGCATGGTTAGGCTGTGGTGCGATAGCGGGCATTTTTGTGATTTCTCTTCAAGATGGATTCATATTCTTTGATCTCTTTGATGCTTGGCTTGTTCCAGCTCAAGATGATTTGTACAAGCAGGCAGTATCTGGAGCTGCTCTCTCTTAGTTCTCTAATATTTCCCAGTGCATTGTGGGATACAGGAACCTCCACTGCCTCTCCCCAAGTGCCCAGCTAACACTTTATAAATGTTTTACTAATGTGTTGTAGACACTTTAGGCGTCTATAACAGGTATGCTTTACTGCATATACACTCATTGTGGAACCTAAGGGGTTAATCCTCTGCATTGTGTAAAAAGGCCCCTCTTCTGCCCCTCCTCTTGTTGAAATGACCACCTGATACAGACTGAACCCATGGTCACATGCACATGCTCAGTTTGGTGTGTATTGCTAGAGAGGTTGTTTTTTTTTTCTTCTTGGGAGAGTGCATGTGTTCAGCACAGGGCCAATCAGCACTGTCCAGACAGAGGTCAGGGGTTTTTCATCCTCCTAGAGCAGAAAGAAAACTCCTCCTACAAGCTTTAACCAGTGTTCTGCTGAAGTCACAAGACTGCTGTAACTGCTAATGAGAAAAAGTATTTAGCAGTTTATATTTACTAAAATAATTGCATTTCCATGTTCTGTGGGAGACCAGGTATAATGAATGCAGGGTCCTGGGTTTAGTATCACTTTATTAAAGGCAGCTGACAAGTGGCAATGTCTCATGAAAGCGACATGCCACTTCATTTTTAACAGAACACAAAGCAACGATTCCACACCTCTGTGTACTACATTTTATAGGGCCCATTGTAATATTCATGGCAAGAATTGTAGGGTGGATAAAAGTCTTTAAAACATTTCTTAACCCCTCGGCACCGGTGCCTCCCGGCCCTTTAAGGGTTCCAGAAACCAGGAGGCGGGGTTTTAGGGTCATGTGACCGCCGTGATTGGCTGTCACAGCGGTCACCAGATCGGGAAAGGTCCTGATCGAAAGAGGAGACCTTTCCATGAGTGCCAAACGTGTGTGCTGGGAGTGCGCAGGCCGCTCGCTCTCAGCACATATTTTTTTTTTTAATAGAACGCAAATGTGCGGCTGCTCGGCGTCTAGGCCCAGACGCCGGGAGGCTGCAGATTTGCGTTCGGTCAGCGCCAAGAGGTTAAACATGACTTACCCCTAATTCACACCAATTAGTTTTTTAGTGCTTTTTTGGTTTTTGCAGAAACACACTACAGTACATTTAACATGATTTCCTAATCATGTTCACATTTATGCTTTTTTGAGGTGCTGCATTTTTGGAAAGCATCACAAAAAGCAGTGCTTTTGCTACAATACAGTTCAATGGAGAAGCTGCTGAAACCCATGTAGTAAGTTTTTGCTGTTTTGTTGTTTTGTGTTTTTTTTTTCTGCCCAGCAACAACAATTTTCCACTTTAAGAGAAAAAAGCTAAAAAAAAACGCAAAACACGGTAAAAACACATGTAAAAAACGCTAATCACAATGCAAAAAGCAATAAAAAAGGATCAAAAGTAAAAAGCATGGGCATGAACCTGGTTATATAATAATGCTGTACTGGACTAGTGACAATATTTATTTATTTTTTTAATTGTGAGTTTTTATTTCTACATGTTCCAAAAAATTGTAACAAAAAATTACAACGTCCAAAAAACCTCTTACTAAATACATTGAACTGTCTATTTTTCAAAAATGGGTGATTTGTGGGGTATCTGTACTATCCTGGTGTTTTCGGGCCTCAAGAAATTAGATGGGCTGTCAGTACATCAGGATTGATCAATTGTCAGATAAATATACCATGGTTTGTGGACTCTATAACTTTCCTACAGACTAAATAATATACACTATTTTGGAATATTTTCATCAAAGAAATGTAGCAGAATACATTTTGACCTAAATTTATGAAGAAATTTTATTTATTTGCAAACTTTTATAACCAAAACAAAGAAAAATGCTGGGGGTTTTTTCAAAACTTTCAGGGGTTTTTTGTTTTATTTAGCAAGGAAATAAAAAAAACTCAGTGGTGATTAAATACCACCAAAAGAAAGCTCTATTTGTGTGAAAAAAAATGATAAAAATTTCATATGGGCAGTGTTGCATGACCGCACAATTGTCATTCAAAGTGTGACAGCTCTGAAAGCTGAAAATTGGCCTGGACAGGAAGGGGTAAAAGTGCCCGGTATTGAAGTGGTTAAAGTAAAATTCTAGATTTAAGATTACTTGAAATAGTTTGTTTGGGTCAAGCTGGCCCAAATGAAGTTTTTACAGTATAGCACAATGTGATCGCTTTGTGTGTTGTACTATACAGTCCTGTATTAGTATTAGCTACATACAGTGATGTGTTTTGGCAGTAGAGCAGGTGACTTCCCATCTGCTACTGGGTCTGAGAGTCAGGCTGAGTGCTTCTCCACCATTCAGAAGGAGCCTTGTATTTTTACTGATAAATACAAGGCTTCCTCTGAGTGGCCGAGGTGGGTGAATGACATCATAATTTTCACTTTGGCCAATCAGAGTAAGCCTTGTATTTATAAATAAAAATACAAAGCTTCTACTGAATGGCAGAGTAGCATTCAGGTTGAAAATCATCAAACAGGAAGTCACCCTGAACACTGTAATTAACTTTTGCTACTACAGCATATTGCTGGTATATTGACACAATGGCTGCATTGTTCTGAAATGGAAACAGTTTTCTTGGGCCAAGCTACGAGGACATTCAAGTCAAACCAGGACTTTTAATTTTACAGGTATAAAAAGGGATGCTAGTGTGGTGGTACTATACACAATAATAAGTGGCAAGTACGTCCTATTACTGATAGGCGGCACACATGTCGTGGCCAGTCCCGAGATCATTAATCAAGATGGCAGACAACAGTGTTAGTGCGTGCATGGAATAGCGTGTTATGATGAAGTTTCTTGTAAACGAAGGCGTAAAACCCACAAATATCTACAGAAGACTTCAAGCACAGTATGGTGATGAGACGTTCAGCTGCAGTAAGACACTTGATTGGTGTAAATGTTTTAAAGATGGCCACTCGTCCATCAGTGACAATCCCGGTCGCGGTGGTTCCCAGCCCACAAAAGTCATTCCTGTAAACATTCAGCACGTGGAACGCCTGATCCTGGATAATCAACACACAACCTGTCATGAAATTACACAAGAGACAAATGTTTCTGTGGGAACGGTGAACACGATGATGAAGTGAAGCAGGCTGTCCTAGGATGGTTCCGGGCGTACTGACAAATCTTTTTATGCCAAAGCTTTCCAATGCATATGTAGGTCACACCCGCATATGTAAATGGAATTCACACCACACTTGAGGTATCACCATGAACATCATAGCAAGAGCAATAATTCTAGCACCAAACCTCCTCTGTAACTCTAAACTTGTAACCTGTAAACATTTTTAAAGTGTCGCCTATGGAAATTTTTAAGTACCATAGTTTGATGCCAGTCCACAAGTATGTGTAATTTTAAAGTGTGACATCTTATGTATCTACAGTGTTTACTCAGCGTTACATCATCTTTTATATTTGACCAACAATTGGGTTATAGATTGTGTTTTTTGGCATTAAAATTCATGAAAGTGTATTTTTTCCCAAAAAACTGCATTTGAAAAAATTCTGTGCAAATACCGTGTGACATAAAAAATTGCAACAACCACAATTTTGTTCTCCAGGATCTCTGCTAAAATATATATATATATATATATATATATATATATATATAATGTTTGGGAGTTCTGAATAATTTTCTAGCAAAAAATTATGATTTTTACATGTAGGAAAGAAATGCCAGAATTGGCCTGGGTTGGAAGTGATTAAATGTTTTTTCTGATATTTGACTGGGGTTTCTTTTTAATCCGCCCCTTACATTTACTGCAGGTTGGAACTTCTGGCTGGTAGAAAAACTTAAAGTGTTACTAAATGCAAACATTTTTCAAGTGTATTTATATGTAAAAATAAATACTATATCCTGTAACAGCAACTGTCATTTATGCACCTCCTCTATATTTGTAAATATCTGGTCGATCCTGCCATTTTTACTCACTTGGTAGTTGCAGATGGCAAACTAACAGCAGCTGATTCTGCGGCTGTAGCACTGCCACTCTCAGCACGCCTGTGCCACAAGTAAACCCAGAGCAAGTGTTCACTTCCTTTTTTTTATCTCTTCTAGCTGCCTTGTAGGGTGTACAGTGGCAATACTTTTTCTTGCCACTGTATATTACATTTTTACAATGGGTTTAATGGCACCTTAAATTTTATCTATGGTCAAAATTAAAATCATATATTTATTCCCATGATATTTTAATTATTTCTAGCCTAGTCCAGTTACTCTGAATTATCTTGAAGTTTGTAAGCTTTGTGAAGATCTCCCACACATTTACTTTCTTGAATTCTGTGACATATTCTCTAAGTCCTGTGAGTAGGCACTGATATGTCACACACTTCACAGAGCCTGCCTTCTGATCTATAGAGGTGCTGAGAGGAAGAGTCTCAGGAGGCGGAGTCAGTACAGGAATCACACATTAGGCAGCAAGGTACCATGGGATATGTAGTCCTTAGAAATGGAAAGTAAACAGCAGAAACGATGCTGCAAAGCATGCAGGGAATTCAGGAAGCTGTGGAAAGATTTATTAAGTAAGCTTATACTGGATTGTCAAATACAACTTGCTTGTATTGTTATTACAAGGCTGATGTTCTAATATGAAAGTGTATGATGTGACCATGGATCTCCTTTAAGCATCACAACATTCTCTTTCAGGCAGCAAGCGGTTAATGGTTGGGTTGAGCATCCCGTTTTAGCTCAGTCTGGTGTATCTGGGTGTCTGTTTTTATTCTCAGTAGCTGCTGGTTTTTAGTGAATTTCACTCTATCAGAATGATAATATTTATCTCGATTTTATTCCTTATTTACAAGCAAATGTTATATATTATAAACTATATCAAATGAGAGAGCCAAATCATTCCTCCGTACCTTTCCCAGCCTCATGACCAGCAGCTGCATTGTTCTTTTCTGCTTTCCTTCTTTTTATACTATTTTTCCAGTCATCTCCAAGAATCAAGTGTGTTCACGTTTTTCTCAGCTGATGGAAAGTTTGGCTTTGATATTTTTAACCGAGTGTTCTGTAGATAAGTGGGGATGTGTACTCCTTGTACCAAATGACTGAAGCATGAAGAGTATGGAGCAAGGCTGCATCTTGCTGGAGGCAGATAAACAAGGTAAGTGTTTGTTCAAGTTGATGTATCGATGCTATGATGAGGATGGAGTGTACACTGTGCAAAATAATAGCTGATATCTGCTTTGAACAAAAGGGAAAATGGGATAAGTGTTTAATACAGATAATACAGCTGTGATAATCTCGCCTCTCACTGTTCTTGGAAATGAAAGGCACCAGGAGAAAGGCTTTTTTTTTTTTTTACTTTAATTATAATCAAGTTACAAGTGAAAATGCTAAAGACTTTGATTTATTATGATGATGGAATATTATAACAGTTACAGTTATTAAACATTGGCAGCATATATCATGGATATAGACAACTATAAAATGTGTTTCATGTTGACTATGCATAGGCTACAATAATATTGAATTTTTGCAGTATATATCATAGATAAAGACGACTTTAGAATGTGTTTTTGTGTTTACTATACATAAATTGAACTACTATTAAACTTTCACAGTGTATATCATGGGCAAAGACAACTATAAAATGTGTTTGGTGTTGGCTATGCATAAGTTACAATAATATTACATTTTCACAGTGTATATCATGGATAAAGACGGCTATAAAATGTATTTTGTCTTGACTATGAATACCTTAAAATAATAATACATTTTCTATAATGAATATAGATGAATATAAAATGTGTTTTGTGTGGACTATGCATACATTACAAAAATATTGCATTTTCACATTGTATGTCAGCCTTTCTCAACCTTTTCAACACAGAGGAACCCTTGAAATAACTTTCCAGTCTCGGGGAACCCCTGATAAAAATGACTTTATCTACAACTCATGACACATTAGTGTGATGGTCAGTGGGAAGAATGCTCCTTACTCTGGGAATACTGGGAAGAATTACCCCCTTAAACAGAGCTGAAAAGATCATTGCTGTCAGTGGGACCTTATCTGAGAGGCAGAAATTGTTCATTGCTCAAGGAACCCCTAGCAACCTCTGAAGGAACCCTGGTTGAGAAACCCTGTTGTATTTCATGGACCAAGACAACTATAAAATGTGTTTTGTGCTAACTGTGCAAAAGTTACAATAATATTAAAATTTCTGGTACAAAAAGCTTTATTGAAACATCAAATATGAATATACAGAAGTATAATCTGTGTAAGCATTAATAAATACAATATCCATAAAGTAAAGCAAAGTCATGGACCCACGCTGGGGTCTCAAAAACAGCAGTATTGTATAAAAGTTGCAAATGTGATCTATTACAAAAATGGTAAGGTTGCTCATACTGCTATGAAGCCTAAGCTCCATTGTGAACAATGCTCTGACAATTATACAACCTTGTCCTGAAAAAATGGTCCTTAAGCCAGTTACATAATGTACAAAAAGAAATAAAAGGGATCACACTGAAAATGTGCTGACTGAACAATAATATTACATTTTCACTTTTTACCCACTAACTTTGCAAAGAACATGATAGCTAAAAATGGGTCTTTTCTCTGTTGAATAAGACTGCCATATACAAGTGAAACTTGAAAAATTAGAATATCGTGCAAAAAATTATTTATGTCAGTAATGCAACTTAAAAGGTGAAACTAATATATGAGATAGACTCATTACATGCAAAGCAAGATAGTTCAAGCCGTGATTTGTCATCATTGTGATGATTATGGCTTACAGCTCATGAAAACCCCAAATCAAAAATCTCAGAAAATTAGAATATTACATGGAATCAATAAAACAAAGATTGTACATAGAACAATATCAGACCTCTGAAAAGTATAAGCATGCATATGTACTCAGTACTTGGTTTGGGCCCCTTTTGCAGCAATTACCGCCTCAATGCAGCGTGGCATGGAAGCTATCAGTCTGTGGCACTGCTGAGGTGTTATGGAAGACCAGGATGCTTCAAAAGCAGCCTTCAGCTCTTCTGCATTATACGGTCTCATGTCTCTCATCTTTCTCTTGGCAATGCCCCATAGATTCTCTATGGGGTTCAGGTCAGGCGAGTTTGCAGGCCAATCAAGCACAGTAATCCCATGGTCATTGAACCAGGTTTTGGTGCTTTTGGCAGTGTGGGCAGGTGCCAAGTCCTGCTGGAAAATGAAGTCAGCATCCCCATAAAGCTCGTCTGCGGAAGGAAGCATAAAGTGCTCCAAAATCTCCTGGTAGACAGCTGCATTGACCCTGGACTTAATGAAGCACAGTGGACCAACACCAGCAGATGACATGGCTCCCCAAATCAACACAGACTGTGGAAACTTCACACTGGACTTCAAGCATCTTGCAGTGTGTGCCTCTCCATTCTTCCTCCATACTCTGGGTCCTTGGTTTCCAAATGAGATGCAAAAGTTGCTCTCATCAGAAAAGAGGACTTTGGACCACTGAGCAACAGACCAGGTCTGTTTTTCTTTAGCCCAGGTAAGACGCTTCTGACATTGTTTGTTGTTCAGGAGCGCCTTGACAAGAGGAATATGACATTTGAAGCCCATGTCCAGGATCCGTCTGTGTGTGGTGGCTCATGATGCACTGACTCCAGCCTCAGTCCACTCCTTGTGAAAGTCCCCAACACTTTTGAATGGCCTTTTCCTGACAATCCTCTCCAGGCTGCAGTCATCTCTGCTTCTTGTGCACCTTTTTCTTCCACACTTTTCCCTTCCACATAACTTTCTATTAATGTGCTTTGATACAGCACTTTGGGAACATCCAACTTCTTTTGCAATTACCTTTTGAGGCTTTCCCTCCTTATGGAGGGTGTCAATGATGGTTTTCTGCACAACTGTCAGGTCAGCAGTCTTTCCCATGATTGTGATTCCTACTGAACCAGACTGAGAGACCATTTAAAGGCTCAGGAACCCTTTGTAGGTGTTATTGCTTAATTAGCTAATTAGAGTGGGACACTTTGAGCCTAGTATATTGCACCTTTTCACAATATTCTAATTTTCTGAGATTGTGGATTTGGGGTTTTCATGAGCTGTAAGCCATAATCATCACAATTATGACAAATCACAGCTTGAACTATCTTGCTTTGCATGTAATGAGTCTATCTCATATATTAGACTCACCTTTTAAGTTGCATTACTGAAATAAATGAACTTTTGCACGATATTCAAATTTTTTGAGTTTCACCTTTAAATGCATAATATAACATTCAAGAGTGGTAGCCGAAAAAAATACAGTATAGTTTTGTTTTTCTCTTTAGGCAAAGGAGCTGAATAAAGGTACTGTAAGGACTTCCAATATTATGCATCACTGGGTCACTGACCCCTAATTTATGTCATCTGAAAGCTAGCAGGTACATATACTGTGTATCAAGGATAAAATGCTTTATTACGGTGCCTCTCATATCATTGCACATGAACATTGAACATAAACAAAAAGACAATCGCCACAATATTTTAAAATTATAGGATTCTCACAAGATAGATTTTTTTCAGCTAATTTGAACTTACACCTTTCAGTTCTTGTCAGGCAAGCTCCTGGGACAATGAACCATACTGTTTGGTTAAATGAACACACAGAAATAGAGAATTCACCAAGTATGGCCCAGTCCATTGTGCCAATATATTATCCTTTGCTAGTACTTCAACGTTACCAGTATTTTGGTATCTTTTTTTTTTCTCTATACACGGTCGTATTCTTAGACCAAGGAGCCAGATTCAACTGGATCTAATGGGAGCATTTGTTGGTTTGTATGGGTAGATTGGGAAGTCTTTAACACTTTGTTACACTGCCCTATCAACCCTATATTAAACAGACAATTTATAATAAAAACTATAAAATTGCATTCTCATCTGCCATTGTTTGGTGTTCCTGATCATAAAGATCTGAGCTTGATTTTTACAATCAGTTGCCTCACCAACCGTGGTAACCTTCCAGATCTTGCCATCAGCTATGGAGGGCAAAAAGTGTATGAGGTTGAGTACTCAGGTCTTGCTTAGCATTGTGCAGAAACCAGCCCACAGCTTGACACAGTAAGTGACATTGGTGGCACCTTGGATTGTTCCCAGTGTGAGGGGAGGCAGCAATGAGTTTTGCATTTCAGGTTCAGCTCATTTTAGTTCTAAAGCTTCAGAACTTTAACGTCAAATGTCCAAACAGATTAAGGGAACTATGTTTTAATTTCCTCATTTCACTAGGTGCTTAAATATACAGAGGATTACCTATTTAGCATTTTATTTCATAGGAAAGAACACAGAGGATTTTCATGCCTAGGAGATTTAAGAATGTTAAATTTATAGTTCAGTAAATTGAACTACCAGCAACAACAATGAACAAATTCATAGACCAGATGACAATCATATGTTAACATACATTTAAAAAACAAGCAACTGAATTGTTGAAATGCATTTGGGTTAGAGTAAATCCAAACAGACCCACCATTAATCCATGCAAACACTAAGTAGAAACAAGATCTAGGAGAAGTCCATTTGGAGTGTATTCAGAGGGGACAAAGTACAAATCGGATTCAGGTAGTTCTCCCAGAAAATGTGTTCACACAACAAACCCCACAAAAACACAAAACCGGCAAGAGCAACGCCTGAAGTCTCCTTATGTGTACTTTGTACTTTGCCATAGTAATTCCTGTGGGATTTCACAAAACAGGCAGAACACTGACATCCTGTTTATGAGTTGGCATTCAGATTAATGAAGGCCAATGGGCGGATAATTTATTTAAAGACTTGCCTCCCAAAAGTGTTACCCAGATGTCCTTTCTGCTTTGCTAGAGGGTTTTTTCCATCCATTTGCTGAGGCAAAGATAGTCAACCCTTCAAAAGGTAAGCTCAGCTTTAATACATAGAATAACAGACAAAAAATATTTATTTGCTTAAAGCCCAACTCCAGGAATCTTGAAAATTCTCTTCTCATTCATGTGTAGGGGACATAGAAAAGATGATTTACAACAGTCTACAAAACATCACTGATTTGTCAGGAAATGCACTAAATCTCTTACCATTAGAGATACAGTTGTTAAGGTATTTACAAGATGGTATTACACACCATCACGTATTCAGATAATTTATTCTCAGGCCTCACCGCAATGTTTCTGGGGCTGTCCTCAACCTGGTTCCTATTTGCATATCATTTGGGAGTGTGAAAAAATAGTCCCAATGTGGCAGGCTATTTTTCATTTATCCTCTCAATTGGCTGAGAGAGAGGTTACTTTGCTTAAGGCTAATTGTTTGTTATTTTCTCATATTTCTGACCTCCATAAACCAATGGAACAATTGATTCATATTCTTCATGTTGCAATGCATTGGGTTATCACCAACCACTAGACATCTTCAGATATCCCCTTTTGCCAAGTGGTAGAAAGGATGCTATTATGTTGATGGAGAAAAACTTCAATTCTTTACATAATTCTAAATCAAACTTTTATGCCAAATGGGACCCTTGGTTTCTATATTGTTTACCAGCTTTGATTAACTATAGTATTATAGCTATTCTAGGCATTGGTATCTTTACTTTGCTATATAAGATGCTCTTGGTGGTTCTTTCTCTATAATGTTTATGTACGACATTGAAGATAAAAACACCGCATTTGCCTAAGAGTGCTATGCTCCAAGCAGCTAAGTTTGATGAGTCACAGATGAGAAGTATAGCATTGGCATACAATAGAAAATATGGACTAGGGGACAAAGAAAATGAAAATATAATATATTAATAAAGTAAAGGGTACACTTTCCCCAATAATACATTGCAAAATTAATTCTCAAAATACACTGCCAGCAAAGACAAGTATTGTTAACTCCTGAGCATAACATTCAACAAATATACACAGCAAGTGAATAAGTTACTGGAAGTAAAGCACATACACAATTAACATACACACGCAGTGAATATTTTATGAATGTCACATTCACTGCTTTATAATTATACCCCTTAGGGCTGGCAGGCAGGTAACAGGTAGATTGCAGCCTTCGATTGTCGACCCTGGAACCTGGAGAGGAGGGGTGGCAGGAAAAATATTTAGTGGAACTGAGGGGTTGTATTTTCCTGCCTGCAGCAGCTGAATGCTGGCTATGCCGCTTCTCCTTCTCTCCCTCCCGCTAGCATTCAGCTACTGCAGGGAGGAAAATACAGCCCATCAATTCCTCTAAATGCTGCCTCACTGCTCCTCCTCTCCAGGTTCCTCTTACTTGTGTTGCCCAGTCCACTGTGTGCTCCCTTGCCTCTCCCTACCCTATGCAGCGCTTGCCAGGCTCCCCACCTTTCCTCTCCTGCCAGCTGCGGCAGGGATGTTTCAGGATGAAGAGTGGGGAAGGGGCCTGTAAATTTGTCATTCACAAGCCCCTTCCTTTTCTGAATGGACACAGTGAGTGATTGGTACTGATCACTGACTGTTCATTCACAACTGATGCATAGTGCACTGTGTTTACTATGCTTCCGTTGTGAATAACCAGGAAGCCTCAGAGCACTTCCTATTCATTCATTGTCCAGTGCAGCTGAGGCTGCAAAGAAAGAGACTGGGGGTTTTCTCTCCTCGGTCCCTTTCTCTGTCTCAAACGTGAGACATTAGGGGTCTGCTTAGACCCCTGATTTTTCACCAGAGCTCCCCATCAGGGCTCCTAAAAAAATATAAAAAAATAATATTGTAAAAATAATAAAAAATAACATTGTAAAAGGAAAAAAAATAACGTCATTAACACCAACCTCTGCCCTACTGACAAAGTCCACTGTACTCTGCCCTACTGACACTGCCCTGTGTGTATAAAGTTTGGAGACCCCCTGCTTTAGAGGCAAGATTTGTGCAAGCATAACCCTCACAACTTTTTACCACAATACGCTCCCCAATCTTCTTCCTTTCTCCCCAAAGATTGTTGCTATATTATTTAGGCATAATTGAGGGTCAGTATTGTCAGCTAGGATAGTGGCCCATGGATAACATAACCATTTAGTCTTCGCTGTGTGTACACAGTAAGTTATATAACTTATATATATCCTTGCGCTGATAGAGAGTTATAATGTAAGACAGTCCTGGTGGGTGCAGGGACTAAGCAGCAAACTAATAACATCATTCTCCTAAGATACCCCTCACAGGTCTAGGCAAAGTTACCTATTTGGAGCTCAAGAACTTCTTTTTAGTAATGAAATTTAAAAAAAAACAAATTACTGTTACTGTACATTGTGGCATATCAGGAATGTATGTATGCAAACTTTAAAGTCACTTATGATCCACTTTAAATCTTATTTGTAAAGAGCTCTGTGTTAGGAAATCATACAATAATGGCACTTATAATCTGGAACACTCAAGCTAAATAAGAGAAAAATATAAAGTAAATGTACTGACAGTAAAAATTTCTACAAAATGAGATCAAGTGACAGTTTTGGCAAATATTACTAGGCTTTCGTGATGGATTGGGATAGTGATGCCAGGGCAGAATTTCTTCACTGTTAATAAGTAAAACCCATTGCGTCATTTAGCACTGTATATTCTGTTTTGGGTCAATTTTATAAAGCACTTTGCAAATTGTTGGCATTATATAAATCATGTATTATTATAATAATAATATGTGATGTTATATGTGAACATGTAGCTGCAAATAGACTTACTTAAAGGCATAGCACATACATCTACTCTAGTTTTTAATTGACTTGTATTATTTCATACTAAAATAAACATCAGTAAAATTAGACATTTTTGAAAGTTATTGTAAATATATGATTTATGTTCCCTAGAAGTACACAGATCCCTACTTTATAGGATATAAAGAAATTGAAGAAAAGCATTATAAAATTAGGAAATGCATTGTAAAAAGTTAGTGAAAAAAAAAGATTTGCTATTAGTTTTCTGGTAGTTATTGAGTTGCAGTACAATATCTGTTATAGAATTGTGTCATTCATTTATGGGGTCTATTTATAAAGCAGTGAATGTGTGTGGTAGAGAATCAAATTGGCAACAAACCAGAATTGAAATATACATATTATTTATTTCAAAATAAAGTTTAAACCGTGGCTTTATGACATAATTAGAACAACAATAATAAAATCCTATCATTCATGTTGAGAGGTCATTCTTTAAACATCAACCTATCCACAAATCTACAATAGTAGAATGTAAATACAGTCAATGTGTGTTAGTCAATGCATTTTGTGGGATCCCCTGCTTCTTTGATACCTCAAAAATCACATGAGCAAGATGCAATATTTAGTACTGAAAATAAAACATACATCAATGTCTTCAACATTATATAATAAAGACAATGATGTTGATTCTTGAAGTCTATCCTCCCACAAGAAAAAGGAAAAAAAAAAAAATAATATATATATATATATATATACACACACACTATGTACACTATATTGTCAAAAGCATTGGGACGCCTGCCTTTACACATGAACTTTAATGGCATCCCAATCTTAGTCCATAGGGTTCAATATTGAGTTGGCCCACCCTTTGCAGCTATAACAGCTTCAACTCTTCTGAGAAGGCTGTCCACAAGGTTTAGGAGTGTGTCTATGGGAGTGTTGGACCATTCTTCCAGAATCGCCTTTGTGAGGTCAGGCACTGATGTTGGATGAGAAAGCCTGGCTCGCAGTCTCCACTCTAATTTATCCCAAAGGTGTTCTGTCGGGTTGAGGTCAGGACTCTGTGCAGGCCAGTCAAGTTCCTCCACCCCAAACTTGCTCAGCCATGTCTTTTATGGACCTTGCTTTGTGCACTGGTGCACAGTCATGTTGGAACAGGAAGGGGCCATCCCCAAACTGTTCCCACAAAGTTGAGAGCATGAAATTGTCCAAAATGTCTTGGTATGCTGACGCCTTAAGAGTTCCCTTCACTGGAACTAAGGGGCTAAACCCAACCCCTGATAAATAACCCCACACTATAATCCCTCCTCCACCAAACTTTACACTTGGCACAATGCAGTCAGACAAGTACCATTCTCCTAGCAAACGCCAAACCCAGACACATCCATCGGATTGTCAGACAGAGAACAAGTCTCCACTGCTCTAGAGTCCAGTGGTGGCATGATTTACACCACTGCATCCGACTCTTTGCATTGCAATTGGTAATGTAAGACTTGAATGTAGCTGCTCGGCCATGGAAACCCATTCCATGGAGGTCTCTACGCACTGTTGTCATGCTAATCTGAAGGCCACACAAAGTTTGGAGGTCTTTAGCTATTGACTCTGCATACAGTTAATGACTTCTGCGCACTGTGAACTTCAGCATGCGCAGATCATGTCTGTCATTTTATGTGGCCTATCACTTCATGGCTGAGTTGCTGTTGTTCCCAGTTGCTTCCACTTTGTTATAATACTACTAGCAGTTAACCATGGAATATTTAGTACCAAAGAAATTTCACAGATGGACTTGTTGTACAGGTGGCAACCTATCACGGTACCACGCCTGAATTCACTAAGCTTCTGAGAGTGACCCATTCTTTCACAAATGTTTGTACAAGCAGTCTGCATGCCTAGGTGCTTGATTGTATACACCTGTGGCCATGGAGGTGATTGGAACACCTGAATCCAGTGATTTGGAGGGGTGTCCCAATATGTTTGGCAGACCGAGATTGTCAGGGATCCCCGCCGCGATGGGCTCGGCGCAGGCGCAGTGCACCGCCCTGTGTCAGAATGCGGGCACTGAGACCTGGCCGTTCGCAGCGAGGGAGTTTGCGCATGCGCAGTAGGGACCGCGGGCGCGCGCTTGGCACCAATGGCAGCGCAGGGCGGGATATTTAAATGGCCCTGAGCTGTCATTCAGTGCCTTCTGGTCTTTCCTTGTATCCTGTATCTGCGAACCTGTACTAAGTAAGTTACTGACCCGGATTGTACCTGACCTTGTTGCCTTCTCCTGCCCTGACCCTTGCTTTGCCTAACCTCTCTCCTGAATGCCCCCGTTTGGATCTGACCTTCCGTTACTGACCTGGCGTGTGACCCGACTACTCTCTGCCCGCTGCCTTGTACTGCTCCGTCCCCACTGTTACCGACCCGGCCCGTTTGACCTTGCACTTGCTCAGCCATCCATCCCGACGGGATCACCCGACCTCCTCACATCAGGCTCTTCCCTGTGGGAGCCCCTGGCGAATACTGCTACCACTGACAGGCGTGCTCAGTAGCCACGACCTGGTCTCGGGGTACTTCAAGTCCATCCCCACCATCAGGGGCTCTGGTGAGCACGTACCCTGGGGCTTAGATTCCGTGCGCTGGGGACTTCTGGCCAGTGGAGGGCTAGTGGTACCGGCAGGCGGTCCGTTACAGTACCAGAAGGCCATGACTGAGCCTGGAGGAGGGTCAGCCCCGCTGGAAGATATTTGCAGGCACCTATCGGCCCTGACACAGGCTGTGGCGGCCTTGCAGGACAAGTGCATGCACCTGGAAAACCGTTTACAGACCCTCTCTGTATCTGACCCCGCCCCACAGGCCCCTGTTTCCGCTCCCCCGGCGGGAGAAGCTCTTGGGCCAGCTTCAGGGGCCTCTGCTCCGCTACCTATGGTAGAACCCCGAGTACCAATACCTGAACGTTTTCACGGGGACCGCACGCGCTTCAGGTCTTTTTGGGATTCCTGCCTCCTGTTTTTTGAATTGCAACACCGCACCTTCCTAACAGAGTCAGTGAGAGTGGTATTTATAATTTCACTATTGCAGGGTGAACCCCAAGATTAGGCCCATCGGTTAAGGGCAAACCATGACCCTCACCTGGGAACGGTCAGCGATTTTTTTCAAGCTATGGCCATCCTTTATGATAATCCACAGCGGGCAGCCTCTGCTGAAGCAATGTTATACACGCTTCGACAGGGCCGCCGGGCGGCAGAAGAATGCGCCTCTGAATTTAGGCATTGGATGGGGGACACACGCTGGAACGAGTTCGCGTTGCGACACCAGTTCCGTATGGGTCTGTCAGAGCCCTTAAAGGATGAGCTGGCCCGAGTGGGGGTTCCCGAGTCACTAGAAGACCTAATAGCCCTGACGATTCAAATAGACCATAGACTGCGGGAACGCAGGTTTGAGAGGTCTGGTCAGGGTCACGGAAATGCATGGGGTCCAATTCCAGGCCCCAGCCAACAAACCAGAACAAATATCCAGAACCCACCTCCAAGAGACATGCAGAAACCAATGCAACTAGGCCTGGCTCGGCCTAAATTATCGCCAGAAGAACGCCAGCGGAGATGCTCTCTGAACCTCTGCCTCTACTGCGGTGAAGCCGGTCATATGGTACAATCCTGCCCTCAGAAAATGAGTAAGTGCACCTTTTTTTCTTCTCTGGCTATTGGCAAGGTCAGTCCGTCCCAATACTTAGTTGTGCCCCTCTCCTTTCAGCTTCCAGAAAGGACCGTGGAGGTGACAGCCATAGTTGATTCAGGAGCATGCATCTGTTTCCTGGATTTAGATTTTGCTCATCAGCAGATGATTCCCCTCCAGCCCAGAAAACGGGGCTTTAACATATTCCTGGCAGATGGCTCCCAGATAAAATCAGGAGTAGTTAACCAGGAAACTCCCCCTATCGCCACTACCATTGCTAACCAGCATCAGGAATTTCTCCGCCTAGATGCCATTGCGTCACCTCTTTTTCCAGTCATTTTGGGACTCCCTTGGTTGCGGGCCCATAACCCCCAAATTGACTGGGAAACCGAGTCTATCCTGTTCCCTTCCCCGTATTGTCGGGAACACTGTCACACTTCGGGCTCGCCAGCCCCCCAGGTCCTCCTGTGCTCCGAGGGGGACTCCGATCTGAAACAGGTTATTCCCGCAGCATACCATGACTTCTTAGATGTATTCAGTAAGTGGGGGGCAGACACCTTGCCCCCCCCACCGCCCGTATAACTGTCCAATTGATCTGTTGCCCGGCTCCGAGATCCCTTTTGGGCGGATTTTCCCCTGTCTGAACTGGAATTGGGGGCCCTGAAGGAATACATAGAGGACAGGCTCCAGAAGGGGTTCATCCGTCCCTCTACTTCACCAGCCGGGGATCTTTTTTGTGGAGAAAAAAGACAAATCTCTGCGACCCTGCATTGACTATCGTGAACTGAACAGAGTCACGATTAAAAATCGTTACCCATTGCCATTGGTACCTGAATTATTTCAGAGCCTGAAGGCTGCGGCAATATTTACTAAACTTGATCTCAGGGGGGCCTACAACTTGGTTCGCATAAGGGAAGGGGATGAGTGGAAGACAGCATTTCGTACGCGGTTTGGGCATTTCAAATATCTGGTAATGCCATTTGGACTGTGCAATGCCCCAGCCACATTCCAACATTTTGTAAACGACATTTTCCGGGATTACCTTGACGTTTTTGTAATTGTTTACCTAGACGATATACTGATCTTCTCATCCTCTCTGAAGGATCACAGAATACATGTGGCAAAGGTATTGGGTCGGTTGCGCCAGCATGGGTTATACGCCAAAGCAGATAAGTGCAGTTTCGAGCAGTCCAGCATTACATTTCTGGGTTTGATTATCTCCACCACGGGAGTCGCAATGGACCCTCAGAAGGTCTCTGCAATTTTGGATTGGCCTGTGCCCACAGACAAAAAGGGCATCCAGCGCTTTATCGGCTTTGCAAATTTTTATCGGAAATTCATTAGGAACTTCTGGGGTCTGGTCTCCCCCATAACTCAGCTAACCAAACTTGGAACCCACTTCAGATGGACGCCACAGGCTCAGAAAGCCTTTGAGGTCTTGAAAAAACTATTTACCATGGCACCCATTTTGGGCCATCCAGACGCTTCCCTGCCCTACGTACTGGAAGTAGATGCATCTGAGAATGCGGTGGGTTCCATCCTGTCCCAGCGAAAAAGCACCAAAGAATTACTCCACCCCATAGCGTTCTTCTCGAGGAAGCTTACCCCAGCCGAGAAGAACTACGATATTGGCGATCGGGAGTTGTTAGCCATCAAAACTGCACTGGAAGAATGGAGGTACTTGCTGGAAGGAGCCTCACACCCCATCTTGATCTTCACTGACCATAAAAATCTCGAGTACCTGAGGACTGCCAAACGGTTACGTCCACGGCAGGCAAGATGGGCACTGTTTTTCTCCAGGTTCATATTCCATATCACTTACAGACCTGGGTCCAAAAATACGAAACCCGATGCACTATCACGCATGTTCGAGGACTCCAAAGAAGAACCGGTACCCGATACTATTCTGTCCTCAGGGAATTTCTTGGCTCTCCAGACTGACCTTCGGTCCAAACTAATGGATGCATCCAAGACCACAGTAACCCCAGCTGGGGTACCCCTCCAGAACAAGGGGGGACTCCTCTGGAAGGAAGGATTGATCATGGTACCCGAGGAGGCCCGAACCCTTGTCTTGGGACAGTGTCATGACCATCCAATGGCTGGACACTTTGGCCCAGCGAAGACCCTGGAACTTCTTCAACATTCCTTTTGGTGGCCGAACATGGCCAAGGACTGCAGGCTCTACGTAAAATCTTGCACCATCTGTCAGAAGAACAAGCGATCGAGGAACAAGGCCTGGGGGCTGCTGCGGCCCTTGCCGATTCCTGAATGACCTTGGCAAAGGATCGCAATGGACTTTATAGTCGAGCTCCCCCCATCTCAAGACCACACCGTGATCCTTGTAGTCGTTGATCGATTATCAAAAATGGCTCACTTTTTACCATTAAAGAAGACTCCGTCAGCAGCCGAGACTGCGCAACTTTTTATCCAGGAAGTTGTAAGACTACATGGAATCCCAGAGGACATTGTCTCGGATCGAGGGGTCCAATTCACGTCTAAATTTTGGAGGGCACTGTGCAAGGCATTGGATATCAAATTATCCGTCTCCTCTGCGTTCCACCCCCAGACCAATGGACAGACCGAGAGGACCAACCAGACCCTAGAACAATACCTGCGTTGCTACACATCTTTCCTACAGGATAATTGGCTACCACTCTTACACTTGGCAGAGTTTGCGTACAACAACGCCAACCATTCTGCAACGGGGCAATCGCCGTTTTTTTCAAACTACGGATTTCACCCTGTCTTTCTCCCTGACTTGGTTCCTGAATGCCCAGTTCCGGCGACACAGGACACGCTAGCTTTCTTCTCTTCCAACAATAAAGTACTACAGGAGCCTATCGCTCGGGCCCAGGAGGACTACAAGAAGGCATTTAACAAAAGACGAAGAGGGGACCTGGTGCTGCAGCCCGGGGATAAAGTGTGGTTGGCAACAACGAACTTGAAAATGCTATGTCCATCGAAGAAATTAGGACCAAAGTTCATAGGCCCCTTTTGCGTAAAGCGGATGGTCAACGAGGTGGCATACGAACTTGTCCTCCCTGACACACTCAAGATACACCCGGTCTTCCATGTGTCCTTGCTGAAACCAGTGATCCCTGATGCCTTCCCAGAACGAGAATCCCGACCTCCGGAGGCCATAACGGTCGAAGGGGAAGAAGAATTTGAGGTGGAAACAATCCTGAAGTGCCGAAGGAGGGGGGGTCAGACCCAATTTTTTTATTAAATGGAAGGGCTATGGCCCTGAGGACAATTCTTGGGAACCAGCCCATAATGTCCATGCACCCAGACTTGTCCGGAGGTTCCTTCGTGATCACCCGTGGTGGAGAGATCGGGGTGGGCACCCAGAGGTTGCCCGTAGGGGGAGGGCAATGTCAGGGATCCCCGCCGCGATGGGCTCGGCGCAGGGGCAGTGCACCGCCCTGTGTCAGAATGCGGGCACTGAGACCTGGCCGTTCGCAGCGAGGGAGTTTGCGCATGCGCAGTAGGGACCGCGGGCGCGCGCGTGGCACCAATGGCAGCGCAGGGCAGGATATTTAAATGGCCCTGAGCTTTCATTCAGTGCCTTCTGGTCTTTCCTTGTATCCTGTATCTGCGAACCTGTACTAAGTAAGTTACTGACCCGGATTGTACCTGACCTTGTTGCCTTCTCCTGCCCTGACCCTTGCTTTGCCTAACCTCTCTCCTGAATGCCCCCGTTTGGATCTGACCTTCCGTTACTGACCTGGCGTGTGACCCGACTACTCTCTGCCCGCTGCCTTGTACTGCTCCGTCCCCACTGTTACCGACCCGGCCCGTTTGACCTTGCACTTGCTCAGCCATCCATCCCGACGGGATCACCCGACCTCCTCACATCAGGCTCTTCCCTGTGGGAGCCCCTGGCGAATACTGCTACCACTGACAGGCGTGCTCAGTAGCCACGACCTGGTCTCGGGGTACTTCAAGTCCATCCCCACCATCAGGGGCTCTGGTGAGCACATACCCTGGGGCTTAGATTCCGTGCGCTGGGGACGTCTGGCCAGCGGAGGGCTAGTGGTACCGCCGGCGGTCCGTTACAGAGATACTTTAATAACTCTGTTAAAAAACAAGATGAAAAGGGTGGGAGCCTATATGATAAGGAGGGGGGATCAAAATCTCCATAGGGAAAAAGAACCCAACTGAAGTTAAACTGTACTTACTAGCTCTGAGTGAGTCTGTTAAATACAGCTCCCTGTGGTGAACCCACACAGAGGCTGTCCCCATGCCACAGGAGGGAACAGACAAATTGTTCAAACCCTAAAAAGTCCAAGGCGTGTGTGCGGGTATCAAGCTAGGTATGATGATTGAACTACCTAATGGCAAGGCGCTGAAATCCATCTCAGAGGTATAAAAGGTTCTGAAGATGTGGGCTATCCTGGGAAATATTTTGACCAACTGTATTTAAATTCTACTTGACAAAGAAATGGAAACTGTGATCTTCCTGCGCTTGGGGGATGGGCCCAGGAAGAGTTGATAGGATGCAGTCAAAACTTGGCCTTCATGGGGTACACCTGCCTTGCTGCCCTCACAAGAATGGGGAAGTCTATGAGCACTGCAATCACAATAAACAAATAGAGGGCGCACCGTCCTAGTCCATTATCCTTTAACATATTTAATATATAAAAGGTAAGTATTATAATTACAAAATGTTAAAAAGTACAAATGCATCTCATGAGTACAGCACAAGTAGTCCGCAAACATCAAGATGTAAGATAATGATGGAACAACCAAAGGCTAACGCGTTTTGAGGATTAATCCTCTTCTAGGCTTTGAGGAAAAGGATTAGTCCTTGAAAAGCATTAGACTTTGGTTGTTCCATCGTTGTCTTACATCTTAACATTTCTGGACTACTTGTGCTGTATTCATTAGATGCATTTGTAATTTTTAAGATTTTGTAAGTATAATGCTTACCTTTTATACATTAAATATATTAAAGGATAATGCACTAGGCCAGTGTGCACTCTCTCTGTTTGTTTATTGTGATTTACATTCTACTGTTGTATGCTTTGTGATTAGGTTGATGTTTAAATAATGACTTCTCAGCCCAAGTTCAGATATATGCGGTATATCGCATGTAATTTGCAAAGAAACCTCACCGCATTCCTGTGCAAATTACATGCGATTTGTGTGCAGTGCGATTGGAGCCATACATTTTGTATGGCTCTAATCGCACTGCACACGCACCAAAAAGGTGCAGGACCCTTTTTTGGGTCCGCACTAGAATCGGATCGCATGGGAATTCACAGCTATGCGATCCGATGCTGCACATCACACCACGTTTTGCGGACCGATTTCGGGGTGGTGTTAACTTAACATACACAACCGCAGCGGTTCGCATGGGTACAATTCTGATGCGGTCTGGGATTCGTACAGAAAACTCAGCAAATTCCGCACCGCATCAGTGATGAATGATGGGATTTTATTATTGTTGTACTAATTATATCATATCAAGACATGTTTTAAACTATATTCTGGAATAAATAATATGTATAGTTTAATTCTGATTTGTTGACTACTGGAGGCATATTTAAAGTTCCACTTAATTAATTTTCCCATAAAGTTGTCCAGGGATGATGCTTTCCATGGTTAAATGATATGTTGTTGCAAACACTCCTCCTATACATTTTTGGAGAATCACTCTGTCATTTAAAACACATTAATCTTGAAGATTTATCTGCAGAGAATGTTTGGTGAATATCAGACTTAAATTTTATAAATATACGCAATGTCTTTGGGGCCTATTTAGCAAGTTGGTGCAAAGCGAAAAAGACATTTTCATTTTTCACCAGCATACAGAAGTCAGTTACCAGTAACAATGTGATTGAGATCAGATTGAGATTGAATAATGAGTACGTCACATTTTTTGTGCAGAGTGGCAGATTATGTATATTATTGTGTTTTATATATATATATATATATATATATATATATATATATATATATATACCATATATTTCCATTTGTGCAAAGACTTTTTTGAGATATACAAATTGATACATTTTTCCATGGGCAGAGATACAATTCTGGACTTACAGTTAAATGCTAAGAAGGAAATGGGAAAGACACATAAATGCATATGGGGGTCTTACAACTGTAAGTTTTCAACCTCTTTTACCATGTTTTTTTTTTTTTGGGGGGGGGGGGGCATTACACCTTTTTATTTGCATAATTTTTTGTAGCAGAGGTAGTATTATTTTATTATTATATTTGATTGCCCACATCCCAACCAGATGATTACTGGCAGCAATCTTCTGTGGAGTGAGCATAAGTTATACTTATATTATCTCATTAATATTTAATTTATTTATTACAGCTGCTATTTATTTGCAGTATACTTGTATTCAAATACGGAAGTCAATCAATTGATTGATGATTGGTTACTCCTGGGAGGAGACTTTTTTTTAGGTGAGAACTGCCTGGTTTTCCAATGCATGTATAGCATCCCATCAAAAGCAGGAACATATCCTGGATATCTTTGACCCCTCTTGACATTGGCACTAATACTACTGCTTAGGAAACCAGATGTGTATATTAGGGTTTTTTTGTTTGCATTGTTACATGTTTCCTAGGGCAGTGACCACCTTTCCTCCATGCTACTTTTTTGACACCTCCTTGCTAATTAGCTCAAAAAAAATGGGCATTTTTAATCTGACAGATTCAGCTCCCATTAATTTCAATTGGGTTTGGGTTCAGCAAATTAACTTCCTTGAAATTCACCACACCCTACTTGAACTGAACCCAGGGCAGTGTGGCTCATCACCAATCATAACTGAACACCAATTTGAAACAGTTCTGAACTCATAAAAATAGACTTGTCCCCCAGTGAAGTCATGAATGTGGCAAAAACCTGTAACACTGAGGGATTGTTGGGGAAGGAGATTTATTAAAAAAAGAATAAAAAAAAGGAAGTAAAGAGTATAATTATATATGAAGGGATAGTAAAAGATGATAAGTACATGACTGAGGAGAGAATGATATGTATAAATAAGCAGACAAAGGGCAAACACAGCTGAAGGTATGACTACTTTTCTTTGTAAATACATATCCTAACTAGAAAAGCTATAATTTCTGGGGAAATTGTGTGAAATGTTCTTGCCTCCACCAGTAGTCTACAACTGGAGTGGGCGGAGTAACTGGGTGGAGTGGCTTGAGTAACTGTTGTGTGGTTGGAGTGGCTGGAGTAACTGTGAAAAGGTTGGACTGGGCAGAGTAACGTTATGGAGTGGGCAGAGTAACTGTGTGGAGTGTTTGGAGTGAGTAAAGATAGTAAACATTACACTAACCAATTGATTGATCAAATTTAAAAAGTGCACATGGCGAGCTTGATAGAGTGAGAAATGCATTTCAACTTTTATTTTTCAGCTCACACTGTAGCTTTTGTCACTCTGCTGCCTGCTCACACACCTGGGTTCCTATGGCAACTCACTCTACAGCAAGGGCAGAGAAGAGCAGTTAAAAACAAACTGCTCCAACTTGCTCACTTCACTGGTGGTTGCCATCTTCAAACAGTTGTAGTTTAAAAATAAATCCTACACTTTAAAGCTTTATATTGTGAGAATCACAAGACCCAGACCTACATTTTGATGCATAGCATGTCTCTGAAATATTAAAAATGAAGGCACAGTCGCAGTTTAAAAATGTCTCTTCAAATTTCAGGTGTCTAGAGTGGATTTTCAATGAATGTCAATGGGCGGCGTGAGTTGCAAACAAATGGTGATATTGTAAAAACTATCAGGACTATGGTTTAGTGGCAGCAGGGATAGATGAACGTTTTGATATGATTTGTGTAGGTGGGCTTGAAAATGAGGGAGTGATGGCAGTTTAGAAATCATGTCCTGATTGTTCAGCTCACACTCTAGCTTTTGTCAGCTCCCACTCTAGTTTTGAACATTCCGCCATTCATTCCTATGGGACCAATTTCAGCACAAAAACGCAGATATTTCATTAACCATGTCGCGAAACGTTCCACAAAGTAATAGCACACCAATCGGGAACAATCCGTACGTTTCGGTATATTACTTGTCTATGTAGTGTAAAAACTGTGGGAGGAGTTAGGGTGGTAAATTTGGCTATAATAAGAATAGGAATATATATGTGAGATAACAATAAGTGCTCTTGCCATGCAAGGACACTTAAATATGCTTGGTGACCTTACAAGACATTATTTTGACTGTAAAAAGTTTTAGATAAGGTAAAAATTAGTCTGACAGCTTACAAACTGTTGTTAGAGTGCTTTGGAATTGAAATACACATTAATTGGCAGGATTTGTGGTTTCAATGTGGCCAATCAGAAGTGAACACTAAATAAACCACATAAAGCATATTTTCCAGCCATTTGTACTATAATGGAATCGTAATCATTACAAGATTAGTTCTCTTGCCAAGTTCACATTGTTGTTTTATAGTTGTGCTTGATTTCCTAGGTATATGAAACTCTATTTCTGCTCAGAAACATATTATGTAACTATAACAAATGCTTGTGCTTTTTTCTCTAGGCTACATTTACACTTGCTTTCTTGCCAACAGCTCATATATGGGAGAAAATCAGCAGGGGACCTGGAGATTTACTGCAGGAGGCAGTCCTATTGAAAGCAATGGGAGGCTGCCGGCTCCCCCAGCTAATTGCAGTCACTCACATGTAATCACTATGTGGCGATTATATGCAAGCAATTGGCCCTGAACACAGGCAGTCTGCGTCCAGGGCTGATCGCTCACAGGTAATTGCTGCATAGCGATTACACGCAAGAGGGTGGAATTAACTGCGGGAGCCAGCAGCCTCCCATTGCTTCCAATGGGGCTGCCTCCCACAGCAAATTTCTGGGACCCTCCACTGATTTCCTCACATCTACACACTGTAGGGAATAAATACAGGCATCAATGTAGCCTTACGTCGGCCATAGGCAGTTCGAATCTTGGCTGGTTCAGAAGGAACTGGCCATGATTCGAACCATGTATGGGCAGGCTGAATGTACCCAAGTTGATCCATTGATCAACTTTGGTACAACCAGCCTGCCAGATTTTACATGCAATTATTGCTGGCACCTGCTTTAGCCACTAGCAATAATCACTGTATTATCCCAGCGGGGACGGTTTCCCCCTGCCCCCCACACCTGTAGAACACAGTAGCTCTCCGGGAGAGATTCCCCTGCCAACACTGTCTGTGTTGATGGGGGAATTGAACTCGTGGTTGCAAGAAAGAAATTCCCTCCATCTATGGCTAATCTTATGCGCTCTTCAGAGGCCATCTTTGCTACCTGATGGATTCATCTGCACAAAAAGAGCACAATCATGATGTGGGAGTCTTGCTTTAGAGTCTGTGCCAATGTATTTGTAATTTGGCAGATAAGGTGTGGTACTCAATTTTCTCATGCTTACCTAGACAAATTAGATCTTAAAGAAAATGAAATGTATAGGAATAGCCAGGGGCGGACTGACCATTTGGAAACTCGGGCAGTGCCTGAGGGCCTGGGGTCAGTAGGGGGCCCCATGAGATGGCCCTGGTACCTTTTTCATAGGCTTTTTTGAGTTTGGGCAAGGACACAGGGGCCCCATGATCCCCTATTGCCGGGGGGCCCCATGAGTTGTCAGTCCGCCCCTAGGTATAGCTACTACCTGTCACATTATATATTGCTTGTTTTAGTCTAAGCCTGGCCTTATAGAAGGTTTTCAAATGAATATTCTTATGAAAATTAGTAGAAAATTTGATGACTTGAATGTCATTTGAAAGTACTTCAAAATTTAATTTGCTTTTTGGAATGAATGGATGTTCTCAAACGAAAAACCAAAATCACTGTTAGAAATTTGTTCTTTTAAGAAGAGTTTTCCATCCTGCTTCTTTAAATTTTCTTTTGGAGAAAAACAAACAGAGGGCACACCGGCCTATTGCATTACCTTAAAAATGTATTTATTAAATAATAAAAGTAGGTATTGTACTCAAAAAATGACAATACAGTCAAAGGCACATTGTGAAAGAACAGCTCTGTCCAATCCGCACTACGTGTCTGTCCGTAATGGGAACTCTAGACCTCCAACAGGCTGATGCGTTTCGAGGACTTACCTTCTGTTTGTTTTTCTCCAGTAAGTAATTTGGACTTCCCCGGTCATTTGAGGGCAGCAAGGCATGCATATCCCAAGAAATTGGTGATGTAATCCTATCTATACAGAGTCCATCCCTAAGCGCAGGAGTATCTGGGTTTGCCATTTCTTCACTTAAATTTTCTTGTAGCTGAGGTAGAAAACAAATGCCCATTTGATCTTACAAAGCATTAGAAAATCAAATGAACATTCTTAAAAGAAAGCATTTCAAATGAAATTCTACCAGTATAAGACCCGCTTATGGGAACCCTGTGGGATATATTCCTTTTCCTTAAAGTAGAACTAAAGAAAAAACTTTTTTCATTTTTGATAGTGTAAGGTGGGGGTCATAACCCCTGTCAGTTTTTCTGCCATCTGTGTCCCATTAGGAAGATTTTCCTTCACTTCATGTCCCAAAGCCAAAAGTGAAGTGAGAGGAAAACCCTCCAAAGGGAATCCTGGTGTGTCACCAGGGTCACCAGAACTAGTGTCCCTATTGGAAGATTTCCCCTCTACTGTTGTGGTGTCAATCCAAAATTTGTGATTTAATTTTACGTTTACTTTTGATGATAACAGTAAACAGGACAAATAGAGAGGGTGAATCTTCCAGACAGCACAGACAGCAGTAAAAACTGTCAGAAGTTCTAATTCCTCTTCACAATATCCAAAGCCAAAAAGAAACGTTTTGCCTTTAGATACACTTTAAGCTGGCCATGCACTAGTATATTTTCATTCAAAATGTTAAATTCATTTGACTTTCTAATGGTTAGCGGGTCTTTTGTTTGAAAATTTACTAGTGTACTGCCAGCCTTAGCTCCACACTCACTAGCCAACTCTAAAGGTTGCGTGCATGGGAGCTGCAAGGCAAAGGTCCTTGGAATTGCCTAGAAGACAGGTAGGTGACAGGTGAGTATCCATGCAAAATCATAAGGTGGAGTCCTAGACAAGTGCACACTACTAGAGAAAACAAGTAGAAGGTCAGGGCCAGTAGAAGTTCCCGCCTCCCATCTCAGCCAATCACAGAAAGTTTTGTAATCATTTATAGCATACCAAGCTTTCCATGAATGGCTGAGCAATGCTTAGCCCAACTTGTTCCTGAGTGGGACAAGAAGTCTCTGTCCCACTGCCGAAACACAGTGCTGTATACTGAATGTAGCTGAGTCCACATCCAGGTAATACTATGCTTGGCCCAAACAAACTATTTAATTCGACATTAAATGTGGAGTTAGGCTTAAATATCAGACAAATTAGGAGTAAAAAGAGGAACTGTGGGAAGACCTAGATGACTCATTGGTTTACAGTGAGGAACAGAAGTATTTGAACTCCCTGCAAGTTTACAAGTTCTCCCACTTAGAAATCATGGAGAGGTCTGAAATTCACATTGTAGGTGCATTCCCACTCTGAGAGACAGAATTTAAAAAAAAAGTCAGGAAATCCCATTGTATGATTTTTAAAGAATTTATTTGTCTGGCACTGCTGAACATAAGTATTTGAACACCTGAGAAAATCAGTGTTAATATTTGGTACAGAAGCCTTTATTTGCAATTACAGAGGTCAAACATTTCCTGTAGTTCTTGACCAGGTTTGCACACACTGCTACAGGGATTTTGGCCCACTCCTCCACACATATCTCCTCTAGATCTGTCAGGTTTCGGGGCTGTCGCTGAGCAACACGGAGTTTCAGCTTCCTCCAAAGATGTTCTATTGGATTTAGGTCTGGAGACTGGCTAGGCCACTCCAGAACCTTGATATGCTTCTTACGGAACCACTCCTTGGATATCCTGGCTGTGTGCTTTGGGTCGTTGTCATGTTGGAAGACTCAGCCACGACCCATCTTCAATGCTCTGACTGAGGGAAGGAGGTTGTTGCTCAAAATCTCACAATAAATGGCCCCATTCATCCTCTCCTTAATACAGTGCAGTCGTCCTGTCCCTTCGCAGAAAAGCACCCCCAAAGCATGATGTTACCACCCCCATGCTTCACAGTAGGGATGCTGTTCTTGGGATGCAACTCATCCTTCTTTTTCCTCCAAACACGACGAGTGAAGTTTAGACCAAAAAGTTCTACTTTGGTCTCATCTGACCACATGACTTTCTCCCATGCCTCCTCTGGATCATCCAGATGGTCATTGGCAAACTTCAGACGGGCCTGGACATGTGATGACTTGAGCAGGGGAACCTTCCATGCAATGCATGATTTGAAACCATGACGGCGTAGTGTTCTACCGACAGTGACCTTTGAAACTGTGGTCCCAGCTCTCTTCATGTCATTGACCAGCTCCTCCCTTGTAGTTCTGGGCTGATTCCTCACCTTTCTTATCATCAGTGATACCCCACAAGGTGAGATCTTGCATGGAACCCCAGTCCGAGGGAGACTGACAGTCGTCTTTAGCCTCTTCCATTTTCTAACAATTGCTCCAACAGTTGATCTATTTTCACCAAGCTGCTTGGCAATTGCCCCGTAGCCCTTTCCAGCCTTGTGGAGGTCCAAAATTTTGTCTCTGGTGTCTTTTGACAGCTCTTTGGTCCTGCCCATGGTAGTAGTTGGCGTCTGACTGACTGTGGGGTGGACAGGTGTCTTTAAAGAGCACAGATAGGTGCTACTAAGTTAGATTAATGAGTGGAATAGAGGTGGACTTTTTAAAGGCACAGTAACAGGTCTTTGAGAGCCAGAATTCTTGCTGTTTCTTAGGTGTTCAAATACTTTTGTTCAGCAGTGCAAGACAAATAAATTCTTTAAAAATCATACAATGTGATTTCCTGAAATTTTTTTTAAATTCTGTCTCTCAGAGTGGGAATGCACCTACAATGTGAATTTCAGACCCGTCCGTGATTTCTAAGTGGAAGAACTTGCAAAATCGTAGGGTGTTCAGATACTTCTGTTCCTCACTGTAATTAGGCAAGTATTTACTAGGGGAGCAAGGCAACCCACACAGGAGTCAGTTTTTATTATTCAACTAGCGTGCTGATGTGGATGGGGAATCATCCGATAGAACTATTGTATTGTGACAGCAGGGAAGCTTCCCCGCCATCAGAATACACCAAGAAGCAATACCGACTATAGCCTGCAGAGCTGATCAAGTGGGAAAAACCAGACAGGGTGGTTGTACAGAAGTCAGTTGGTAAATCAACTTCTGCACAACCACAGTGCCCATGCATGGATCTAAATTTGGGTGGTCGCTGCTGAACCAGCCGAATTTAGATCCATGCATGGCCGGCTTACCTCGGCTCAACTACCATGATGAGAAGATACTGTAAACTTTCACTGCCCTTGTTACAAAACCTGGTTAGCTTTTTTCTATTTGAGGATGATAAAAAGAAAGGTTAGGTGGCAGTCTATACTGTATGTTTTCACAGTGCAGGTTTCCCAAAAGGTACACATTTTCTGATCATTTGCAAACTTCAGGTTGCCATATACTTAAATATGCTTGTATATGATTTCACAGAAGTGTGAACTGCATTTATTTCTGCTCAGAATCATGTGAACTGTTAATCCATAACAAATACAGCACACCCTGCTTCCTTCCCCAGTTACACTTATATACTCTTTAGAGGCCATCGCTGCTTCCTGAAGGATTGACCAACAACATAGATAAGGCATTAATGAGGGGAATGTCTTACTTTAAAAATTATGTTTGTGTATTTATTTTTCAGATACTTATAAACCATACAGGGGTAGCACTCTGATCATAAGTCCTCATGCACACTTGATGTTTTTACAGCTGTTGTTTTTGGCTTTTGATGTTTATTCTACAGTCAGTAAACCCCCCCCAGCATGTTATCCTATGTGTACATGTACACATAGACTGTAATCAACGTTTTTTGTTTGAAAAAAAACCCAGGACTAGTGGGTTTCTAGAGGATTTTTTTAGGTGTAAAAATGCTCTAGCGCAGCAAAGCGCTGTGAAACGCTGCAAACCTGCATTTTTGGACTTTTTTTGACCAAAATAAAACGCTAAAAAACACAAATGTGGAAAAAAGCGGGAAAACACCACTAAGTGTGGCAAAACTCCGCTAAACGCTAATGCAAAAACACTAAAAAAAAGCTGAAAAACTCATGTTTTTAACGTGACTTTACACAGCTAACGTTACCAGCGTTATCAAAATGCCCCGTGTGCATGGAGTCTGACACTTACAGTTATTTATTAACAATAATACCATTAATATGACATTTAAGAAAAAAAACACATTTTTTGTGAGGAATATCTATTGGCTTTTACAGCAGTGGATATTCCATGTATTATACAATTTATACAGCTTTGGGAATGAAGGATAACCCCAAACATGACATTTCTCAGTTTTATGTGTAGATTGACAGGTTCAGTCTCAGGAATCATGGATGAAAGCTCCCTTATTCCCTAGCCTCTCCTTCTCTGTTTATTTTAGCATTCTGACTTCCATTGTGTTTATACTGTATAAATAATGGTGGATCATTTGGGTCACCATTGTACACATAAGCCAACAGAGCAGTCTAAGGGTCACTCACACTTTAGAACTGTCTGCAAAGAGGACCGAAGCTCTGAATGTCAACTCCCAGAATAGGGATATAATGGCAAAAATTGATTTCTCATTTTCAAGCAAAGGTCATTTGAAATTGTAGAAATGTCAAGGGACCAGAACTGTACAGTACAGGCTATGGGCCTTGGACAAGCCTGTGACCCCCCTCCAACCCTACCCAATCGTTCTTCCTTTCTCTCTCTGTCATGTTCAAAGTATATGTGAACCCTCACCTTCTAAAACAACGCATTCACCTACAATAGATCTGCAAGGCAAAAAATTTGTGTATAAATAACAAAAACATTATAAATACATTTCTTATAAGTGATCACATAATCTCTGTCCTCAGCTTCATAAGGGGCTTAGAGAGGTGGGGGTAGAGACTTCAGGGGGGTGTCAACAGGAGGCATAGAAACAGAAGTATACTGATCTTTCCAGTGAAGAACTGTGCAGGGGAGCATGTCAGCACAAGTTTTATGCCCCGGACAGATGATGAGAATATCAGACGAAAAAAAAATTGGTTTCAGAGGGATCGTATGACAATCTGACCATTAGTACACAGCTTTTGAGAGCTGATAGCAACAGTTTATGCGACAATATCTAAAGGGACAAGCATGAAATTTTTTTCTCGTACAATAACTGAGCAAACGATTTTTGTTTAATCAATGCAGTATTCGTTCAAAAAAAATTGAGAAACCAAGACCACGCATGATAAGAAATGAAAGAATACATTACAATATATGATATTACTTCTGAAGTTGTTTTCTGTCTTATGAGAATTTTCATAACTTTAGTAACCTTTAATTTTTGATATGAGACTAGCATGAAAAAAAAAAAGGACGATCATTCGTCCAATATTCTCATTGGGGTTTATTTACTAAAGCTGGTTCATTTAGAATCTTGTGCACCTGTGCATGGTAGGAAATTAGCTTCTAACCTCAGCTTGTTCAATTAAATTTAGTAATAAAAACTGTAAGCTGATTGGTTTCTATGCAGAAATGCACAAGATTCTGAATGAACCAGTGGGCAGCACAGAGGCTAAATGGTTAGCACTTCCTTGTGGCAGTACTAGTTGGTTCTAATCCCAACCATTGCACCATCTGCCTGGAGTTTGCATGTTCTCCCTGTGTCTGCATGGGTTCCTCCGGGTACTCTGGTTTCCTCCCACACGCCAAAGACATGCTGCTAAGTTTAATTTGATCCTGTATAAATTGGCCCTAATATGTGTATGTATGAATGTGAGTTAGGGACTTTAGATTGTACGCCCCTTGAGGGTTAGGGACTGATGTGAATGTACAATATATATGTAAAGCGCTGTGTAAATTGACAGCGCTCTATAAGTACCTGTAATAAATAAATAAAATAGTAAATAAACCCCATTGTGTGTACGGGGCATTAGCTGTTGGAGAACAGGCAGGGTGTGCTCCCAGCACAGCTAGAAAACTGACCACACTAGGATGGATGTGCTCTCTTGCCTAGCATGGTCAGTTTGAAATGGGAAAGGAGGGGGACTGGCAATATCACCAGTTATTTCAAACAGTTGAAGAAATACAAAGACAACAGGATATTTTTTTTCATTTCGCATATGGGCATAATAATGCAGTAGCCATGAGCCGGTAAGTAGAAGATATTGAAAAGAGTAAAAAAAAATTATGGATAATTAAGATGGTAGGGGCAAGAAAGAGGATCAGCAAAAGAAAGGAAAAAGGAGAGAAGGAGTAAAAACACAAACACCACTCAAAGACCGCAATCAGAGAGGTGCCAATCAGTGGTCAATTCAGATTGGGATAGGGCTTGCAGGTAGCCATCGGTGCAAGTGAAATATCGCCAGGACCTCCACCTTTCCGTAATAGTTTTCCCAGTTGTTGCTTAGGGGGGCAGTCAATTTCTCCATGTTGTTGATTTTGGTGTACCACAGGACCCTAGGCAGGTATGTCTACCTCCAAAACACGGGAATACAAGCATTGGCCACGTTTACAAGATGGATTGTGAGTGATTGTTTGTACATCTGGATGTGAAGGAGACATGCAGCGGGGTTTCCACTGAGGTCAACCAACGTTAAATGTTTGATAGTGGTCATCACTTCATCCCAGAAGCGCTACAATCAGGGACAATGCCAAAAAATATGTTACACTGTGCCCACTACTTGGTTGCAGCACCAGCAAGTATCTGGAATGCTGCCATCCATCTTGTGGAGCAAAAAATTAGCTCGGTACCATCTTGAGAGTACTTTGTACCCTACCTCTTGGTACTAATTTGCAAGAGAAGACTTGTGGGACAGAAGAAAGAGATTTTCAAATTGTTGGGAGGTGAACTGGATCCCCAGGTGCAGTTCCCATTGGTGCAAGAACTAAGGGAATGGGGTATCATTGGGCACAGCCAGGAAACCATAAAGCAATCAGAGAGTATGTCTGGACAGTTCCCCTGTCCTGCAGATCAATTCAAACAGCGTGAGTGTGCGTGGGAAGTAATGGGATCTCTGGAATGCCTGCAAACAGTGACGGAGTTGGCCAGTGCTCCAACTATCCAGAGGGGAGTCCAACAGCCAGGCAAGGTTGGCTTGCAAGGGAAGCCTTCCTTGAGGCCAGATATCTATGAGCTGTGACTTCCTGTGTTGGCCTAATCTCCTAAGGTTTCTTTTTGTAAAGCCTGGGGTCTGGGTTCTGGGTTACCGATGGCCGGTGTCATTGGCAAGGGCATCGCTGGAAGATTGGTGTAAAGGAAAATCGATCTGGTAATGTGTAGAGAGGCACCAATCAAAGGGTGATTCTGCATGTCAGGAAATTGTGATATCAGCCACGGAGACAGGCAAAGAGGGACAGAAACATCCTCTATCTCCACGGAGACCCATTGCTTGGATTGCTCATTGCAGTGCCAGTCATCCACTCTCGAGAGGTGGACCACTCTATAACAGAAGACATCAGGCAGAGCTATGCTTAGATAAGGAGAGGAGAAGTAGCCTTAATCTCGGTGGTTTATGTGACCAAATAAATTCCCTGAACAGGGTGCGCACCTGTTGGAGAAATATTGCAGAGACCTTGATTGGTAGGGCTTACAACACATACAAAATCATTTGCAACAGATACAAAAACACATACAAAAGCATTTTGAAGGCAGTACAGCAACGCAACCATGCCAAGGTCAGGGAGTGCCATTGTTTTAAGTCAGTTTTAAGATTAAGAAGCAGGGGTATGAAATTTGCTGAATACAAATCTTTAACTAGTAGCCGACCGCAGATAGCTGAATGACGGCTGCACTGCGGCCGGCCAGTTCTGGGTGGACGTCATATGACGTCCTCCCAGAACGCGCTCTCCTGCGCGCCCCAGGGGGTGCGCACCCGGCGATTTCCGTGATCGCTGTGTCCTACGGACACAGCTGATCACGTGATGTGGTAAAAGGCCAATCACAGCGGCCTTTTACCACGTGATCAGCGGTGTCCAATGACACGCTGATCAGAGGGAAATGCAAGTGCCGGTTCTCGGCTGCACTTTCCTCACGCTGTCAGATTGTGAGGAAAGTACTGCCGAGAACCGGCAGTTGTCAGAGCGGGGATCGGCACCGATCATCAGGGCACTGATGATCAGTGCCCTGATGATCGGTGCCCAGCAGTGACACCCGCAAGTTCCACCCACCTGTGCCCAGCAGTGCGCCCACTAGCTCCGCCCACCCGTGCCCAGCAGTGCCCCCACCTGTGCCCAGCAGTGCACCCACCTGTGCCACTCTGCAGTGCCACCTACCTGTGCCCAGAAGTGCCACCTACCTGTGCCCAGCAGTGCCACCCACCTGTGCCCACCCACCTGTGCCCACCAGTGCCACCCACCTGTGCCCACCCACCAGTGCTGCCCACCAGTGCCACCCACCAGTGCAGCCCAGCAGTGCTGGCAGTCAGTGCCACCAGTCAGTGCCCAGGGGTTGTGCCAGTCAGTGCCGCCAGTCAGTGCCCATCAGTGATGCCAGTCAGTGCCGTCTATCAGTACCCATAATCAGTGTCACCTATCAGTGCCGCCTATCAGTGCTGCAAATTAGTGCCGCCTATCCGTGACACCTCATTAGTGCTGTCTATCAGTGCCGCCTATCCGTGCCACCTCATTAGTACTGCCTATCAGTGCCCTTTAGTGCTGCCTATCAGTGCCCATCAGTGCCGCCTATCAGTGCCCATCAGTGCTGCCTCATCAACGCACATCAGTGAAGGAGAAAAAATACCTGTTTGAAAAATTTTATAAAAGAAACAAATAAACTTTTTTTTTTTTCAAATTTTTTGCAATTTTTTTATTTATAGCGCAAAAAGTAAAGTGCCGAGTGGCGATTAAATACCACCAAAAGAAAGCTCTATTTGTGAGAAAAAAATGATCAAAATTTCATATGGGTACAATGTTGCATGACCGCGCAATTGTCAATCAAAGTGCGGCAGCGCAGAAAACTGAAAATTGGCCTGGTAAATAAGGGGGTATAAGTGCCTGGTAGGCAAGTGGTTAGTATCTGGGGTAATGTGAACACACAGATATTTAATCAATTTGTCAGTCCAGTGAATTTGTCAGACCACCCTGTTGAAGGACTTTTCGGTATTGGTAGAAAACAGAATAAAGTTACTTTTTTGTGGAACGAGTCACATAAATTAGATTGAGAATGTGGATTGTGTTGTCCCTAGCCTCAGGGACTGAGAGAAAGCCCACCTGATCCAGATGGACTAACTTTGCGATATACGGGAGGAGTCTGTTGGCTAACATTTTTGAAATAAATGCAATAGGTCTATAGTTCCCACATTGAGAATGGTCTTTGCTGTTCTTGTATATGAGGTAAAGGAAGGCCCTTAAGGAATTGTGCATCATAGAGCCCTCATGCACTAATGAATTATATGCCATCAGAAAATGGAAAGCTAATATATCTGAAAAAGAGTGGTAATAGACCAGAATGAAGCCATCGGGCCTGGCAATAGGATACTTTTTTAACACAAGTACAGTTGTGGCCAAAATTATTCAACCCCCACTGAAATTGAGTGTTTTGGCCAGTTTGACATTGCTTTTGATCATTCAGTCATCTTGCTTACATTTACATTAAAGAGGCACTTGTAGGTCAGACAAATATAACATAACAGTTATAATGAAATAACCACAAATGTCTTTTCTGTGCTCACAGCATTATCAGTTTTATTCAACCCCCAAGTGACATTCAATCTTAGTACTTAGTACAGCATCCTTTTACAGTTATAACAGCTTTTAAACGTGAAGCATAGCTTGACACAAGTGTCTTGCAGCGATCTACGGGTATCTTCGCCCATTCTTCATGGGCAAAGGCCTCCAGTTCAGTCACATTCTTAGGCTTGCGCACTGCAACTGCTTTCTTTAAGTCCCACCAGAGGTTCTCAATCGGATTTAAGTCTGGTGACTGCGATGGCCACTCCAAAATGTTCCAGCCTTTCCTCTGCAACCATGCTCTAGTGGACTTGGAGGTATGCTTGGGATCATTGTCCTGTTGAAAGGTCCAACGTCTCCCAAGCCTCAGGTGTGTGACGGACTGCATCACGTTTCCATCCAATATCTCCTGGTACTGAAGAGAATTCATGGTACCTTGCACACGCTGAAGCTTCCCTGTACCTGCAGAAGCAAAACAGCCCCAAAGCATGATTGACCCTCCACCATGCTTCACAGTAGGCAAGGTGTTCTTTTCATCATAGGCCTTGTTCTTCCTCCTCCAAACATAGCGTTGATCCATGGGCCCAAACAGTTCTAATTTTGTTTCATCAGTCCACAGAACACTATCCCACAACTTTTGTGGTTTGTCCACATGGCTTTTGGCATACTGCAGTCGACTCTTCTTATTCTTTGGAGACAGCAAGGGGGTACGCCTGGGAGTTCTGGCACGGAGGCCTTCATTACGCAGTGTGCGTCTTATTGTCTGGGCTGAAACTTCTGTACCCACATCTGACAAATCTTTTCTCAGTTCCTCAGCAGTCACACGGGGACTTCTCTCCACTCTACGCTTCAGGTAGCGCACAGCAGTCGAAGTCAGCATCTTCTTTCTGCCACGACCAGGTAGCGTTTCAACAGTGCCCTTTGCCTTGAATTTGCGAATGATGCTTCCTAAGGTGTCTCTTGGTATGTTTAACATCTTTGCAATCTTCTTATAGCCATTGCCCTTCCTGTGAAGAGAAATCACCTCTTCTCTTGTCTTCCTGGACCATTCTCTTGCCTTCACCATGTTTGTGACCACACCAGTAAATGTCTAGAAGGAGCTGAGTATCACAGTCATTTTAAAGCTGCCTAATTGGTGCTTATTATGCTTGATTGCTGCTCGGTGACATCCACAGGTGTTTTCAATACCTGATGGAAAGCACCTGTATGAACCTCTGTTCTTCAGAGTGGTAGTCTTTAAGGGGTTGAATAATTGTGGCAATGAAGAAACCACATAAGAACCATTTACTACTGTATTACATAAACAATTGATGTCATTTTAGTTGCATTTGGGTAGTTACAACGTCCTTGTAGGATTTGATTCTGAATACAATTCCAAATGTACACTATAGTCCCTAAACCCCTTTACAGCATTGGGGGTTGAATAATTTTGGCCACAACTGTACATGGTACAACATATTAGGAATATGAAATGTTGGGGTAACATACACTTAATATTAGTAATGAGTCAATTTCTTGGAAACTTCATCAAATATAACCTAATAATAATGCTTTCTACAAATAGAGTTCCCTGCAATATTCAAACAAGTGACACTGTGTCAGTGAAGTTGATCATAGATTTTTAGATGGTAGCAAGACACAGCATGATACTATAAGTAGAAGTTTTTTTTGCCTTCTCATAAAACCATACGTGCTTGGATCTTACCATTTCCCAAAGTGCATGTTCTTGTCTATAGAGAGGGCAGATCAGTAAAGTGCTGACCAGGGGCGGACTGACAACTCATGGGGCCCCTGTGTCCTTGCCCACACTCAAAAAAGCCTATGAAAAAGGTACCAGGGGCATTTCATGGGGCCCCCTACTGACCCCGGGCCCTCGGGCAGTGCCTGAGTGTTCGAATGGTCAGTCCGCCCCTGGTGCTGACATAATGCTGGGGGAAACCCATAACAAGCCCTGTATAAAAACTCCAGTGTGACTCATTTCTAATCTTCTGAGGCTGGAGCTTATACATAAATATCATTGTGTTGGAAGGTCAGAATCAGATGAATCAAGCAACAATAATCCTTTGTCTATAGATAATTTTACCATTTGACAGTCAAATGATGACTTATAAAGCATGTCTGATAAGATTGTGAACTGATAGCTCTATGCAAAAAACATTTGAGCAGTAAACGGTAAATAACTTTATCTGTATCTGCTTTTTGGATCTATTATTTCGGCAAAGAATACTTCCTCATAAGATGTATAAGCATGTACCGGCAACAAGAAACTTCCCTGTCACTTCATGATGCCTCTGTCCTGTGAACACATACAGGTGAAACTCGAAAAATTAGAATATCGTGCAAAAGTTCATTTATTTCAGTAATGCACCTTAAAAGGTGAAACAAATATAGGAGATAGACTCATTACATGCAAAGCAAGATAGTTCAAGCCGTGATTTGTCATAATTGTGATGATTATGGCTTACAGCTTGTGAAAACCCCAAATCCACAATCTTAGAAAATTAGAATATTGTGAGAAGGTGCAATATTCTCGGCTCAAAGTGTCCCACTCTAATCAGCTAATTAAGCCATAACACCTGCAAAGGGTTCCTGATCCTTTAAATGATCTCTCAGTCAGGTTCAGTAGGTTCAGTAGTAGTAGTAATTTCATCCAAGAGGTGCTCAACCTGCATTTTCAATGTCTGCAATGATCAAACAATAAACCATCCGTAAAGGAGTACATACCTATATTGTTGTCTTACTAGACCATGAAGGATTTCACATTCCCAAAACTCTATTTGTTTTTTGTAGTACTTTACAGGATTATCCTGTGATGCAGTGAGCTACAATGTTTTTTCTTTCGGGTATCTTCAGGTATCATTATGGCATTTGACTAAGAATTCCTACCTACCTTGGACTCATTTACTTTCACAGTTCCACTAATCACTTATTAAGCTGAAGAACAAAATTTAAAAAACCTTTCTCTTTACACACTGCTATATTTCCAAACAAATAGCAGTATGAATGACTTAGAAGCTGGCATGATTTAATATATCAATGGGAGCCTAAAACAAAGAAAATCAAGAATGACATAAAGATAAAGTATCTTTAAATATCTGGAGGAATAATAGAAACCTATTAGCAACTCTCTTTCATGTTGCAGGGAAAGATTAGAGCATAAAAAGTTAATTGCATTTAATAAATGGGTTTCAGCATGAAGCCTTAATGCAGTTAGCTATTCAGTAAAAAAAACTACCTAAAATATCTGTATTGTGCAGATCATTTTGAGCAAGTAATATCATTTAAGTAGTCACATTAACAAACAAATTGTTATGTCCTCATAATATTCATCCACTAGTTTCTACTGATTGAGATAATACAAGAAATGCATAGCATTTTTAGGTAACTTGTAACAAAGACTCCTCATTATAGCTAAGTACTGGAGCTCTAGCGGGGAGGAACAATACTGCAAAATGGGGTTGATTTACTAAAGTCAAATAGGCTGTTCACTTTGCCCTGGGAAAATCTTTAAAGAAAAATCATTTTTGCTTACACATGATTGGATGATGAAAGTCAGCAGAGCTTCATCTTCACTAAGCTAAGGGAAAATTCCATTGCGAAGTGAAAGTTCTCTTGAAAAGTGAAGAAGCTATTTACCTATAGTAAATCAATCCCTAAAAGTCTCTTTACAAATGCAAATGTATTTGTATACAATGACTTGCATAAATTTTCAAAGACAGGAGACATCCAGCCTTTATAGGAATTGATTGTGATTGTCCATCTATGACACATCTGCAAGGGGCCACACCTTTTAAAGCACTGTTTAAATAACCAAATAACAGAAGATGGTTGCGAGCGTACTTAAAAGTACAAAAAGCTGCTGAGCACTAAAGGTAACCAATAAACCTCAAACAGACAAGATAAAATAAAGTGCAGCACTAAAATTAGGTACATAAAAGCAACAAGATCAATCAAATATTAAAGTAAGTAAATTAAAATATATATAGTTCATAAGTGACTGTTAGTGCAAAAAAGGAATCCTGCGATCCTCTAAGATTCAGTGCTTGTGCAATCAGGTGTGGGAGAAATGCGCACTCACCTGAACGCATAATATAATGCGCATTGATTTATAAAATCCTGATGTCATCAAGGTCATCCAAATCTGGGCAGGAATAGGGTTAAATCCCTCACTTGATAGGTGTGGATCCTAGGGCTTCTGAAGTAAACTGAAAAGGTGCCAGAGATCCCTTTAATCCGGATTTGTCGGCTTTACAAACCAATCTTTCCTGTCTGATTGGTTTGTAAAGCCGCCAATTCCAGGACTAGGATGTATTCTGGGATGAAAATCGTGCCCGGTTCTCCTTTATAAGGGAAGGATAATAATCTGCTTGTCTCTGAATATCTCATCCCGTCTCCCTAATAACCACAAGAAAAGGACTTTACGATAACCCAGTATCCAGTCTCCAGAGAGGGAACCCCTATACACCTGGTGAGCTGACCCATCCATCCCTTAAAGCAGCGGTTCTCAACCTGGGGGTCGCGACCCCTTTGGGGGTCGAACGACGCTTCCACAGGGGTCGCCTAAGACCATCGGAAAACACATATTTCCGATGGTCTTAGGAACCGAGACACCGCTCCTCGCCGCCGCCGCCGCCACCGCCGTCTCCAGGTGTGGGCGGGATGACATGCCGCCCCTGTCATCTGGACACACCTCGAGATCAATCCTCGCCTGTGATTGGCTACCGGCACTGTAGCTCAGGAGAGGCACACAGGCGGCCAATCACCGGCAAGGAGGTGGAGCTTGGAGAGGAGGAGCCGAGCAGCACCGCGAAGATCGAGCGAGTGAAGAGGAGGAGAGCGGCCGGAGAAGGAAGACATCTGACAGGTAAGTGTCAGTACCATGGGAGAGGGAGGGAGCGAGCGAGCCCAGGCTGGAGCAGGGGTCTGCAAGGTAAGTATCATTGGTGTCAGTGGGAATAGTGCCCCATCATTGGTGTCACTAATACCAATGATGGGGCACTATTCCTCCCACTGACACCAACGATGGGGCACTATTCCTCCCCCAAATGACACCAACGATGGGGCACTATTCCTCCCCCACTGACACCAAGGATGGGGCACAATTCATCCTCCCACTGACACCAACGATGGGGCACAATTCCTCCCCCCACTGACACCAAGGATGGGGCACTATTCCTCCCCCCACTGACACCAAGGATGGGGCACTATTCCTCCCCCCACTGACACCAAGGATGGGGCACTATTCCTCCCCCCACTGACACCAAGGATGGGGCACTATTCCTCCCCCCACTGACACCAAGGATGGGGCACTATTCCTCCCCCCACTGACACCTATGATGGGGCACTAGTCCCCCCACTGACACCTATGATGGGGCACTATTCCCCCCACTGACACCAATGCTGGGGCACTATTCCCCCCACTGACACCTATGATGGGGCACTATTCCTCCCCCCACTGACACCAATGATGGGGCACTATTCCTCCTCCCACTGACACCAATGATGGGGCACTATTCCTCCCACTGACAGCAATGATGGGGCACTATTCCTCCCACTGATACCAATGATGGGGCACTATTCCTCCCACTGATACCGATGATGAGGCACTATTCCTCCCACTGACACCGATGATGGGGCACTATTCCTCCCACTGACACCGATGATGGGGCACTATTCCTCCCACTGATACCGATGATGGGGCACTATTCCTCCCACTGATACCGATGATGGGGCACTATTCCTCCCACTGACACCGATGATGGGGCACTATTCCTCCCACTGACACCGATGATGGGGCACTATTCCTTCCACTGATACCGATGACGGGGCACTATTCCTCACACTGATACCGATGACGAGGCACTATTCCTCCCACTGACACCGATGACGAGGCACTATTCCTCCCACTGACACCAATGACGGGGCACTATTCCTCCCACTGATACCAATGACGGGGCACTATTCCTCCCACTGATACCAATGACGGGGCACTATTCCTCCTCCCACTGATACCAATGACGGGGCACTATTCCTCCCACTGACACCAATGATGGGGCACTATTCCTCCCACTGATACCAATGATGGGGCACTATTCCTTCCACTGATACCAATGATGGGGCACTATTCCTCCCACTGATACCAATGATGAGGCACTATTCCTCCCACTGACACCTATGATGGGGCACTATTCCCCCCACTGACACCAATGATGGGGCACTATTCCTCCCCCCACTGACACCAATGATGGGGCACTATTCCTCCTCCCACTGACACCTATGATGGGGCACTATTCCTCCCACTGATACCGATGATGGGACACTATTCCTCCCACTGATACCGATGATGAGGCACTATTCCTCCCACTGACACCGATGATGGGGCACTATTCCTCCCACTGACACCGATGATGGGGCACTATTCCTCCCACTGACACCGATGATGGAGCACTATTCCTCCCACTGATACCGATGACGGGGCACTATTCCTCACACTGACACCGATGACGGGGCACTATTCCTCACACTGATACCAATGACGAGGCACTATTCCTCCCACTGACACCAATGACGAGGCACTATTCCTCCCACTGACACCAATGATGGGACACTATTCCCCCCCACTGATACCAATGATGGGGCACTATTCCTCCCACTGACACCAATGATCGGGCACTATTCCTCCCACTGATACCAATGATGGGACACTATTCCTCCCACTGATACCAATGATGGGGCACTATTCCCCCCCACTGACACCAATGATGGGGCACTATTCCTCCCACTGATACCAATGATGAGGCACTATTCCTCCCACTGATACCAATGATGGGGCACTATTCCTCCCACTGACACCAATGATGGGACACTATTCCTCACACTGACACCAATGATGGGGCACTATTCCTCCCACTGATACCAATGACGGGGCACTATTCCTCCCACTGACACCAATGACGAGGCACTATTCCTCCCACTGACACCAATGACGGGGCACTATTCCTACCACTGATACCAATGACGGGGCACTATTCCTCCCACTGATACCAATGACGGGACACTATTCCTCCCACTGACACCAATGACGGGGCACTATTCCTCCCACTGACACCAATGACAGGGCACTATTCCTCCCACTGACACCAATGACGGGGCACTATTCCTCCCACTGACACCAATGACGGGGCACTATTCCTCCCACTGACACCAATGAAAGGGGCACTATTCCTCCCACTGACACCAATGACGGGGCACTATTCCTCCCACTGATACCAATGATGGGGCACTATTCCTCCCAATGACACCAATGACGTGGCACTATTCCTCCCCCCACTGACACCAACGATGGGACACTATTCATCCCACTGACATCAGTGATGGGGCGCTAGTCCTCCCACTGCAAAATTACAGTTATGAAGTAGCAACGAAAATAATTTTATGGTTGGGGGTCACCACAACATGAGGAACTGTATTAAGGGGTCGCGGCGCTAGAAAGGTTGAGAACCACTGCCTTAAAGGGATCTCTGGCACCTTTTCGGTTTACTTCGGAAGCCCTAGGATCCACACCTATCAAGTGAGGGATTTAACCCTATTCCTGCCCAGATTTGGATGACCTTGATGACATCAGGATTTTATAAATCAATGCGCATTATATTATGCGTTCCGGTGAGTGCGCATTTCTCCCACACCTGATTGCACAAGCACTGAATCTTAGAGGATTGCAGGATTCCTTTTTTGCACTAACAGTCACTTATGAACTATATATATTTTAATTTACTTATTTTAATATTTGATTGATCTTGTTGCTTTTATGTACCTAGTTTTTGCGCTTAACTTTATTTTATCTTGACTGTTTAAACAACAACAGGGCCATCACAATGCTGATAATTAAAAAGCTGGGAGGACTAATGTCTGGCAAATCAGATACAATGCTCCACTATATATTTCAAGTTTTTCAATTAATTATTATTTACAAAAAAATAAATCTAACGGGCATTTATGACCCTAGAATGATTTGCTTTAACACAATGACCACTAAGCTGTAAAATAAATATAGTTTACAGTAGAGTTATAAATGGCTTTTGTAAATCTCACTGTATATAAATGTATTATTTATTAAGTGCCTTCAAAACAGTGTTGACTCCTGGCTCCCACATGGATGGTGTTTCTCCAGAATGATTTGTCTTCTGTTTGAGTCTTTAATCTTTACAATGACATATTCTTGTTTTTATGATTGTATCCTTTCACCTTATTGTTGGTCATCCTCTTCTATTCCCTTCAAGCATAATTGTCTTTTCCAGTGAGTTAATTCTTTTTCATTGCATGTTCAAAATACGAAAGCCACAGCCAAGTCATCCTAGTCATCGGGGCTTCTAGTGAAAGATTGGTCTTGATTTGTTCAAGGATCAGTTTGTTTTACTTGCTGGCTAAGGTATTTATAGAATGCTTTGCTAGTGCCCAAATCCAAGGCATCGATACTTTTCCTCTTTCTTCTTCATTGTCCTACATTCGTATACACACAGAAATACAGAAAACACCATGGCCTTTTTCTGATCAGTGTGCTTGTAGACACATCAATACTTTGAGGTATTTTCTAGGTCATTCATCCTTGCTCTTCCAAGGGACAGTGTACATCATATGTCATGAATACTGGATCTATTGTTGTTAATAATTTTACTATAAACTTTGAACTTAGTTGTCTTTGCTTTAACGATAACTTTAGTTTTCTTAATACATAACTGAAGCCCCATATTTTCATATTTTATATTTTGTTCTTTAACTTTATATCATAAGGCTCTTTAAGCCCTTTACATTTTTAGCTATGAACATAGTGTCTTCAGCACCTAGAGGGTTGTTGATATTTCTTCCACCAATTTTGATACCTCTGTCCTCTTCTTCCAGCCCTGCTTCTCTCATTATATGTTCAGCATACTGGTAGAATAAGAATGGTAATCAGTAAATCAAGTATTGCTTTCTGTTTTGCACTTATGGGCTTCATCAATTGTATGTGTAATGATGTCTCTATAATTGTCAACAGTGTCCAATTTATATACGTTTGTGTATCTTTAGTCATGTTTTGTATGTATGCAATAATACATTTAATTTCAGAAAGCTATCAAGACCTTGTTAGATGCATAAAAGTATCTAGCATGGAATCCTTTACACAATGGGATTATTCCCATAAGACACACCAGATCACTCCAACCTCACGATGAGATGAATAATTGGTTAGAAAGTAAATGCAGGCTGAATGCTGAATAGGATTCAATATATAACTGACTTGTCTATTCTGTCAACCACCTGTGCCTATTACCTTTACAAACATTGCTTGGTATTTGCAATTGGAGTCTGGCAATCCAAAACATTCAGAATTGTAATATAAAATGCTCAATAATCTAGCCCTTCAGTATCATAAGCAGAGATAAGCAGCATGGTTGGTCAAGTCTTGTAAATTGCTGCATTAAAATAAAAAAAAAAATCTCAGTCAAACATAATCTTGTTTTTTAAAGCTAAGAAAAAAGAAATTGTAATTCACACATCAATCTCTATTTTTAACTTGCACAACCTAAAACTGGTTGTTATAATTAGCATTTCTGCAGTAGCTTTTATACATATCTCATTTCACAATCCATAGGTACTGTCAATGTTTAGATCTAGTTCTTTTCTTACTGATTATTTGTATTTTTTGCTAGAACATGTCCTGAGCTTTTTTTTCTGTGTTTGCCTTAAAGTTTTTTAGGGTTATAGTTATAGACCAACTTCAAGCATATCAAAAAAATAACCCCCTCTTCCCCCACAGTGCAAGGGTTAATTGCTTGTTAAGTCTAGTTGATAAAGGCTGAATCACTTACCTGTTTCCCTGCATAATGCAGTCCCCTTACCCCAAAGTGCTGGTATGTGGGTGGTTCCTCGGCATCATCACATACAATGCAGGGCTAATAACTGTGCATTGTAAGTGGTGAGGGTGAGCATGCAACCATGGCCAAGAGCAGCTTAGAGAGGAGACTGCAGGGGGCTGGTCACACTGCTGGAGGGACCCTGCTGGCATGAGTAAATGGATAAGTAATACAGTTTCTTCTGCAACTCGTACTGGATGTAATGACCATTTAATGTGCATGTGGGGGGGGGGGCACTGCAAGGGAATTTTTTTTGTACCTGGAGTTGGGCTTTATTTGCACAATTGTGATCACTTCCTGTTCATTTTTTGCCTTTTGCCTTATATAATCACTCCAACTGTTGTCTCCTTCTCATCAAGCTTCTTGCAGGTGGTCTTGTAGCCCATTCCAGCCTTGTGCAGTTCTACAGCCTTGTCCATGACATCCTTTCACAGCTCTTTGGTTATTGTTACTGTGGACACGTGTCTTTTATACATATATCGAGTTGTCGTTAGGAGTTCATAAGCTTCTTATTTGCACAATTTGGATCAGTTCCTGTTCATTATTTGCCTTACACATAGAGATCTGTAGAAAAATTAGCCTTCCTGGTTAAAATAGTTGTGATAAGATATCAGCCATATTAGAAGTGAATTGGTTTTGGTGAGTCCACAGATCTATATGTAATAAGCTAAAATGGCTGCGCAAGTCAAGCCATGCTTGCTTCTTATGCTTGTTATTTTTGTTTTTTCTTGATATTCTGTTTACAATATTGTCTTTATAAAAGTTTGCTGTGGCCAGTATCTCCAGTTAGGCTACATTCACACCGGCGATTAGATTGGTGTGAGTGGTGGCAGGAGCCTTCTGTTTATAGCTGTGGATGAGAGCAGGTAGGTGCAGCCACCAGCCCCATGCATTATAATGACAGGTTGCTGGCGACTGCAGCTATTTATGGCTCTCAACACAGCCAGCAATTACCTGCGGTGATCGCTGCTGGACACATACCAAGTGCATAAGCAGAAGATTACTGCCGCTACTATACTTAATTGCTGGTGTGAATGTAGCCTTAAGAAACGTGGGTAGAAAAAGGAGGAGAAAGGTATTTTTTGTTTAGATTGTAAGCCAAGGAGCAGGGCCCTCCTCACCTTCTTGTATTGAACTGTATTGTTGCTGTATTGTCTCCCGATATATTGTAAAGCTCTGAGCAAACTGTTGGCGCTATATAAATCCTGTATAATAATATAATAATAATATTACTCTGGAAGTAACATGCCTGGTGTCCTAGTTTAATCCAAATTTCACCGTCTGGTCACCCCATTTTCTTTTTCTTCCTTCCCTTAACTCTAACACTTCAGAGCTTAAATCTTTCATGTTCTCAGCAGTTTGGTTCCAGAACAATCTCCACATGTTACTCAACAATTGGAAAATAGGGGCATCATTGGGATAATTAAAAATCCCCTTCTCTAGCACCTCTAATACATCTACCTCTCCCACACATGCGCTTATTAACTGAATATTTAAAAAGAGGTAGCCATCCAAATTAATGTGGTTGAGCTGGGTAAAGGGGATTGGAGTTCATCAATAGGTACTTACTCCAATTTATTAATAATCCAAAAAATCACTAGATAGGAATTTTATATGTATTAGGAATGTCTGATCATCACTGCCAATGGTTCAAAACCTATGGAAAATAATAATGGGAATACAATTAATACATTTAATAAGGTATGTAATATATTAGGGGTTGTAGATTTATGTAGGCACTACAATCAAACAATTTGTTAAAGTTTTAGCTATTCATTTAACATCTGTTGTAAGCAAGGATATCAGGCGGTATGAGTCTTGATACATCATATCCTTACCTGTATAAGCAGGTTCAAGTGAGGACATGGAGAAGTGCTGGAGGTATATGCCTAAAGACAGGGTGTGGCATTAATGTTGCATTCTCAATGAACATCCTCCAGGGCAGACTTTTAACTAATTAATAATTTTACTCTAAGATTCCATTACTTAGCTCACTCTTTTCTTCAACTGAACACCGCAGACATCAGCTCTTTGATAAACTTCTTCCTCCATGTAGAATTTCTGAGCCGGTGCCACCAGTTCAGCACCTGTCACCTCGTCCCAGTGCCCCAACTACAGGTCATTGACTCTTTGCCCTGTCATCATTTGCTCCATCAAGCTAGATAATGTAGCTTCTGCCAGGATGTTCTCTATGTTTTGATCCCCCAAGGCCTTGCTCAATCTACTGTGACTCCCAGGCCAGGTCCCTAGGAGGTCCCGTACCGCAATCAGACCCAAATTGGAGTACCAGTCATTAGGGAAGGAGCACCAGAATTTAGACTCCTTTGCTACCGGGGGGACCTCTGTCACCTAAGGCAAGTCATGTCAGCTTCCCGGCAGGCATGCTGCTATATTGCACTTGGACACTTGTATTTGTAGGTAATCTGTATCTCCCAACTACAAAACCAGTAATGTTATCTGTTTTAGATAGTTACCTAGTTATTCATCCACTGTATATACAGTGGGGAAAATAATTATTTGATCCCCTGCAGATTTTGTAAGTTTGCCCACTTACAACGAAATGAAGGGTCTATAATTTTTATCACAGGTGTATTTTAAATGATAGAGACAGAATATCACCTAAAAATCTAGAAAAAAACACATGATACAAATATTGTAAATTGAGTTGAAGTTCTGTGAGTAAAATAAATGTTTGATCCCCAAGCAAAACATGACTTAGTACTTGGTAGAGAAACCCTTGTTGGCAAGCACAGAGGTAAGACCTTTCTTGTAGTTGGATACCAGATTTTACACACATCTCACGAGGGATTTTGATCCACTCTTCTTCACAGATCTTCTCTAAATCCTTATGGTTTCTTGGTTGTCGCTTGGCAACTAGAAATTTCAGCTCCCTCCATAAATTTTCTATAGCGTTATGGTCTGGAGACTGAGTAGGCTACTCCATGACTTTAATATGTTTCTTCTGGAGCCATTCCTTTGCTGCCTTGGTGGTATGTTTTGGGTCATTGTCATGCTGGAAGGCCCATCCACAACCCATCTTCAGTGTTATGGCTGAGGGAAGAAGGTTCTCGTCCAAGATTTTACAATACATGGTTCCGTCCATTGGCTCCTTAATGCGGCAAAGTCAGCCTGTCCCTTTAGCAGAGAGACAACCCCAAAGCATAATGTTTCCACCTCCATGCTTGACTGTAAGGATGGTGTTCCTAGGGTCATAGTCAGTATTTTTCTTCCTCCAAACACGACAAGTCGAAGTAACGCCAAAGAGCTCAATTATAGTCTCATCTGACCACTACACTTTCTCCCATTCCTTCTCTGAACCTTTCCTTCTCTGAACCAACTTCAGATGTACATGTGCCTTCTTGAGCAGGGGGGCCTTGCAGGCGCTGCAGGATTTCATTTTTCGCTCCAACAGTTGTTTCCTTCTTACCAAGCTTCTTGCTGATGGTCTTCTAGCCCATTCCAGCCTTGTACAGTTCTACAGTCTAGTCCATGATGTCCTTTAACAGCTCTTTGGTTATTTTTTATGATAGTAAGGTTTGAATTGAAGAAAGAGATACTGTGGACAGGTGTCTTTTATACACATAATGAGTTGTCGTTAGGAGCTCCTTTTTAAATTGACAGGACTAATCTGTGTACCACAGGAACACATTGCCAAACTGTGAGAACCAAAATTATTGTTGGTTGGTAGGGGATCAAATACTTATTTTACTCACTGAACTGCAACTTAATGTATAACATTTGTATCATGTGTTTCTTCTGAATTATCGGTTAATTTTCTGTCTCTATCATTTAAAATATACCTATGATAAAAATTAGAGACCCTTAATTTCTTTGTATGTGGGCAAACTTACAAAATCAGCAGGGGATCAAATAATTATTTTCCCCACTGTGTACCCTTTTGAGGCATATCAATCCCTACAGAATCAGTAGATTGTATCTACTGCATTAGAGATAGAAGAGGTACCAGACTGTGTACAAGTGTTCTTACACCACATGAACAAGAAGAATAACAATGTACTGTATACTCTGAATTTATTTAGACCATTGTGGACACCTCACTGTATCTAGCATAAAGTGTCTTTTGCAAACAAATTATAGCTGGCTGGTATTGTTTCAATAAATGGAAAATTGCATTCCTCTTAGTGGCATTTCCCATCCCTGGTATTTTCCAAGAGAGCACATGCGTACAACTATTCATGTTCTACATAAACATTCTATAAAAAAAATGTATTGAAATAACATGTATTCCACAATTCAAACAACACAATATGTGAAATAGTACTGTTCCCTACTGACAATAACAACTGCTTAAACCTGAGGGTTGATTTGCTAAAATTGAAGACTAGAGTGCAAAATCTGGTGCAGCTGTGCATGGTAGCCAATCAGCTTCTAACTGCAGTTTGTTCAATTAGGCTTTGACAAAAAAAAAACTGGAAGCTGATTGGTTTCTATATAGAGTTGCACCAGATTTTGCACTCTCCAGTTTTAGTAAATCAACCCCTGTTGTCAAAACCAAAAAAGAGTAAAAAATATTTTCCACAATTCATATCACACGGTATATGTAGATTATAATGTGGAAGTAACATTATTCCCTATTGATAATAATGAATGCATGAGTAGAAAAAGACCTGAAAGTGGGGACTTTTGAGGCACAACATCAGTATAAAACATAATTTATGCTATATCAAAATCTAGCATATGTGATATCTTCCTTTTACACATCAACAATACTGAATCATATAAAAGATAAAACGTTTACAACATCAAAGAACGGAATTTCTCTTCTCATATAATCCAATTCTTTATGCACTTTGGACTCATTCTTTTTAGGCTTGGGCTCAACGCTTCATGGACTTGATCCACTTCTTCAGGAGCCATCACCATATAAATATACAGTAATGATTACTGTATACATGTCATATCACTATAATGAAGTACAGGGGAGCTGGGATATACATTACTGTATACAGTTTTATATTTTGGACTCTTTATGGATATACATTACTGAGTAATGTATATCCCAGGTCCCCTGTACTGCATTATAGTGATATGACATATATACAGTACTTACTCCTTGAGTCCCCCGCGGCGGTGGAGAGGGTGTCTCCTCTCAGCGGAGGAAAGCGGACCTCTCCTGCACCTGTCCCCTCAGTGGCGGTGCCGAAGAAGCCGGAACCCAGAACTCGGACACCGGAACGCGGCTTCACAATGAGGCTTGGAGTGCAACCGCTCCATCATCTATGCTCGCCGCTAGAGAATTTCTCCTCACATTTGGCGAGCGGGCGAGCGGCTTTTTCAAGCCCTGTGCTAGAGTATACCAACTTCCATTTAGAGGTAATGTGTTTGTTTAATTTAAATATTCAGTTTTTTTTAGATTTATATAAATATAGTGTGGCTCGGATCCCACCATCTCCTTTGGGTCCCTAGAGGTTTTGGCCCCCTGGTTCTTCTCCCCTTGGCCCTCTGTGCACCCACGATATGATACTTTACTAACCTAGAATTAAAAATGAATTATTGACTGTATGTTTCTGCTTGTATTAGTAGTTAAAAGTATTTATATGGTGATGGTTCCTGAAGAAGTGGATCCAGTCCATGAAACGCGTTGAACCCAAGAATAAGCCCAAAGTCCATAAAGACATAGATTATATGAGAAGAGAAATGCTGTTCTTTGATGTTATAAACTTGTCATCTTTTATATGATTCAGTATTGTTGTTGTGAAATAGGAAGCTATCACATATGTTGGATGTAATAATGTTTTTTAATGATATTGTGCCTCAAATGTACCCACTTTCAGGTCTTTTTCTATTCATAAATATACATTATTAGGGATGTTGCACCAATACTGTATATATTTTAACATTGTTAATGGATGCATGAGGTTTATATTAAAAGGACCAGAAAAAGGCAAAACACACAATATTAATAAATCATAATGTGAAATAATATCAATCCCCATTGACAGTAATAACTGTAGCAACCCCGTTGACAATAACAACTGCAACAACAAACCTAATTAGGTGTGAAAGTCCTTTAAGTCCATTAGAGTCCTTTGGAAAGGCAAGAGTCCATAACTGTCAGCATAAGTCCATAATTGGTAGCATGAGTCTATACCCCTTGAAACCCCAACTGGGCTCCCACCAGGGATGGTAAAGCAGAAGAGTGGCAGCTACATCCTTTACAGCTCGGGGCCCTCAAGGGACTTTGTGACCTCTTTTTATAGGCTTTGAACTGCAAGGGGTGTTACTTCCCTGTAAAGGAAAGGAATACCTGGCCAGCAGAGCTAACCCTAGAAGAATGTTAAAAGACCAAAGAAGCAAACTTAAAATATCTGCCACATTTATATCACAAAGAGCATCATTACTTATTGATGATATAAGATGCTCAAGCTCGGTATTAAAGAATGTTTTTGATATAGGTTCTGTGTTCTATATGCTCTCATCCTGTAATTTATTATATACAACACCAAAAACAGTATGTAGCTGGGGACTTTTTTAAGGGGCATATAGATAAAGACACTACAATAACAATTATGTAAAAGGATAGAATGTTTTATACACCAATTTTTAAAACCACATGTAATGCATGTCCATTTTTTATCCAACAATCTATATGTGGACTCAACGTGTTTCAAATTATCTTCTTCAGGAGTACTTGTGAATTATATCACTATAATGGAACCCAATATCTTAAAATCAAGGATGTAAAAGGTCTGCTTGGACCATCGGTAAAAGGACCGGAAGCAATGGAGATAAAACAAACACTCAAATGTTCCTTCAGGAACAGAAGGACTACAACCTTTAGAAAAAAACAACTCGGGGAATTCATAAAGAATTCTGCCAGGGCACAGCAATAATTCATGTACCTGTCACAAATGGAGGTGAGAGGCAAAATTACAGGTCCAGGACATCACAATGGGGCAGAAAAAAACATTAAGAAACATTTTTATGAATAATAGATTAGAGGTTCATTAGGAGTAGATGATATAGATTACTTTTGGAGAATGATAACATCGCTTGTTGTCACTTTAAGAATATGCATTTTTTGTTTTAAAGCAGTGGCCTCCAAACTGTGGCCCTTTGCTTGCTTTTATGTTGCCCTTGGGGCATTATTCCCCCCCACTGTCCGCAACAGTAGGGCATAATTCCTGCCACTGACACCAACAAAAGGATACTTCCTCCTATTGCTACCATTGACACCAATGATGGGGCACTATTCCTCCCATTGACAACAGTGATGGGGCACTATTCCTCCCATTGACAACAATGATGGGGCACTATTCCTTCCATTGACACCAAGGATGGGGCACTATTCCTCCCACTAACACCAACAAAGGGATGCTATTCCTACCACTGACATCAAAGATGGGGCACTATTCCTCCCATTGATACCACTGATGGAGCACTATTACTCCCTCTAATACCAACGATGGGACACTGTTTATTCTCATTGATGCCAGGACATTTTCTTCTCCCACTGGCCACAGTCTGGCTTCCCAAAAGTTTGAAGGACAGTAAATTGGCCCTTTGTTTAGAAAGTTTGGAGACCCCTGTTTTAAAGGATAAACCACATCCTTCATATTACTTATTCTCCCTTCCAGAACCAAGATTTTTTTCCCTATTTTCTTTTTTTTTTGTCATTTCTACTAATACATATTTCCTCTCCAATTGCTTGCATTTTTTTCAATGAAGTACAAAGCCATATTTTTGCACTCACATTTTTTTTGTCAATTTAAACATCTCTCAATGCAGTCTTGTTCTCACCCTGTAATTGTTCAGAGATAGCTGAAGAGATTAATGTGCTCTCTGAATTCTGAGAATCACTCGCCTCCTCAAAAATCAATCATGATGTATCAGAATGATCCGGGTCTGTCATTTCTATTGTAGAAATAGAGGTCACAATTTGAGTTGTAACATTATCTGTATTATGTGCTCCCTTTAACACATACCCCCAGGCAAACAATTCCAGCATAGCCTGCCATCCCTTTCCTCTTATTCCTTTTTTTGCAGTTTTCCCACACCGGCATATCTGCGCTGTCCTATAAGAGCCTTACTGGTGTATGCTCCTCTTCTCTTGGCTTTTCAGACATCTCTGCTGGCAACCAAAAGCTCCATCAAATGAGAAACAAACTAAAAGACTAAACAGGACTATGCTGGTGCTAGTAGTGCCCCTGTGTGGAGTACTGGGCTATGCTGCTACCTTTAATGCCCCGTACCAGGATACTGAGCTGTGCTGGTACCAGTAGTGCTCTGTACAGGAGACTGGGCTGTGCTGTTTCCAATAATACTCCTGTACAGGGCACTTGTACTGTGTTGTGCTGCTACCAAGAATGCTTCTGTGCAGGGTACTGTGTTGTGTTGGTACCAAGAGTGCTTCTGTGCAGAGAACTGTGTTGTGTTGGTACCAAGAGTGCTTCTGTGCAGGGTACTGTGTTGTGCTGTTACCAAGAATGCTTCTGTGCAGGGTACTGTGTTGTGCTGTTACCAAGAGTGCTTCTGTGCAGGGTACTGTGTTGTGCTGTTACCAAGAATGCTTCTGTGCAGGGTACTGTGTTGTGCTGTTACCAAGAGTGCTTCTGTGCAGGGTACTGTGTTGTGCTGTTACCAAGAGTGCTTCTGTGCAGGGTACTGTGTTGTGCTGTTACCAAGAGTGCTTCTGTGCAGGGTACTGTGTTGTGTTGGTACCAAGAATGCTTCTGTGCAGGGTACTGTGTTGTGTTGGTACCAAGAATGCTTCTGTGCAGGGTACTGTGTTGTGTTGGTACCAAGAATGCTTCTGTGCAGGGTACTGTGTTCTGCTGTTACCAAGAGTGCTTCTGTGCAGGGTACTGTGTTGTGTTGGTACCAAGAGTGCTTCTGTGCAGGGTACTGTGTTGTGTTGGTACCAAGAATGCTTCTGTGCAGGGTACTGGGCTGTACTGGTACCAAAAATGCTTCTGTGCAGGGTACTGTGGTGTGCTGTTACCAAGAATGCTTCTGTGCAATATGCTGTGTTATGTTGGTACCAAGAATGCTTTTGTGCAGGGTACTGTGTTGTGCTGGTACCACAAATGCTTCTATGCAGGGTACTGTGGTGTGCTGTTACCAAGAATGCTTCTGTGTAGGGTACTGTGCTGTGCTGGTACCAGTAATGCTTCTGTGCAGGGTACTGTGTTGTGCTGGTACCAAGAATGCTTATGTGCAGGGTACTGTGGTGTGCTGTTACCAAGAATGCTTCTGTGCAGGGTACTGGGCTGTACTGGTACCAAGAATGCTTCTGTGCAGGGTTCTGTGTTGTGCTGGTACCAGGAATTCTTCTGTGCAGGGTACTGTGTTGTGCTGGTACCAAGAATGCTTCTGTGCAGGGTACTGTGTTGTGCTGGTACCAGTAGTGCTCCTATGCAGGATAGGTAGCGCCAGACTCACCAGAAGTGCTTCTATATAGCACAAGACTCAACACAAGGTGCTCAAAGCACCATAGCAGTCTGAAGCCACACAACATAGAATAATCAGTACCCTACAGGAGCTGGGGAACCAGGTCACTTCCTCCTACTACACCATTCAGAGTACAACCCCAACTCTCATCCCCCCACAGCCTGTTAGGAAAGGAATTTCCCTGGGGTAAATAAAAAGTGATAAAACGAGTGCTTTAAAACATAAGAAAGCAGCTTGCATAAGATTAACCCCTAAAATCCTAAACATTAATAATATCAAAGAATGCAGCGCTCATAATAAAGTGCAATGGAGACATATGATGCAAAATCTTATGCGCTAGAAAAAGTGAACATATGAGTGATGTCTTTAATAAAGACAATAATTGGTAAAATGTGACATCATTTCATAGTGACACAACAATCAACAACCAATTTGATATATATATAATGTGCTGTTCTCCTCATATTTGTTATTTAACTGTGCATTGTATCACCAATTCTTATTTCACCATGTTGTTTCTATGTCTTGATCTGTTGCTGCCATCTGCTGGCCAGAATTTGCATGCTGCATGCCTTTGTTATAGCTAGTAAGTGTTTTCTCTGCTGGGCGTGGTTTTAGGCAAGCCTTGGTTCTGGTCACTTCCTGCAGCCATTTTATCTGCTATATAGCTGTGTGACAGGACATTCATTACCCTGGGCTTGTGAAGGCATCAGTTTTTGACCAGCAGTTAGCCTCAGGAAAGATATCGCAGGACAGCATCAATACCTCTACTACCTTACAGTATTGTATCACTGTTTGTCGCTGTATTTTGGACCAAATAAACCCACGCTGATTTCATTCCCGTGTATACGTTTGGATCCATCTAACCTGAACATCTGCTGGTCCGGTCTGCTCCACTGCTTGGATACGAAGGTAGGAAGTTACACAGCCATTATTAGATATACCTTCATTCGCCTTCATGTGGGGACAGAACAGTCAAAAACTGCCTTAAAGTCCATACCCCGCTACAGATTCCCTCAGAGTCCAGTACCACACTCAGGAATCTCCCTAGCAACAGGCCCACTTGCAGCAAATCTGCCCGGCTACAGTGCACGTTCCACAAGCCTATGCGGAAGCACTGCGCATACGCAGTATCTATAGTCTCGCCTGGAAGTCCTCCACAACTCGCCAAGCCATTCCTAAAGTCCTATATTAACTTTTCCTCGCATAATAGAAGTACTGTTTATGCACGCTCCTTACATTGCTGTGGCCCGCAAAACCCCGCAATTCACTCTAAACATCTTAGAAATTTTATCAAAGTGCCCTATCGGAGCCGTGCTGCGATTTTCAGCGCCCAATTCAAAACTTCATTTTCTTAAAGGGACAGCGCACCTTAAGTCAAAATGGCCGAAAAGGACTTTGCACAGTTCCCCAGTGATGAACTAAAGCAAATACAACCTGATACTGATCGTTATGAAGGGCAGGGAACAGAATCCACACTTCCAGCAGAACAAGTCGTACGACCAAGACGCTCTCTGAAACCGACAGTAAAAGTCATTGAAAATTATCACACCACGAAAGATGAGCTATGTGATAACCTGGAGGAACAATGGGAACGAGTTTCCTCCCTCATGTCCGGACTTAAATCCTCCTCAGGTGATGCCACAAGCTTACAAGTTGCCATCGGGCGGCTGGACACAGCTCATGAAAGATACAATAAACTGTCCACAAGGTATATAACCTTTCTAAAAGACTCTAATATCGATGAAGCCCTATCACAACTGAGCAAGGCAGAATCAATAGCCAGACAAAGAGACGTCATGGTGCTGGATGTTAAAGGTAAAGCGGAACTCCGTATCTCGCATTTGCAAGAAACTAAGTCACACAGATCAAATTCATCTAAACATTCCTCTCGGTCATACAGATCATCGTGCTCAAGAAGCTCAGCCTTGAGCGACAGATTACTAGAGGCCCGCATAAACGCAGAGCAATCCAAAGCGAGACGCTCCTTCACAGAAAAAGAAGCTCTTGCAAGGGCAGAGGCCAAGAGGGCAGAAGCAGAGGCAGAGGCCAAGAGGGCAGAAGCAGAGGCAGAGGCCAAGAGGGCAGAGGCAGAAGCAGAGGCCAAGAGGGCAGAAGCAGAGGCTCGAATAAAGATTTTCGAATCAGAGATGCAGGAGGAAATTGCATTAGCTAAAGTAAGACTACTTGAGCAAGCATTGAGCCAAGGTCTTGATCCAGTCTGCTCGCTACCACAGGAGATAGATGATCCAGTTGATCGCACCAGTGACTATGTACTGAATCAGTTATCTGCGCCACCCCCAGTTTGCAGTACCGTCCAAGCCGAGAACACTGAAACCTCCAAGTCAGCTCTACCTGCGGTACCAGTGCCACCCACAGCACCCGAGCAACCTAATAACCGTTACCCGGAAGTGCCCTCTCAAGGACGATTGTTACAGAAAGATCGCTATCAGGCGTTTTCTGGCCTACCTCCACAGCTCAAGCAGCAGTCATCACAATATACAGAAGCTAAACGAAAGCTTAACCCTGCAGCTACATCATTCTACCCGGAAGCATCTCACCCCTTCACACCAGGCAGCCAATACGCCCCAGGGGCATCACAAGTCGTCATGGCAACAAGCAGTGAGAAATCAGATATGTCTGAGTTTGCCAGGTTTATGGTGAGCAGAGAGCTAACCAACACCAGTCTCTCAAAATTTGATGACCGTGCAGAGAGCTACAGAGCTTGGAAGGCAACCTTCAAGGCCGCCATCGCTAACCTCAACCTAACCGCAGAGCAGGAGTTTGACCTCTTGATCAAATGGCTGGGCCCAGGCTCCACAAATCGTGTCAAGAGCCTCAGAACTGTCTATGTGGGACAAGCAGAAGCAGGTCTTGCTGTCGCCTGGCAGAGACTCGAACGTACCTTCGGCAGTGCAGAAGCAATAGAGAAGGCCCTATTCAAGAGACTGCAGAACGTTCCAAGGATCAATCTCAAGGATGTCCAGAAGCTTCAGGATTTAAGTGATCTGCTCATGGAACTGGAGCTTGCCAAGGGTGACCCTCGTCTGTCTGGGCTTTGCTACCTGGATACAGCTCATGGAGTGAACCCAATTGTCGTGAAGCTACCATACAGTCTGCAAGAAAAGTGGGCGGCATCAGTCTCAAGGTACAAAAGAGAGCATGACATCACCTTTCCCCCATTTATTCACTTCTGTAGATTTATCGATGAACAGTCCTAGATGAGGAATGACCCCAGCCTCGACTTCCTGGAGTTCAACACTACAGCTTCAGCAACATCATCGTCAAGGTATGAAAGCATCATGCATAAACACAAAGACTTCAAGAGCAGCGTGAGTGTTAGAAAGACTAACCTACCATCTCCTGCAGTACCCACGGGTAAACAGTACACCACCTCATCAGGAGATAAGACCTTCAATCGTGAATGTCCCATTCATAAAAAACCACACTCTCTGAACAAATGTAGAGGGTTTAGATTCAAAACCATACTGGAGCGCAAGAAAATCCTCACCGAGCTCGGGGTATGTTTCAGATGCTGCGCTTCATTGGAGCACATGGCTAAGGACTGTAAATCTGTCATCAAGTGTGAGGAGTGTCATAGTGAAAGACATGCCTCAGCTATGCACCCAATCCCACTCTCCAGAGATTCACCCACTGCCGTCACCACCAGTCCTGCTCCAAGTCATGGCGGGGAGCCCCAAAATTGCGCTAATGCAGCGACTGCTGTTTCCTGCTCATGCTTGGATGTATGTGGGGAGGGCCAGTGTGAGAAATGTTGTGCCCGAATATGCCTAATCAAGGTCTACCCAGAGGGACTACCAGAAAAGGCAGTAAAAATGTATGCCATCATCGACGACCAAAGCAACCGGTCCCTAGCAGGTCCTAAATTCTTTGAAGCCTTTGGAATAAAGGGACCATCCGAACCCTATACCTTAAACACCTGCTCGGGCCGCATAGAGACTAGCGGCAGAAGGGCACAAGGATTCATCGCTTCTCCAGTCAGTGGGGATACGGAAATACCCTTACCGACGCTGATCGAATGCGATCAAATACCCAACCATAGGGATGAGATTCCTACCCCAGAAGCTGCAGTTCACCAACCTCACCTAAGGCACCTAGCCTACGTTATCCCACCTATGGACATCAACGCCGAGATTCTACTCCTGCTCGGCAGAGACAATCTAAGGGTACACAAGGTGCGTCAACAGTGTAATGGTCCTGACTATGCACCATACGCCCAGAGACTGGACTTGGGATGGGTAATCATAGGAAATGTATGCTTAGATCAACCAGGAATTGACTCTTTCAAAACGTACGTGCGTGCAGATGGACGCACAACTTGCATTAAGCCGTGTCCTCATCACTATGAGGTGAAGGAGAAGTCTCCAGGCCTCATACAACCACCTGACGTCATTACTCCCCTCTTTGCCGACAACTTGGGGAGATCAGTCTTTCATACAACCAAGGACGACGATAAAGTAGCCTTGTCAGTAGAGGACAGAGAATTTGTCGAGATAATGGACAGTGAGTTCTTTAAAGACGAAACCAATCACTGGGTTTCTCCATTACCCTTCCGAGCTAACAGGGTAAGACTCCCGAACAACCGGGAACAAGCTCTGTCTAGATTTAACTCTCTTCAGCGTACCATGAACAGCAAGCCTGAAAGGAGAGAACACATCGTTGCCTTTATGGATAAAATATTCCGTAACAACCATGCAGAACCAGCTCCATCCTTAAGGAAGAACGACGAGTGCTGCTACTTGCCTTCATTCGAAGTATATCATGCCACTAGACCTATGTCTGTAGGTTCCTTTACTAACTCTACTTGGCTTACAGGTCCGGAGTTTCTGCTAAGACAGGCGGACGAATGTGTACAGGAAGTTTTCAGCATCCAGGATCCGGATAATGATCCAGAAATCTGCGCTGAAGTCAGTGTATTGGTCACTGGAACAAAGCAAATCTCCAGCCTTGGTAGCCAGCGCTTTGAACATTTCTCCAGTTGGATGAGACTCGTCAGGACTATCGCAAGGTTAGTGCACATAATGTTATCACAATACTCACAAAGATAAGGATTGTCACGGTTGGCACGTCTGCCATAAACCCTTCTCTGCGGAGAACATCTCTCATAGTGAGTCCCTCATAATACGTCACGTCCAACAAGAGGAATTCAATGTAGAATGGAAGTGCTTATACAACAAACAGCAGATTCCAATAAAAAGCCCTCTTGCCAACTTAAATCCAGTTATTGACAGTTTTGGCTTGCTCAGAGTTGGTGGTCGTTTGAATCAAGCCCACCTAAGAGTTGCAGATCAAAATCCTCTCATCATTCCCAGCAAACACCATATCACCGTCTTGCTGATCCGACACTACCACAAAAAGACTGAACACCAGGGCAGGCAAATCACTGAGGGCAAGTTACGGTCTGCTGGCCTTTGGATTATAGGTATGAAAAGACGTGTGGCCCAAGTACTGCATGACTGTGTTCACTGTCGCAAAGCTAGAGGAAAACAACTACACCAACAAATGGCTGATTTGCCTGCGGACAGACTATGTACAGAGCCGCCTTTCACCTACGTTGGCCTAGACGTCTTCGGGCCATGGATGGTGTCCGCACGCAGGACCCGTGGCGGTCACGCAAACAGTAAGCGTTGGGCTGTACTATTTACTTGCATGAGTGTGCGAGCCGTTCACTTAGAGGTCATAGAATCCATGGACACATCCAGCCTTATTAATGCCTTAAGACGGTTCTTTGCAATCAGAGGACCAGTGAAACAGTTGAGGTCTGACCGTGGAAGCAACTTCATTGGAGCCTGTAGAGAACTGAACATAGACACCAAATCCATTCAAGATCACTTGGCGGAAAAGGGTTGCACCTGGATTTTCAATCCTCCTCATAGTTCCCACATGGGGGGCTCCTGGGAGAGAATGATCGGCATCTCACGCAACATCTTGAATTCTATGTTGATGGATGTAAACTCTTCAAGACTCACACATGAGACTCTAGTCACCCTTCTCGCTGAAGTTTCAGCCATCATCAATTCTAGACCCCTCGTGCCAGTATCTATGGATCCTGGAACACCAGCTGTACTGACTCCAGCTATCCTACTTACCCAAAAAACTGAGATTACGCTAATGCCTAGTGGAGAATTTACTCATGCGAATATCTACCAAAAACACTGGAAACGTGTACAATACCTAGCTGATTACTTCTGGAACAGGTGGCGAAAGGAGTATCTCAATATTCTTCAAGGAAGAAGAAAGTGGCAACACCACAAACCGAACCTAAAAGAAGGTGACCTCGTGTTAATGAAGGAGCAACATACCGTACGGATTGACTGGCCTATGGGACTAATTACAAAGGTTCTTCCTAGCAAGGATGGCAAGGTCCGTAAAGTGGAGTTGAAGATCTTCAGAAAGGGTGAGCTTAAAATATTCGCAAGGCCAATTAATGAACTCATTTTGATACTACCCATCGAGAACATTCCTGCTGGGTGAACTCTACTGAACTTGAACTTTGTGGTTCTTCTCTATTCCAACTCGGAATCTACTATATTGTTATGTTTATTGCATTCTAACATGTTCTTTGTTACAGGTTGTTTTATATTTTATGGACATTCGTCATAGTGAAATCCCTTATGGAATTTCAGACGGGGAGTGTGCTGTTCTCCTCATATTTGTTATTTAACTGTGCATTGTATCACCAATTCTTATTTCACCATGTTGTTTCTATGTCTTGATCTGTTGCTGCCATCTGCTGGCCAGAATTTGCATGCTGCATGCCTTTGTTATAGCTAGTAAGTGTTTTCTCTGCTGGGCGTGGTTTTAGGCAAGCCTTGGTTCTGGTCACTTCCTGCAGCCATTTTATCTGCTATATAGCTGTGTGACAGGACATTCATTACCCTGGGCTTGTGAAGGCATCAGTTTTTGACCAGCAGTTAGCCTCAGGAAAGATATCGCAGGACAGCATCAATACCTCTACTACCTTACAGTATTGTATCACTGTTTGTCGCTGTATTTTGGACCAAATAAACCCACGCTGATTTCATTCCCGTGTATACGTTTGGATCCATCTAACCTGAACATCTGCTGGTCCGGTCTGCTCCACTGCTTGGATACGAAGGTAGGAAGTTACACAGCCATTATTAGATATACCTTCATTCGCCTTCATGTGGGGACAGAACATATAAAAAGTCTTAAAATATTCAAATAAAATTTTCAAATGAAATGCACCAGTTTTCCCGGGAACTTGCGTCAATAGTAAAATGTGCTTGTGACTTCAGTGATATGAAGAAAAAAGGGGTGTGCTTGCACTCACCAGACGTATATTAATAATGCGCATGTAATATATGTAGTCATCTAGGACCCGATGGATAAATGGCACTCCAATGGCACTGAAAACAACCTGGGTGAGACCTCCGGACCTCTTAGTAGACCCTTTTAATGGATGGGGACTCCTCGCTGTCGTTAGTACCCAGTAGTAGGAACACCACCTTTAGTAGCTCAACGTAAAGCCACCAAGTCAAAGGGCTAATATAGTGTAGCAATTTTTATTTGCCAATGATGGTATACAGATTAGAGTAGCATACTAATATGATATGCTGTAATAACAATCAATAGCCATAAGTAAACATTGGTGGGTAGCAGCAGCTACAACTGGGTGGGTAATATAGTCAGTAAAGATGAACATGCATGCAAGTCAGGAACCAAAATGGTCACTGATTTAGCACATAGCTCTCAGCAGCTCTCAACAGTAGACTAGGACATCGGTGCGGCAAGCCAGTACCCTGACGCGTTTCGTGCAATGGCACATTGACAATGACAGTGTCGTTGGAGTACCATTTATCCATCGGGTCCTAGATGCCTACATATATTACATGCGCATTATTAATATACATCTGGTGAGTGCAAGCACACCCCTTTGTTCTTCATATCACTGAAGTCATGAGCACATTTTACTATTGACATTAAGTTCCCGGGAAAACTGGCGCATTTCATTTGAAAGTTTTATTTGAATATTTTAAGACTTTTTATATAAATCAAATTGGTTGTTGATTGTTGTGTCACTATGAAATGATGTCACATTTTACCAAATATTGTCTTCATTAAAGACATCACTCATATGTTCACTTTTTCTAGCGCATAAGATTGCGCATCATATATCACCATTGCACTTTATTATGAGCGCTGCATTCTTTGATATTAATTTCCCTGTGGTGCATGGAGTTCTAGGCGGTAGTGGAGTGGTAATTTTTCAAAACTTGCTCATCTACAATATTACAATCCTGTTTGGTATTAAAATCATGTAGAGATTTTATCTAAAGGTTTGTTTCACCTAAAATTATATATATGTTCTGAATGCGGTTCTTAGCCAACAATTACAACAAAGCAGACATGTGGATGCTCAACAGTGTTTTAATTATTATGTTTACTGTAACCATTACGGTATGTAAATGAACCCAAAACTCAGCTGGATTACATTCTTTGTACTATATGTTCCTTATGGCACTTAAACAGTGCAGTACATCATACTAGCTATTTGTGCCAATTCTCCCTTTCACAGTCTGAGCTGGATTGGAAGAGGCTGATACCAGATAATGTTTTGTTAATTATACTGCTTGCATTTAGAAATATACTGTATTTAATTATGTAATCATTACAAAATAAAATAATATATTAATGTTATAATAATAAATGCAATCTGTGTGTATATATATGTCTTTTAGGCTGCAAGCACACTGGCCTGGACAGCAAACCAAGTGCTACCAATGTTTAGGGTAGCATGCTCCCAGGGGCCAATGCCCAGAACATAGATTGCTTGCATTCTGGGCTTTCATCCCTGGGCACATTCTTCCCTAAATGTTAGTAGCAAGGCATGACCTGGTGATATGCTACTGGCGGGACACAGATTTGGCTGTGCTCTAATTCCTGGGAAAGCTCTTTTGGGCAGACCTATTTGGAAATTTGGTGTTGGGGCAGTTATACTCAGGGATGCAGGCCAGTGTGTAATACTCTGATTGTTTTGGAAAACATCCTGTTTTCTTTCATCTAAATCTTTTGCAATAGGTTTTGGTTTCTACACTTCCTTAGTGGCTGCCTCCTCTGTGATTTCATAAGCCTTTCCACAAGCTGGGTAGGAGAACCTGGAGAGAACACAACTATCATTCTGGCTTGGTGTTTTATGTACCAGCCTGGTTTTGTTCCAGGTGGAATATTGCCTCTTCTTATCCTGTTGACGCAAAGCAGCTCTCTTTATAGGTCCTGAAGAAGTGGGATTTCTGTGAAACGCGTAGACATTTGCTAAACTGTCCAAACTATGATTTACATTTTTGTGTATGAATTTGTGTTTTGTGGTTGCCTTTACATTTTGTACAAAATAAAATATGTTTTTATGACCAAGGGTAAGTTGTGAGAACTCCTATATATAACGCTGGTGAGGTACACTTACCCCTTAGAGAGGTTTTTGTTTTGTTTTTTGACTAGTGCAAGGCATGGTACCTAGCAGTGTTACCGTGTAGGAACTAATATTGGGTCCTAACCAAGTTTTGCTATATTAATGTTAGTAGCACTTGGTGCATCATCCAGCTACAGCAGCTGTCAGCCTGTCATACAGTTTAATAGGCTGTTGGCAGTGCGGCTGGACAGTATACTGATGCTTTCACCTGAACTTAAACACCAGAGCCTCGTGTACTGGAGCTAAACACCCAGTGTGCAGGGGCCTTATAGGAGATTGAATACTTCTGCTTACATCCTTTTTTTTTGTCTGACACCATCACCAGAACCAGGAGTAAGTGGGAACCTCTCCAGTGAGGCACAGACAGCAATAAAAAATTTCCTGATTTCCATCACTATGTTGTAATCAACACTAAAAGAAAACATTTTGGCTGGAGTTGGGCCTTTGAAGTACGTATGCATGGAACTATTTATCCTGTACGTGATTTTATGATTTTCTTCTGATAGACAGATATTAAACTTTTGTCTTCTTTGTTGTAATGGTTGGCTAAGAATGAAGTGTTTATATTGGCACACTTGGCCTTAATATTTGAAACTCCCAAGTTTAGAGTGGCATTCTTTTTGTGTACATTTGTGATGGAAAGAAATAATCTGTATATGTTCAGGGGTGTGAAAATGTTCTTTTGTTAATGCTGTAATCCATTATTTTAAGATACAAGCACATATTTACTGAACTGGTTACTTAACAGAAATTAGTCTTTTATTGTGAGTGTTTAAAATAAATTATGATATCATAGTGTTAGGAACTGGCTTCAGTGTAATTCCACTAATTTATTTAATTTGCAGCGCTGATAACTACTTTGGGCACACGTGAATCTTCCAGCAATAAACTGAGGCTGATTCACTAAGACTGAGTTCACATCTATCCATGTCCACTTTGATAAAGTTTTAGAGCGTCTTTTTAATGTGCGATGCACTGCATTTTACATGTTTTCATTATTGTATTGGGCATCACAGTTCATGAAAATGGACAGAGAATCAGACATGCCTACTTTTTATCAACACACCACAATACAGCTCGCAGATATGAACGGACTCATTGGAGTCAGTGGGGTGGGATTACTAAAGGGAAATAGACTGTGCACTTTGCAAGTACAGTTGCACTCATTTTCCTTAGTAATAGTAATGTGGTAAAATTTCACTTTGTAAATAATACCCAATCAGGTGCAAGGAAAAAAAAACATATTTGCTTGCATAAGATTGGATGATGGAAATCAGCAGAGTTTTACCACATTGACCAAACCCTTGGGAAAATGAGTGCAACTGTACTTGCAAAGTGCAAAGTCTCTTTGCCTTTTGTAACTCAACCTCATTATTTCACTGAGGAATGCAGTACAGGTAGCAAATATGGTGTTTTTCTGTTTTTTTAAACAGGTATGTATTATGAGCTATGTAGAATGTACAGTATTCAGCAGGTTTCATTTTTTTTTAATTCCCATTATACTGCTTATGTGGAAATGTCTACCCATAGCTGAGGGACATACACTAGGGGTGACGTCACTGGGGAATCGCTGATTCAGAACTTTTAAAATCTTTTAAATATTTGCCTGTAGGTCTGTGTGATGTAGGAAGAATCACCAAATACAGGAATCCATGCAATGATGATTATGTACACATACATTAGGGAGAATTTAAAAATTCACATCCTCCGACCTACTATTGTTTCCAAGCTATAGTGTACTTGGTGGTCCCCTGAGAAGATGCACATGTGGTAAGCCTTACAATAAGGATGATGGGCAAGTAGTATAGAAACAGCCATTGCTCTGTATGGCCAAAAATTACCAAAAATGCCCTTAAAAGGTCAAAGCAATGAAAAATCAGTGTATGTAAGATTATGTTGTGTAACAACAGAGCAAAGTCATCCTCTGACCTGCTGAGGCCTAGGCAGGTGATCCAAGGGGCACACTGAAGTCCCCTAGTTTGGGACTTCCAAGGTACCACCTGACAAAGGGAAACACCCTGAGAATGACCCAGCCTGGCATCACAGAAATTATGCTGTCTTATTACAATCCGCTACTGGTCTTGCTCACCTACAGACTCAGCTAAGCCCTAGTCCAAACAGCCACTTCCAGGAGAAATCCCTATAGAGGTTAGAGGAAGGAGCAGTCCACGCAAGAAGTCTCTTTTCAAAGGTTTACTAAACTGATAAGTGCAGTTCGGTCTCCCATAAAGGGCAGAATTGTACAAGCCTGGTCACAATGTCTCAGGGAGTATCTCACTACAGGATCATGGTATAAGGAAAAATGCTAGGACTTGTTTAAAAGGAGGAAAGGAAGGTTTGGTGGTATAGTTGTGTTATGTCTAGACATACACTTTCATTGTTACCACTGCTACTATTTATATAGAACTCACACAATAATCAAGTGTTCTATTGAGTTTATTGCTTACACTTTTTTGGGTTCCTTATGGTGTTACTTTTCTTTCACAGCCTATGGAAAACAATGCTAAGAGTGAAAGCAGAAGAATGTGTTTTACCACCACGGATAAAAACTTCCTGCATCTGGATGAAGAGTACTGTCTGGACATCACGTATTACTTTAACTAAACAATTAAAGTGCAAGTTCGAGTACAAGATATTGGATCCATGCATTCAGGATTGTTAAACTTATCGCTTTTGCATAGCGATAATTGTAATAATACTATGTCCTCACTGTTTATTCCCATGGGTCCAGAGAACATAACCAACCAACCTTCCATGGCAGAGACACTGTACTGGAATAATCATACCATGCTATTCAAACCAGTTTTCAATATGGTAATCTCACCCATAACTATCATAATATCAATAATTGGTTTATGCGGAAACAGCTTAGTTGTGTGGTACCTCTCTTTTAAGATAAAGAGGAACACTTCCACAATCTATATCTTTAACCTTGCCATGGCTGATGCTGCCTTTCTGCTATTTGTCATTGTATTGACTTTTGTTGCTATGGTTTTTACCCTGGCCCCAGGATTAGAAGACCACTATGAAGATATTAATTTTATCAATGTGATTGATACACTCATCCAAGCTTGCATTTTTGGATACAATACCAGCTTAGGCCTTCTTACAGCTATAAGCATTGAAAGATGTCTGTCCGTCCTATTTCCTATCTGGTATCACTGCAACAGACCAAAGCATCTATCGTCTGTGGTGTGTGCCTTCATATGGGTCACTTCTTGTCTGTTTAGTGCACTTGAGGTAGCTTTTTGTTACAATGTTACATACAACCGCACAGGCCTGAAAAATGGATCTGGTAAGGAATGTAAAGTTGTCTTTATTATTATCTGTTGTTTTAGCTTCATTGTCTTTATTCCATCCATGACAGTATCAAGCTTGATTCTGCTTATTAAAGTATGGAAACGTTCTCATCAACGGCAACCTAAGAAGTTATATGTGGTCATCACAGTGACAGTCATTTTCTTCCTTGTGTTTGGAATGCCCATGCGAATCCTGCTACTAGCATGGTACAAACACCATATTATGCCACCTTTCCCCATGATGGATTTATTTTCTTTGTTCTGCTCTATGAACAGTGCCATAAATCCTTTTGTATACTTCCTTGTTGGTCGCAGAGGCACCCATGGTGGAAAGTTAACACTCCTAGCTATTCTTCAGGCTGTATTTCGAGATGAAGGATCACAGTATAAAAGAGAACAAAGAAAAATATCAGCTGAACCAGAGACAGTAATGTGAAATTGCCATGGATGAAAGGTTGTATGTATCCTCTTTGGTGAGACAGATAACTGGAATCAGGAAAGTTGGGTTTAGGTTTTAATTTGCCTGGTTTCCATGGATTACCACTTATCATCATCACAGCTGTTTGCACTCTGTTGTCAAACGTGTTTTTTAAGCTGGGGGTATAATGACAGATTATTGCACACATAAACTGTATCTAAAGGAATTAAATAAATATAGATATAATTTAAATATATTGTGCAAACAATTGTTGGACATTTTAAGAATTAAATTTGTCATATAGAATTTATTTTTAGAGGTATTTATGTAAATGTAGCGATGTGTGACATGTTAGATGAAGTTTTTAGGTACATGTACAGGCTATGACTATTACAGCTTGGATATTTAGCTTGTAGTTTATGATTATATTATTTAGAGTTCACCCAGCTTAGGTCTGGCTATATACTATTTAATTTTATTCTAGCAAAGAGAACAATCCAAGCTGAAAATTGAAAAATGGCAGCTGCTTGTTTAATCCAAGATACAAATGGGCAGCACACGGTGGGAAGGGAGTCCGCCAAGTGTGCCTGGTGATTAATCCAAGCATTGATAATAGGAATAATAAAAAACACAATGTAGGGTTTAAGCAATTGATATTGTCAGCCATGGGCAGTCATCTGCAAATTAATCATTCATCATTGGTTGAACAAATTCAATATTTTCCTTAGCATGACAATCATTTGAGTTAAAGATTGAATTTGCCATATATACTGATCAGCCATAATTATATGACCACTGACAGGTGAAATGATTAACATTCTTGTGACAATGGCATCTGAATTCGACTAGATTTAGTATACAGCAAATAAACATGTTATCCCGGTAGTTGATGTGTTGAAAGCAGAAAAAATGGGGTTTGCAGTTTGTAGTGTATGGGGTGCATAGCTGCAGACCGGTCGGGATGTCCATGGTGACGTGTCCACAACCAAAAGTGCCTACATTGGGCATATGAGCATCAGAACTAGACCACAAAGCAACAGAAGAAGGTGGCCTGGTCTGATGTATCACGTTTTTATTTATATCATATGAATACCCAGGTGCATGTGCATTGCTTACCTTGGGGAAGAGATGGCACCAAGATGCAGTATGGGGAGAGGGTAAGCTGGTGGAAGCTTTGTACAATGCTCTGCTGGGAAACCGTGGGTCCTGCCATTCATGTGGATGTTATTTTGACATGTACCACCTACCTAAACAGTGTTGCTGACTATGTTCATCCCTTCATGGAAACAGTATTCCTTGATGGCAGTGGCCTCTTTCAGCAGGATAATGTGCCCTGCCACACTGCAAAAATGGTTCAAGAATGGCTTGAGGAACCCAAATACGAGTCTGAGGTGTAATTTCAAAATTCTGCAGAATTCAGTCCAATTAAGTATCTGTGGAATTTGCTGGAAAAACAAGTCTGATGTGGATGTCCCACCTCGCCACTTACAGGACTTAAAGGATCTGTTATTGAGGGAGGCTTGGTGCCAGATACCACTGCATACCTTCAGAGGGCTTGTGGCATCCATTCCTCAATGGGTCAGGGCTGTTATGGAAACAAAAAAGGCTGTTTTGGTTGTAAAAGGGGACCTGCTCAATATTAGGTGGGAGGTCATAAAGTAACCTTGTTCTGCTGGTTCCACAATTTGAGATGGGATGTCAGCAGACTCAAAGCTGTCGAGTGACACCCCATAGTATGAATGAGCAAAGTGACAGATTCTTTTTAGATGCAAAAATTAATCTCTCTCATTCAGGATTTTGCCACAGAAAGTACTATTAAGTGCTTTGTGTCATGTTTTACAACACATTTGTTTCAACACCAAGAAACCAATTTATCATATAATACAACCCGATGCACTTAACAGTCTTTTCTGAGGTAATATGCTAAATGATGGGTGGGATTCATTATTCCATATCTATACAAAGAAAAAACTATTATCTGTAAACTAGATCAAAAATGAATTCGTTTGGCCAGCACTTGTGGCCAAATATTTTAGAAGGTTTTTTGATGCAAAATTACCACTATGTTTACATTAAATATGGATAGACACAACAAAAGAATAAAAAAAATCAGAAAGGCAGGCATTCAGGCATTCTTCAAAACAGAATGAACATACAAAGAGTTTCTGTTTGTTGCCTTTGGAGATTTCGTAAAACAACCAGCATGAAATTAGATTTGTGATGTTTTATTTTTAAATAGATGAATGTGATATTCACCAAACATTTACTGTAGGTGTATCTTCCTGGTGAATGTGTTTTAAAATACTGTGGCTGATTCACATAAAGTGTTTGGTGAATGTAACAATCACTGTTTTAAAAATGATAAATATAATATGTATATATGAAAACCTAAAAATAGATTCAGTTTTTCAAGGACTATTTGTCTGCTGTTTTGATCTATTTTTTTCACCATTTTCTAAACTATTTGCAAAGCAGCAAACGGGAAAACCATAAAAATATTGAAAAATATACCAAATTGGAAATATCAGAAGAGTTTAAAAAATAGTGAAGTAGAAGTTATCCAAAAACAGTATAAGGCTTGTATCACAGGTATTTAAACACTTTAATACCAGCTTACCAATTGTTTTGGTGATATTCCAAATTCACTTAGAAGGTGTAACAAAATCAACAAGAGCAACAAAGAAATAGTGAGATTTTAAGTTAGTGAGTAAAGAAGATGCCAATTTGGAAAATGGAAGAGAAAAGTACAAATTGACCATTTCAACCCTTAATAACTAGGCCTCTAACAAGGAAATCAAAATCTGAATAGTATATACATTACTATCAAGAAAGATACACAAGGTGTCTGTGAATAGAAGCATAGGTTGACCAGATGTATCTGATGGGGCAGCCCTAGTTTCAGGAGGCTGTCACCAGTTAAAAAGTGCCCTATATATGTCTCTGTTTTAAGGAATGAATCCCATCCCATTTCAGTGGGCCACAGATCGAATTCCTTATTTAGGTATTCATCTTACACCTAGGTATTCTGATCTATTTGCAGCCAATTATCCTCCAAGTGTCTCTCATCTTCACACCTTACTCATAATTTAGCATAAATATCCCATATCATTTCTGAGTCACAGCAGTCAAGATGATCATTTTGCCTAAGCTCCTTTATTTATTCAGAGCACTTCCGATAAATGTTCCGAAATTATTCCTTGACAAATTCCAACAACTAGTCAAGAATTTTATCCGGCACAATAAACACCCCGTTTTACCTCTTTAGTCCTGTATAAATCGCAAAGTACATGGGGCCTCGGCCTCCCTAACTTTTGGCTTTATTTTTTGTCAGCTCATTTTTCTCAAACTGCGCAATGATCAACCGTTAATTTAGGGGTATTATGGGTTCGGTTCGAATCTATGTCGTTACGTCTTTATCTACCGGGTTTGTTATGGTTGGCCATTTGTACACATTCGCTGTCCTCCTATAAATCTTTGGTATTTCAGGCACTGACTTTGTGGTCCCAGTAAAAGTCCAAATTGGGTCTTGCCAAGAGAATTGATATGGTAATGCTTATGGAACATACCCTGCTTGACAGGATGCATCTTTTTGATCTTAAATAGAATGGCTGGAAACAGCATTGACATATCCTGTTGGATTGATTATCTATATGTGATATGTATGTATATGCTTGCTGGCCATGCTGATGTTGATAGGCCTTGTTTTGTTTTTCTGTGCTTCTTCATTTTTCTCTTGACGTTTTGATCTCTTTTCTAGTTATTATGTTTTTTATAACCATTGGTGCATTTTGTACACTTGTATATGGTGATATACTTTGTCAATTGATATGTTTTTTCATTTTCTTAATAAAAAGAGTTTGTAAACAAAAAATAATGAATCCCCAACCTGAATGTTTGTAAATCTGCTGATGTCAATGTCTGGAGAGAGAATTGGGGAGAGAGGAGGAAATAGATTGAGGGCTGAGGCGCAGGCTTAGAGTGCCTGGACAGGATGGCATGGTATTGAGTTGGGCAGAGGGGTGCATGCTTGTGCTGCCATGATAGTGAAATCCGTAACACTTTTTGTTCCATTTGGAGCTTAAATCTCTTCTCTATCCCTTTTTGTACCCCAATCTTCCATGTGTCCATCTATTACAGACTTTATTAACCAGGGTGCTCAGGCACCTTGGGGTGCCTTCAGGTTACTTCAGGGGTGCCTTAGCAAAAAATTGTATCGAAGTCAGTGGGTGGCTCGAGCCTGCCTTTAAGTTACAAAAACGTCAGTTTTTCAATTTGCACCATTACAACCTTCTAGCCACCAACGTCCTAACAAACAATGACGTCATGATGATATGGTGGACAATGGACACCTGCTCTGTCTCTTTGTTTGCCCCTTTCTTGCCCCTGTCGGTCAGCACTGGGATCACATTAGAGAAACTGGGAAACTGGGAGGGAGAGAAACTGAGAAAGAAGAGAAACACTGGAACACTAGTCAGTACCAGTGTGTGAGGGTGTGTTGGCTTTGAAAGAATAAATCACCTCCAGGGGCATACTGACCATTTGGAAACCCGGGCACTGCCCGAGGGCCCGGGGTCAGTAGGGGGCCCCATGAGAAACCCTTGGTACCTTTTTTATAGGCTTTTTTGAGTTTGGGCAAGGACACAGGGGCCCCATGATCCCCTGTTGCCCGGGGGCCCCATGAGTTGTCAGTCTGCCCCTGATCACCTCTGATGTTGGGTGTCCTACATGTGTGGATGTTTCTGCGCTATGTAACACTATTAACACACATTTTAGAATGGGGTGTCTTGAGATTGTACAGAATTTTAAAGGGTGTCTTGACTGAAAAAAGGTTGAGATATACCGATCTATTATTCCCCAGTCCTACTCTGACTTTCTCTTGTGACTTTAGCACCTACCTTCTCATGCCAAACCTATCCACCTTCTCATTCATACCTAACCTATCCATCTTCTCCTTCATACCTGACCCATCCACCTACCTCCTCATACCTGCCCTATCCACCTACTTCCTCATATCTGATTGGGTCACCTGTCTCTTACCTGATCCGTCCATGGTGAGACACCCAGGGGTTACAGTGCACCACCATGGCCCCCAGTCCCCATGGCCCCCAGCCCCAGTTGTATGACTACATACAGTCATGATTGCATGTTTGTTTCTCATGTATTGTCATGATTACCCATATATTTTACCAATATATTACCAGCATAAGTGACATAAAGAAGAAAAAGGTTGTGCCGTCAAAGCCCAGGAACTCAATAGCAGATTAAATGCAATGCCATTGTCTGGTAAGTACAATTCTGGGAGTTATGGGATGATTTGTTATGGGTTTTGGGGATTTGTATTGGGAGGAAGAGGAGAATTTTTGCTTGGGAGCCATTCTGTGTTTTACCTCATTTTGACCTCTTCCCGCACTCTGTCTGTTACACACTCCTGACCTGTGCACTCTCTACCCAGACCACAGTATACTCAGGTTTTATCTAATAATACCCCTATAAGTCTCTCCCAATGTTAGCACAATTTAACCACAGCCGTTACGTGCTACGTTCTATCCTGATCCACCTCTGTGCTAACCCCATTAAACATGGCTATGGTCAGTAGTGTGTCTCCAGGTTTCATTTTGAAAAGCCAATCACCTTAATCTATATTTAAATTGCATCACAAAAGTAAACCAGTAAAACTTCATACAAAACACAGCAGAGGAAGATGATTCATGTAAACTGTATAGTAATTACTCTACTACTATTTCAGTAAATAGAGTGGCCTAGTAGCATTTGTGTCTTTCTAGTAATGTATTTTATAGAGCAAATCAGAAACTTTCATCTGCTTGTCATTACTGTACAATGAGTTTCACAGAAACTATGCAGCATTCACTAAACAATTCAACAATATTCCTAGAGAACAAAGCTGTTTTGATTTTGAAAGAATACAAGCCAGTAACAGTGTACTTATGTGCTGTATAGAAAATCACTTAGCTAGAAATATAGATAATTATCACTCTGTAAAGGACCCAAATAAGACAAAGAAAACTGCTTGGGACATTTCTGTAGATTGTTAACTGAATTTTTTATTTGTCAGTGCAGCTATGAACATATAACTAAAACATTGGCATAGCTCTCAACTGCCCCTGATTTCGAGGGTCTGTCCCTCATTTGGAACAAAGTCCCTCTGTCACTCCTTCCTTCTCATTTGTCTCTCATTTTGGTCTGATCTATATAGTTCTATATAAAGTACACTATTATCTATCAAAAGTGTTTTACAGTGCTAAACCTTTCATTCAATTTCTACATTGCTGCATTTGTAAATTTCAAAAGACAATATAAAGGAATAGTAATGGTAATAAATAGCACTTGTGGGTTTGACCAATCATTTTTAGTTCTCCTTTAAGGGGGTGTGGCAGGGGGTGTGTCCTATGCCTACATACTTTTGCTAATAGATGCCCATCATTCCCATCTCAGAAATTTGGGAGGTATGCATTGGATATCAGAATCCAATGTCTTAGATAGCTTGACCATGTGCTAGGAATGGGAGAATCCATCCCAAAACATATGAGGGAAATCCTGGAAGATGGAATGAGTAACGAAGAAACAGATCAGTGATGTGAAACACATTTATATATTCAAAAAATATAAACTGAAAGCAGTGGGTAGATTAAAACTGTCTAACACTAATTTCAAACTTGTGTTTCCCAACTTGCAGAAAAGCACTACAGTCCATTTAACATGATTTCCTATGGTTCATGTTCTCATCTGTGCGTTTTTAGCCAGTGTGATTTTTGGAACGGGTCAGGGACTTTTTTACCTGCAGCAGTTTGTGTTTTTGGTTCAATAGAATTCAATGGAACTGCATCAAAAATGCAGGTACTGTATTGCATTTTGTATGTATTTTTGATGTGTTTATGCTGCATTTTTCACCTGCATGACAACAAACACCACCCCCTAACAACAAACTTCCCAAAAATGCAAAATGTATTAAAAAATGTCAAAAACGTGTGTTCAAAAATGCAAAACATTCCGGAGAAATGCACAAATCGCAACACCGTAAGTGTGAACCTAGCCAAAAACTATGCAAGAGGAGAAGACCCTTCAACAGGTGTACAGCATACAAAATAGTATGAATAAGAATACATTGTTGTACACAGCCTGTTACCTATTCATAATATGTACTCAGGCTCGATTTAGATGTGTCTAAACCCATAGCAGCATTGAGTGTGCCACGTGAGAGTAAGCCACATTCGTATTGCTTTTCAGAAGTGATTGACAGGTTGCTTGCCTCCTGCCTTTCGTGGCATGTTGGGAAGCATCACGGACTCAGTATGCAAAAATCCTGTCTGCTGCCCTTCCAGGTTAAGTGGGGGGGGAGTTTAGGAGGGTGCTAAAAACACAACTCAACCACACATTTTTTACCACCCTCCAGCCGCATATCTGAACTTAGCCTAACATGTAGAAAATAATTGTTTTAATGGTTATGTAAGAACCACACACATAATGCCATGCATCTTTCCTCTATTGCTTGTTATCAACACTGAAGAAAAGTACAGGGAAACTGGAGTCTGTGAGATACGTCTATGGTAAATTGCCTTTAACTTTGCTTTTGGTAACTGCACACATGCAACATTTTTCTAAAGGAAAAATAAGATGCACATGTATTAACCCTTTTGCTGCCAGATATGCTTTTACATTTTTTGTACACATGTTTAAAAATCATTTTAGGCCTGAAGATTACACAAAAACCCCAAAACATTATATATTTTGTAAAAAGCAGACACCTTAGAGAATAAAATAGTGGTAGTTCCAATTTTTTATGTCACACGATATTATTGAAAAGGTCTAGGAAACTCAAAATTTCAGTAAGAATCGCACTAACGTGAATTTTAGGGCAAACAAACACAATAAATTTTCCACATTTTTAATAAAATATAAAAAATGAAATTGAGCCGAGTAAATAGATACCCAACATGCCAAGCTTTAAATGTGTATGTGCCGAAGAAATGGCAACAAACTTCAGTACCCAATATTTGCTATAGACAATACTTCAAAAGCCCTTATAGGTCATCAGTTTAGTGTTACAGAGGAGGTCTGGTGCTAGAATTTTTGCTCTCACTCCGACATGTATCGCAATCGTCATTTCTACGCATAGGCGCCCCAGAGGTGCAAGTATATGTTCATCAGTGTGTATATGTGGGGGTGGGGGGACCCTCAAAATTATTTTCAATGGGGTGTTATGTGCTTGGGTGTAACTTTATTTTTTTTGCAAAAAAATTTAAAACATTTTATGTAACTTTTTTTTTTTTTCATCACATAGGGGACACAAAGTCTCCTATGTGATGATTTTTTGGTGACAGGTTCTCTTTATTGAGACATGCACGGTCTAAAAGTCCCTGCCTGTCTCCTTTGGGCTCCATTAGATGTATTGCAATGCAAACCGCATTGCAATACATCTTTTCCTGGCTATTCTAGCCAGGAAAGTGACAGTCGTGACCTGGAAGTGACATCATGGAAATTGCCTTCCAGGTCACACAAAGAAGGGGAGGGGTGCAGACTTTCATCTGCTCCACTTTCTCCCCTCCACCTGCTAGCACCCACCATGACTCTCCCTGGGCTCACAGACGGCCCAGCGGAGCCCAGTTACATGGCAGGAGTGTGCCCGCGTAGGACGGGGGACCGGAAACCGGGGGCTGTGGAAGCGACCAGCAGCAGAGCCGCCTGACCACTTCCACCTGACAGGTAGGAGTCTGCCTGTCAGTTTTATACACAATACCGGAGGCTGCAGCCACTGGATTGTGTATAAAACCCCCTGCTGTCAGGTTCGTGCAGCGTACGGACCTGGCAGCAAACTGGTTAATCTCTTGGCGCCGGCCACACGCAAATGTGTGGCCTCCCGGCGTCTGGGCCTTGACGCCGAGCAGCTTCACATTTGTGTGCAATTAAGAAAAACATATGCGCTGAGAGCATGCACCCTGCGCGCTCCCAGCACACATGTCCGGTACTCACGGAAAGGTCCCAATCTCCTCTTTCGATTGGGGCCTTTCCCGATCATGTGACCGCCATGACGGTAAATTACGGCGGTCACATGATCCTAAAACCCTGCCCTGGCTTCTGAAACCCTTAAATGGCCAGGAGACACAGGCACCAAGAGGTTAAACACCAATACAGAATGAGGTTTGCACTGAGCACAAATGCAGAGAGAGCATTGCCTTGGACACCAATGCAGAGTGAGGTTTGCACCGATCACCAATGGAGTGTTTTACACAGCTGCAAATGGGCACAATTTAATATTTATTCTTTGATTTATATCTACAACTCTCTGATCACGCTAACATTCTGTGAGCTGTAGATCAAAAAATTATGTCAGGGATTCCCCAAGATCTAAGAAAATTTTCAAGGGTTGCTTTAAAATGAAGACATCTGTACAAAGAGCCAACAGTAGGACACGTGTGTAGCTGAAATACTAAATACCTGGTTAAATGAATAACTATAGTAGAGTTAACTATTGGGAATATCTGTCTCCATTGCACCATATGAACAGTCATAATAGCATAATATTTGTGCTAGCAGGCTCCGAGGGTACAACATGTCCCTTGATAACAGGGCTTAGAGCAGTTCTGTAGAGTGCATTACGGAAACTGATGGATATGCTGATAACCTAACTTGTTAAAGCCAACAACAAACATCAGATTGTTGACTAATGAATGGGTCACTAAACATATAACTAACAAACAATATCATTGCAGACAATGGCCTATGATTTCCCAAGAGAAATACAGCTGTCATATTAGCTGGGTCATAAAATGCCATAATCATCAGGTGTCTGCACAATATTGAATATTCATCTGCCTGGATGGCAGCACTGTAATAAGGCACGGTTTTGTAATGCCCTAAAGCTATAACCTTAAAATTCTTCTTAAATAAACAGAATTTCACAACTGTTTTTAAAACTGCTATTTACTTCTCAGATTGTGTCTTTGTTATGGTAGTTAAACAAAGCCACGCCTGCAATGCAAATCCAGGATGTTTTCTTTTACCTATGGCTATGAGAAAAAAAAAGTGTTTATCTCAGAAACTCTACTGCTAATATATACAGTGTGTATATACAGTTGTGCTCAAAAGTTTGCATACCCTGGCAGAAATTGTGAAATTTTGGCATTGATATTGAAAATATGACTGATCATGCCAAAAAATGCTCTTTTATTGAAGGATGATGATCATATGAAGCCCTTTATTATCAAATAGTTGTTTGGCTCCTTTTTAAATCATAATGATAACAGAAATCACCCAAATGGCCCGGATCAAAAGTTTACATACCCTGGAATGTTTGGCCTTGGTACAGACACACAAGGTGACACACACGGGTTAAAATGCCAATTAGAGGTTAATGTCCCACATCTGTGGCTTTTTAAATTGCAATTAGTGTCAGTGTATAAATAGTCAGTGAGTTTGTTAGCTCTTACATGCAAGCACTGACTAGGCTAGATACTGAGCTATGGGGATCAGAAAAGAACTGCCAAAAGTCCTGCGTAGCAAGGTAATGGAACTTTATAAAGATGGAAAAGGACATAAAAAGATGTCCAAAGCCTTGAATATGCCAATCAGTACTGTTAAATCACCTATTAAGAAGTGGAAAGTTTGGGGATCTCTTGATACCAAGCCAAGTACAGGCAGACCAAGAAAGATTGTCTCCTGTCTCCCATCCCAGTTTCCTGCCTTGCTCTGGTGCACACCTGGCGATCTACCATACCAGCTCTGCATATTACTACTGTGCCTGAATCAGAGGTTCATCAGTCTTCCAAGGTCACCAACCGCAAGATCTGCAAACAACATCTACTGGCGCTCTTGTCCCCCTGGTCCCTAGACACCCTCTGTTCCACCTCCAGTGGGGTCAGGGCTAGTGACACAAGTGAGGCCGACCTCGTCATTTCAGTCTCCTATCAGGTACATGACAATACCAGTCAGCCAATGATGGAGTCTGAAAGGGAGGCCTCTGCAACGGGGGACATCTGTCAATCAATCTCTGCTTTATCTTACTTGGTGCAGAGTTTGCAAAGAAAGCTTGAGTATCTGGAGAACGAACTACCACCAAGTCTAATGTCTCCACAGCCATGGGTCTCAGATATAACTACTCAGACAGAGCTCAGTATGATTCATGGAACTTCTCCTCTACCGGAACCCTGGGTGCCAATACCTGAGTTTTTCACGGGAGACCACAGGAAGTTCCGAACCTTTCGTAACTCCTGTGAGCTATATTTTTCTCTGCTCCCAAGAACCATTGAATCAGAAAGCACCAAAGTGGGATTCATTATTTAACTCCTTCAGAATTAACCCCAATCTTGGGCACACCGCCTTCATGAGCAACATGATCCAGCTCTGACTTCAATGGACTCTTTTTTCTCAGCGATGTCACAACTTTACGCTGATCCCTTCCATCGTCAGACTGCAGAATCTATGCTTAGCAAGCTACAGCAGAGTCCATGGCCTATAGAGGAATATGTCACCAAGTTCTGTATATGGAGTTCTGACACTCAATGGAATGAGTCTGCTCTCCGCTATCAGTTTCGCCTTGGTCTCTCTAACACCCTGAAAGATGAGCTTGCCCGAGTTGGGGTACCAACCAGGCTAGAGGACCTGATAAACCTTGCCATTCACATTGACCGACGAATCCGGGAAAGGTGGGATGAAAAAACTAACAGGGGTGTCTTGATATGCTCAGAGACTCCTGTTCCCTCAACCACTGCTGTCACATCAGACATACTCCCCAGTAAAAAAAAGGCATCATAATTCTCCTAGAAGGAGCTTTTGGAGACCACCGTTATCCTCTGCTGAACGTCTTCGACGACAAAACTCCAACCTCTGTCTCTACTGTGGTGATGCAGGTCACTATGTACTGACGTGCCCAGTGAGACCTCATAAGTCTTCTCCTAGCTGGTTCCATATGATGCACCCCCAAGGGACAAGTCAAACGCACCTCTCCTTCCACCTTCACTTACAACTTGTTAAAAAAACTATTACTGTTCTAGCAATTATAGACTCTGGTGCCTGTAGCTGCTTCATGGATTCAACCTTCGCTAACCAAAATAAGATCTCCTTCCATACTAAGACACAAAGACTTTTGGTCCATCTGGCTGATGGCTCTGGTATCAGTTCTGGTCCGGTGACACAAGAGACTATGCCAATTTTTGCCACTCCTCCTCCAGACATCCGGAATTTCTATGTCTGGATGTTATAACTTCCCCAATATTTCTGGTCATCCTCGGCATGCCCTGGCTAAGAGCGCACAACCCATCCATCAATTGGTTTTCTGGGGAGATCCTTTTCCCTTCCGAATATTGTCAGAACCATTGCATTCCAAAGGAACCATGCACAGTAACTCCTCTTCTTCGTATCCATCCTGGTCCTGTCGCTTACCATGATTACCTGGATGTATTCAACAAAAAGAGTGCCAATACTCTTTCTCCGCACCGCCCTTATGATTGTCCTATTGAACTTCTGCCTGGTGCTGAAATTCCCTTTGGGCGAATTTACCCCCTCTCCGAATTGGAATTAGAGGTCCTCCGGAGTTATATAGATGAAAGCTTGGAAAAAGGGTTTATTCGGCCCTCTACATCACCAGCGGGAGCTGGCATTGTCTTTGTCGAGAAGAAGGATCATACCCTTAGACCAAGTGTAGACTACCATAATCTGAATAAAATAACAGTCAATAACCGCTATCCTCTTCCCCTGATTCCCAAATTGTTCCAAAGGTTATGAGGGCCATGTGTATTTTGGATCTGAGAGGCGCTTACAATTTAGTCAGAATTCGTGAAGGGGATGAATGGAAGACGGCCTTTCGAACGCGCTTTGGGCATTTCAAATACCTGGTGATGCCATTTGGCCTCTGTAATGTCCCAGCAACATTCCAACACTTTGTGAATGATATATTTTGGGACTATCTTGATTTATTTATTATCATTTACTTGGATGACATTCTAGTCTTTTCCAGCTCAATTGAACGACACCGGGATCATGTAAAGAAGATTCTGGGTAGATTACGCCAACATCACCTCTATGCCAAAGCTGAAAAGTGTGAGTTCGAGAAACAGGCTATTCAGTTCCTCGGACTTGTGATCACCCCCAATGGCATTGCTATGGATCCCCAGAAGGTGACCTCCTTATTAGAATGGCCCGTTCCAAGAGACAGGAAAGCAGTACAACGTTTTGTGGGATTTGCCAATTTTTACAGAAAATTCATTAAGAACTTTTCAGGTATCATTGCACCAGTAACACAGTTAACCAGGCAACATGTTACTTTCAAGTGGACTCCTGAGGCTCAAGCAGCCTTTGAACAATTAAAAACCTTGTTCACCTCTGCTCCTATCCTGAAGCACCCTGATCCTGCCTTAGCCTTTGTCCTTGAAGTAGATACTTCTGAAAATACTGTTGGAGCTACTGTATATTGTCACAACTAGAGATGAGCGAATTATTCAAAAATTCGATTCGGCTGATTCGCCGAATTTACGGAATAAATTTGATTCGATGCAAATTTATTCGCCGCGAATTTAACTTATTAAAAGGGTTTCTAGGCTTCAGAGAGCCTTTATATTAGTGCAGAACACTGTACCTTTAATTTAAATGCCCTTGGAGTCTGCTGGGGAAGAGAAATAATACTGTCAGTCAGTATGACATGCAGATGAGTGCCGTCGATCTTAGAATCACTGCACAGTTCACTCATTTGGGCAGTCACGGGGCACGACGAAGAAGAAGAAGAAGAATGAAAAGAAGAAGAAGAAGAATGAAAAGAAGAAGAAGAAGAATGAAAAGAAGAATGAAAAGAAGAGGAAGAATGAAAAGAAGAAGAAGAATGAAAAGAAGGAGAAGAATGAAAAGAAGAAGAAGAAGAATGAAAAGAAGAATGAGAAGAATGAAAAGAAGAATGAAAAGAAGAAGAAGAATGAAAAGAAGAAGAAGAAGAATGAAAAGAAGAATGAAAAGAAGAATGAGAAGAATGAAAAGAAGAAGAAGAATGAAAAGAAGAAGAAGAAGAATGAAAAGAAGAATGAAAAGAAGAATGAGAAGAATGAAAAGAAGAATGAAAAGAAGAAGAAGAATGAAAAGAAGAATGAGAAGAAGAATGAAAAGAAGAATGAGAAGAAGAATGAGAAGAATGAAAAGAAGAAGAAGAAGAATGAAAAGAAGAAGAAGAATGAAAAGAAGAATGAAAAGAAGAAGAAGAGGAATGAAAAGAAGAAGAAGAATGAAAAGAAGAATGAAAAGAAGAAGAAGAATGAAAAGAAGAAGAAGAAGAAAGAAAAGAAGAATGAAAAGAAGAATGAACTATATTACTATATCAGTCTCTAATGGATGCTGGAGAGTTAAACCCCCTAACACCTGCTGTGCCCATTATGAGGGGTTCCCACCATCCCTGTGCTGAGGTTCTGGGTATGCACACCTGCTGTGCCCATTATGAGGGGTTCCCACCATCCCTGTGCTGAGGTTCCAGGTCTGCACACCTGCTGCGCCCATTATGAGAAGTTCCCACCATCCCTGTGCTGAGTTCCTGGGTCTGTACACCTGCTCTGCCCATTAGGAGGAGTTCCCACCATCCCTGTGCTAAATTCCTGGGTCTGTACACCTGCTGTTCCCATTATGAGGGGTTTCTACCATCCCTGTGCTGAGGTCCCAGGTCTGCACACCTGCTGCGCCCATTACTAGGGGTTCCCACCATCCCTGTGCTGAGGTTCTGGGTATGCACACCTGCTGTGCCCATTATGAGGGGTTCCCACCATCCCTGTGCTAAGGTTCCAGGTCTGCACACCTGCTGCGCCCATTATGAGAAGTTCACACCATCCCTGTGCTGAGTTCCTGGGTCTGTACACCTGCTCTGCCCATTAGGAGGAGTTCCCACCATCCCTGTGCTAAATTCCTTGGTCTGTACACCTGCTGTTCCCATTATGAGGGGTTTCTACCATCCCTGTGCTGAGGTCCCAGGTCTGCACACCTGCTGCGCCCATTACTAGGGGTTCCCACCATCCCTGTGCTGAGGTTCTGGGTATGCACACCTGCTGTGCCCATTATGAGGGGTTCCCACCATTCCTGTGCTGAGGTTCCAGGTCTGCACACCTGCTGTGCCCATTATGAGAAGTTCCCACCATCCCTGTGCTGAGTTCCTGGGTCTGTACACCTGCTCTGCCCATTAGGAGGAGTTCCCACCATCCCTGTGCTAAATTCCTGGGTCTGTACACCTGCTGTTCCCATTATGAGGGGTTTCTACCATCCCTGTGCTGAGGTCCCAGGTCTGCACACCTGCTGCGCCCATTACTAGGGGTTCCCACCATCCCTGTGCTGAGGTTCTGGGTATGCACACCTGCTGTGCCCATTATGAGGGGTTCCCACCATCCCTGTGCTGAATTCCTGGGTCTGTATGTACACCTGCTGTGTCCATTGTGAGGGATTCCCACCATTCCTGCACTGAGTACCTGAGTCTGTACACCTGCCAAAAGAAAGTTTCAGGATTGTGAAGGAGCAAAATACAGTAATACTGGAACAAAAATGAGCTGCGTGGTGGAGTTGCCAGAAGAAGAAGAAGAAGAAGAAAAGAAGAAGAAGAAGAATGAAAATAAGAATGAAAAGAAGAAGAAAAAGAATGAAAAGAAGAAGAAGAAGAATGAAAAGAAGAATGAAAAGAAGAAGAAGAAGAATGAAAAGAAGAAGAAGAAGAATGAAAAGAAGAATGAAAAGAAGAAGAAGAAGAATGAAAAGAAGAAGAATGAAAAGAAGAATAAAAAGAAGAAGAAGAAGAATGAAAAGAAGAAGAAGAATGAAAAGAAGAAGAATGAAAAGAAGAATGAAAAGAAGAAGAAGAAGAATGAAAAGAAGAAGAAGAAGAATGAAAAGAAGAATGAAAAGAAGAAGAAGAAGAATGAAAAGAAGAAGAAGAAGAATGAAAAGAAGAATGAAAAGAAGAAGAAGAAGAATAAAAAGAAGAAGAATGAAAAGAAGAATGAAAAGAAGAAGAAGAAGAATGAAAAGAAGAAGAATGAAAAGAAGAATGAAAAGAAGAAGAAGAATGAAAAGAAGAAGAATGAAAAGAAGAAGAAGAAGAATGAAAAGAAGAATGAAAAGAAGAAGAAGAAGAATGAAAAGAAGAAGAAGAATGAAAAGAAGAATGAAAAGAAGAAGAAGAAGAATGAAAAGAAGAAGAATGAAAAGAAGAAGAAGAAGAATGAAAAGAAGAAAGAAAAGAAGAAGAAGAAGAATGAAAAGAAGAAGAAGAATGAAAAGAAGAATGAAAAGAAGAAGAAGAAGAAGAAGAATGAAAAGAAGAAGAAGAAGAATGAAAAGAAGAAGAATGAAAAGAAGAAGAAGAAGAATGAAAAGAAGAATGAAAAGAAGAAGAAGAAGAATGAAAAGAAGAATGAAAAGAAGAAGAAGAAGAATGAAAAGAAGAAGAAGAAGAAGAATGAAAAGAAGAATGAAAAGAAGAAGAAGAAGAATGAAAAGAAGAAGAAGAAGAATGAAAAGAAGAAGAATGAAAAGAAGAAGAAGAATGAAAAGAAGAAGAAGAAGAATGAAAAGAAGAATGAAAAGAAGAAGAAGAAGAATGAAAAGAAGAAGAAGAATGAAAAGAAGAATGAAAAGAAGAAGAAGAAGAATGAAAAGAAGAAGAATGAAAAGAAGAAGAAGAAGAATGAAAAGAAGAAAGAAAAGAAGAAGAAGAAGAATGAAAAGAAGAAGAAGAATGAAAAGAAGAATGAAAAGAAGAAGAAGAAGAAGAAGAATGAAAAGAAGAAGAAGAAGAATGAAAAGAAGAAGAATGAAAAGAAGAAGAAGAAGAATGAAAAGAAGAATGAAAAGAAGAAGAAGAAGAATGAAAAGACGAATGAAAAGAAGAAGAAGAAGAATGAAAAGAAGAAGAAGAAGAAGAATGAAAAGAAGAATGAAAAGAAGAAGAAGAAGAATGAAAAGAAGAAGAAGAAGAATGAAAAGAAGAAGAATGAAAAGAAGAAGAAGAATGAAAAGAAGAATGAAAAGAAGAAGAAGAAGAATGAAAAGAAGAAGAATGAAAAGAAGAATGAAAAGAAGAAGAAGAAGAATGAAAAGAAGAAGAAAAAGAATGAAAAGAAGAATGAAAAGAAGAAGAAGAAGAATGAAAAGAAGAAGAATGAAAAGAAGAATGAAAAGAAGAAGAAGAAGAATGAAAAAAAGAAGAATGAAAAGAAGAAGAAGAAGAATGAAAAGAAGAAGAAGGAGAATGAAAAGAAGAATGAAAAGAAGAAGAAGAAGAATGAAAAGAAGAAGAAGAAGAATGAAAAGAAGAATGAAAAGAAGAAGAAGAATGAAAAGAAGAAGAAGAAGAATGAAAAGAAGAATGAAAAGAAGAAGAAGAAGAATGAAAAGAAGAAGAAGAAGAAGAAGAAGAAGAATGAAAAGAAGAAGAAGAATGAAAAGAAGAAGTATTCTAGTACAGCAAAAAGTGTATCTGCAGAGAGCTCCGCTATTTCTGACAGTTCTCTGACAGTTCCTTCACATTTATAGCGGTTGAAACATTGTATCTATTTATTTCCGAATAAAAACATCTGTATCCTAAATGGAAACAAATAGATACAATGTTTCAACCGCTGTAAATGAACTGTCAGAACTGTCAGAAATAGCGGAGCTCTCTGCAGTGACACTTTTGCCGGCTGATCGGGAAAAATTCAATTCGTGCACCCGAAGTTGGCTAAAATTCGGATTCGATGCGAATCAAATTTTTCCCGATATTCGAAACGAATTCCACTTCGCCTGGTTCGATTCGCTCATCTCTAGTCACAACGACAGGGACTCAAATCCCTTCTTCACCCTGTTGCTTTCTTCTCTAGAATGTTAAGCTCCTTCGAAAGGAATTATGACATGGGAGACAGAGAGCTGTTAGCCATCAAAGCAGCCCTTGAGGAATGCTGGAGGGAGCTTTCCATCCTTACCTGATTTTTACGGATCACAAGAACCTAGAGTACTTGAGAACTGCAAAACGCCTAAGGCCATGACAGGCAAGATGGGCACTGTTCTTCTCCCGCTTTGTGTTTCACTTGACATACCGTCCAGGATCAAAGAACGGTAAGCCCGATGCACTCTCACGCATGTTTCATGATCCAATTGTACCATCCGACCCTAACACGATTCTGCCAGCTAAGAACTTTTTACTCTGGAAATCAGACCTTGTGGCACAAATAAGAGAAGTGGTTGATGATCATCCACCCCCCCTTGGAGATACATCTTCAGCTTAGAGATGGTCTGTACCTTCACAAGGAACAAATTTACATACCAGAACAACTCAGAACTCTCATCCTTAAAATATGTCATGATCATCCTTTAGTGGGTCACTTTGGGATCCACAAGACCTCAAATTTGGTCTCCCGCTCCTTCTGGTAGCCAAACTTAATGAAGGATTGTAAGAACTATGTTAGATCTTGCTCAGTATGTCTCCAAAACAAGTTTGATAAAGCCAAAACCTGGGGCCTGTTGGAATCTCTGCCAGTACCTGAAAAGCCATGGAGTATGATTTCTCTGGATTTTATTGTAGAGCTTCCCCCATCTGAAGGGTTCACCACTATTTTTGTTGTGATTGATCGTCTGTCAAAGATAGCTCACTTCATTCCCTTGAAAAGGACTCCTTCTGCCGCTGAGACTGCTTCTGCTTTTTAGAGAAATAGTAAGATTACATGGTGTTCCTAACAATATCGTATCCAATCAGGGAGTACAGTTCACTTCTAAGTTCTGGAAAGCTCTGTATGAGGCACTAGAGATCAAACTTCGCTTCTCTTCTGAGTATCATCCGCAAACAAATGGAAAAACAGAGAGGACAAACCAGACTCTGGAACAATACCTACGATGTTTCTCATCTTTTTCACAGGATGACTGGGTGTCTCTCCTTCCGTCAGCTGAATTTGCATACAACAACTTCATCCACTCTGCTACCAAACAGTCCCCTTTTTACTCCAACTATTGATATCACCCTTCCTTCCTTCCTGAAATACCGGTGGAACCCGCTGTCCCTACAGTACAAGAAAGGATGGATTTCCTCAGTAGGAATTGCCAAATACTACAAAAAAACTATTTTAGAGGCTCATGCACGTAACAAAACATTTTTTGACAGAAAAAGAAGGGGCAACTTAAATCTGAAACCAGGAGATACAGTCTGGTTATCTACCACAAACCTAAAATTGAACTGTCCTTCAAAGAAGCTTGGTCCAAGGTACCTGGGACCATTTACAATTAATAGAAAAATTAACCCTGTGACTTTCGAATTAATACTACCAAAGAATATGAAGATTCATCCGGTATTCCATATCTCCCTGTTAAATCCAACTATACCAAGTGTATTTCCAAATTGAGATCCGGAGACTCCTGCTCCACTGCTGGTCGAAGGTAATGAAGAATACGAGGTGGAGGCTATCCTGGATTGTAGAAAGAGGGGTGGCCAGACCTAGTTCCTCATCAAATGGAAAGGCTACGGTCCAGAGGATAATTCCTGGGAACCATCCGCTAATGTCCATGCTCCACGGTTAGTGAAGGCTTACCTTCATCTTCATCCTGAAAAACAAGCTTTAGTAGGCATCCGGAGGCTGCCCCTACGGGGGGGGGGGGGCAATGTAAAGGAATTCCCGTGAGACGGCATGTGCACAGAAATTCACAATTGCGCACACGTGCACACGCATGGCAAAGATTGGTGCCAGATGGACTAATTAAAAGGTGCCTCTGGCTGTGCTGAGTGCTGACTGGTCTTCAGCTGTTCCCTGTTTTCAGCTTGTTTCCTGTGTGATTTCCTTGTTGCTGACCCGGCTTGTTCCTGACCTGACTCTGATTACTCTCTTGCTTGATACTGGGTCCTGACTTCAGCTCTGCTCCTGATTTTGGCTTGCTTCTGATTTGGTACCTCGCTGTCCACTCGTTGATGACCTTGGCTATTCCTTTGACACTGCTCCTGTCTCCCATCCCAGCTTCTTGCCTTGCTCTGGTGCACACCTGGCGATCTACCATACCAGCTCTGCATATTACTACTGTGCCAGAATCGGAGGTTCATCAGTCTTCCAAGGTCACCAAACGCAAGAGCTGCAAACAACATCCACTGGCGCCCTTGTCCCCATGGTCCCTAGACACCCTCTGTTCCACCTCCAGTGGGGTCAGGGCTAGTGACACAAGTGAGGCCGACCTCGTCATTTCAGTCTCCTATCAGGTACGTGACACACGTGCAAGTTCCATCTGGAAGGGAGATACACTCTTGGTCAAACTGATGCATTTCGAAGAGGGGTCCCTTCTTCCTCAGAGCTAGCTGAATTTGCTGAACTTGCACGTGTCTTCTTGTATGTGTTGGTTTTGGATGTTATATGCCTTTTTTACTGCTACTCTTGTGAGTATAATTTATCAATAAATTCACAAACTGTTTACTGACGAAATGTGCAAGGTTGGTGCGCTTTGTTTTTTTCTTCTCTACTACATAGATTTTGGGGGACCCCACGTCATTTTAATAAAAATTTTGGCATGGAGGGTCCGCTAAAAATCCATATCAGACCTGAAGGGCTTGGTATGGATGGGGGGGACCCCACACCATTTTTTTGTCAGCTGTTAGCTGAAAGCTAAAACATTAAAGCATGTTTTCACTACTAAAATAGCACATGACTTAATAAAATAACTCATGCAAAATTTTAGTAGGTTTTTTTGGAAAAGTGCTGTGCGGTATCTTACCGCATACTCGGATACCGCTTAGAGAATTGTCCCGGTTCGCAGTTTGCGGTCGAACCTTCATTAGGTTTTAATGTTCAACCATGAACTGAACAGGGGGTGTTCAGTCCATCACTAGTTGTCATAAAATATTGAGAATAGGCTGGCATGATATAGCATAAAAGGTTCCCTCAATTGTCTCCAATAGTGTGCTCCAGTTCCACCAACTATCTGCTAAGGAAGCTTCATACTCCTATACTCGGCATGCTCTGTGGTTAGTTGTAGTAAACTACACATATCTTGGGTGGGTGCAGCGTGGTGTGGTGGCAGTAAACACACAGAGGCCCAGAGTGCAGTACCGGATGTAATAAACAACTTGCAAATAGTATAACAACCTAACGAGGAATCTCACCCGACCAGGAATCTCAACTAATGTGTATTGCTTGTTGCAAAAACATGAAAAAGACAGGGAAAAGGAAAGATTCTGGAGCTCATGAATGTTACAAGGAGACAGAAAAACAGTAAGAAACAATTTCATGAAATATAAGGGACAGTGGATGTGTATGGGGGATTTTTAGAGAATAAAGTTATATAACTTTATATAATTTTTACACCTAATACAATATGGAATGCAAATTTGTAAAAATGTGAAACACATCATAAATTGTGGTAAGGTAAAGACTATAAAATAGCTCAAACTATGCACTCAACGAAAGTATGCTGCACTTCCCTATTAAGACATACAGTAAAAACATTTCAAAGCCTGAAGCCCACTCAAAGAACGGAACAACTATTGGCAAGTCCATAACTGCACAGCAGTAGTAGAAGAGAAAAAAAAGTCATTTGTTCTGCATGTTCTATACAACACATTCTGTGCTTACCCCAGCAACCACAAGGATTTTCCTGCGGTATCCAGAATATGCCATAGAATACAATGACTCATTATCTTGTATTGAAAAATAGAATACAGTACCGCTCTCACTAATCTTTTTCACTCTTTTTACTCAAGTTAGGAAGTTACGTACATTACATGACAATCAGGTGGGTCATGCATGACTTTCCATCAGACAGTACTAACCAGAGACCCTAATGCTGCTTGACCTACATATTAATCACAGTGCCTGCTAAGTTACATTTATGGTGTTTATCCAGGTGAAAAGTACAAAAGGAGAAATTGTCTACACTGTATGAAATAAAAGCTACTACAGTATGTCATTAGGAAATCTGATAACATATTTCATTTATGTCATGTTATGCTGGGAATTAATTGCAGATTTATTTATTATAGGTACTTATATAGTGCTGCCAATTTATGCAGTACTTTACATATCTATTGTGCATTCACATCAGTCCCTAACCCTCAAGGGGCGTACAATCTAAATCCCCTAACTTACATTCAGAAATGCTAACCATTTAGCTACTGTGCTGCCCCATGATCTCATATCCTCTGAATATCCATGAAAGTGATAATGTATTCTCATATATACCTTTTGTGCAAAACCTGTCTAGTTTGAGGTTTGAGAGACAAGTTTTTACCTAATCTTTGGTTTGCCCGTTTTAATTCTTCCGTTACTGTCAGCAGTAAAAAAAAAGGAAGCAGTGGAGTGTCACATGACTTTACTCGGAAAAGATAATCTGGAAGTCTCTTGCCAGAGATGGTAATTTGTCTGAAGATATTCATTGGCCAGCAGGTTAGAAGAAGGGTATTTGACACCCAGTAGACTAAGGCCCTTTTCACACGTGCGGACAGTTTGTCTGTTTTTCATCTATCCATTGATGGATGAAAAATTTGACATCAATGCACCTTTAAGGAAAAACAGATGTAAACAGATAAAATGCAGAAAATGTGCAACGCTTATGGTTTGAATTACATACAATTATATATAAATACATATCATATAAGCATATATCTGGGTGACGTGAATGACAAATAGATAGAATTAAATTAAATATGGCAGTAATACCTATTAACGTCACAGTGAGGTGCTCTGATCAGCGCTACAGTGATACAAATGTAATAATATATCTAACAATCACAAAAAAGAAAACTATAATGTAATAAATATGGTGAGAACCATGTGACACTGCAAATTATCAATTTGCATATATTTCTATTTCTATTTAGTAATCTTTCACAGTGCCATCCCTCTTCATTTCAGGAATGTTGGCAGACCGTTTTCTTCTTGCATTTTTGCTATAATAAAATGGCAATTATCATAAAGTTCTGTTACATTCCTTTTATTATATAAACTTTGTAATCGTAGCTGGTAGATTAATTCAACCACTTAGCCTGTTTATTTAATGTTAGTCTTAATATTAGCATATCCTATAACATTTTTCCGATTGGTCCAAGCATCTTTCTGTTTTTATTTATATTTGCTCTGGCTCGTCAGTCCTCATCTGTGCTGCTGGTCTTCTTCAAACTTCCACCCGCCTGCGCACGCGCGCTTGGGGCTTGCATGGTGTCAATGAACAGGTGTATCCCTTTGAAAACGTGCGTGCGCACGAAATGTGTCAGAAGGAGCATTTTATTGCTTACTCCATGTGGATGTTCTATATCTTTGAATAAAGTACTACACTATCAGCTGATTTTCTTCTGGCTCTTTTGTGAGCTGACTCTTCAGGATTCCTGCCTGGTTCTTTCTGGAGGTTTGAGTGCTGTATTGATGATACAATCCTAATCTGATACATCGAGGCTTTCATGGTCCTGTGTCTGATTGATTGCTATATAGCCTGACCTGCCTGGGGAGGAAAGCAGTGCCCTTTTGCTGTATATGCGCATTATATATGTGCTTCTGGTGAGTGCATATAAAGGAATATTTTCACGGATTCATCATCACTGGAAGTCACCTGTTATTCACGGATTTACCTATTATTGGACTTTATCACCATATTTATTACATTATAGTTTTCTTTTTTGTGATTGTTGGATATATTTTTACATTCATATCACTGTAGCGCTGATCAGAGCACCTCACTGTGACATTAATAGGTATCGCTGCCATATTTTATTTCATTTTATCTATTTTTCATTCATGTCACCCAGATATCTGCTTATATGATATATAATTGTATATAATTTTATGTAATTCACTGATTCACACCATAAGCGCTGCACCTTTTCTGCATTTTATTACCATTGAGGATACCAAGTGCGGGCCTTCAGTGCTAGCAGCTTACATTTCTATAACTTTTTCCTTTCACTGACATTCTATACATACAGATGTAAACAGATGATCATCCATTGACATCTGCATCCATCAACATATATTTTTTTAAACTGATCAAAGCCCTATTTTTGTTCCGTTACAAAAAAAGGAACGGACAAAAAATGGATGTAAAAGGAGAAATGGTCTGTTTTTGCATCTGTTTTTGCATTGGTAGAGGATGTAAAAACCCGACAGTAAACTGATGAAAAACTGATGTAAACGTCATCCATTTTTTTCTTTGAAAATGTGAAAAAATTTGACTGAACTAATGAAACAAATGGAACGCCCGTGTGAAAGAACCCAGAACCCTTAGCTCAGGTTCACGATGAATACAACTTTGAAATCATGAAACTTCACTTGAAGTCGCATGATTTCAAAGTGGATGTCAGTGCAACTTCAGGTGTGACTTGTAAGACATCTGTGTGACTTCATGCACAGATGTCTATGCAAGCTACACCTGAAATCGCCAAAAGTAATGCAAGGACTACTTTCAAAATTGGTGCAACTCTGACGGAGTTGGAGTCGCGATGATTAGAATGGTTCCATTGCGAACAATAGGGTGTGACTTGTCATGCAATTTGAACTGTTAAATGCATCGATGTGAACAGGGGCTTAAAGAAGTTTTTTTTTTATGATGAGTAAAACAGTACCAAAATCCAGAGGGGATACAATTTCAGTTTAAATAATGTATACCCAGGACACAGATTGGCAACGGTATAGCACAGCACAGCAGATTTATGTAACAACAATCTGGTTCAGAGGGCAGATTTCAAACTTTGACTTAAAGGGTTTGTTCACCTTTATCAAAAAACTGCCTAGGCTATAAGGGATATCTGTAGATGAAGTCAAGCTGTGCAGACCCTATGACCTAAATTGAATAATGCCCTTGCTATAGGTGTAGGCCATTTACGTATCTCATGGAGCCTGACCTGAAAACTCCCAGGATGTTGCTGGGACATTGCTAAGAGAGGCCTTCACCATCATAGGATTGACCTCTGAAATGCTGAGCTCAGAGCTACTACATCAGGGGAGTGAAAGCGCATATGAGGGGTATGATTTAGAAAAAGAGCTCACTGGTGAAGGTGATAGTAAAAGTCTCACCTCACTTACCAACGTCCTAGGAGTTTTCAGATCAGGCTTCATGAGATACGTAAATGGCCTACACCTATAACAAGGGCATTATTCAATTTTGGTCAAAGCTGCACAGCTTGTTTTCATCTACAGACATTCTTTATCTGCCTTGGCAGTTTTTTTAGCAAAGGTGAATTTTGCCTTTTAAACTGGCTATGGACAGTTAGGTTTTTTTTTTCGTTTAGCCAGCAGGCTGAATACAAAGAAAACAACAGATTACTCCATCCACACAAATGAATGGGACATTTTATTATGACAGTGGGGCCTGCCATTGTCAGGATACACTGATTAATGACTGCAGCCACTGTTTGACTAAAGTTTTTCAGCATGTCCATTCGACAGACGTCAAATAAACAATCAACTTCTGTGCTACGAGGACAGCCACACACTAATTGGAATTCGACTGGTCTCTGCTGAATCAGTTGAATTTTGATCAGTGTATAGCCAGCATTAGTCCATAGCCTATGGAAAGTCCGCAACTGATAAGGAATGCACAGGGGCCCTAAAGCTACAGCCCCTCCTTACCACCCTCCCACTAGCTGAACACAAAAGTCCTGTACCATCATGTTCGCACATGAGCAGGGTGCACCCGTACATTTGCATATGTCTTGAAGGTCATTGCCAGGTGCTGAAAACCAGGGACTTGCAGCACATCTATGCATGCGTTGATTTGGTGCAATGTAATTCTTGCTTAGGAGAGAAAGGCAGACACAAGTAAAAATAAATAAAGATGTTCAGTTGTGGGAGAGGGAGGGGGCTGGAGTTAGAATAAATTGTTTTTTGTTGGGGAAGGTCCACTTTAAGCTGAAAATTGACTTTAAACATACCCATGTTTTACATAACATAACTTTCAAGTTATATATGTTCTTACATGTATTTTTATGTTTTCCATTTTTTGTTCTCAAATCTTCTTAAAAATGGCATTCCTAATTTCATCACCTTGCTTTCTTCAGCCTACACACTTGACTCATTGTAATCTACTTCCAGGCACTCCATTCCAATGAAACATGAGAGACCAATGTTTACTAACTACAAGAGCAACACTATTTTCTCAGTTTCAGTCACTTCTGGCAAAGTTTACTTCCTTACTTCCCCACTTTTTACAAGCTCTTAACGACCAAATAATGTTGTTAGTTTCGTATTTGTGACTTTATGTATTGACATTTGTTGTCAACACTTCGCGTGATTTAAAACACATATAAGTACCTTCAAAAAGTCCCATTTACTGTTTTAACTTACTTTGGAAGTCATAAGTAGAGATGAGCGAAGTATTCAAAAATTTGATTCGGCTGATTCGGCGAATTCGAGGAATAAATTTGATTCGATGCGAATATATTCGCTGCGATTTTAACTTATAAAAGGGTGTTTCTAGGCTTCAGAGAGCCTTTATATTAGTGCAGAACACTGTACCTTTAATTTAAATGCCCTTGGAGTCTGCTGGGGAAGAGAAATAATACTGTCAGTCAGTATGACATGCAGATGAGTGCCGTCGATCTTAGAATCACCGCACACTTCACTCATTTGGGCAGTCACGGGGCCAAAACCAGAGTGTGGAGCCACAGTGCGGCGGTGGAGGCAGCAGCAATGGGAGGCCATACAGCACCCTATGACAAAAATGGAACCCACCAGCAGTGTGAGGAGACCTGAAAGTGGCACATGGCAGAGTGTGGCGATGGAGACAGCAGCAATGGGAGGCCGTACAGGGACCCATGACACACTCTGGACCTGGCAGCAGCATTAGGAGGCGGTACAGGGGCCCATGGCAGATTACGGGCCTGGCAGCAGCAATGGGAGGCCCGTAATCTGCCAGCACCCTATGACAAAATGGAACACACCAGCAGTGTGAGGAGACCTGAAAGTGGCACATGGCAGAGTGTGGCGATGGAGACAGCAGCAATTGGAGGCCGTACAGGGACCCATGAGAGACTCTGGACCTGGCAGCAGCATGAGGAGGCGGTACAGGGGCCCATGGCAGATTACGGGCCTGGCAGCAGCAATGGGAGGCCCGTAATCTGCCAGCACCCTATGACAAAATGGAACCCACCAGTAGTGTGAGGAGACCTGAAAGTGGCACATGTTTGGGGCATGATTCATGGCGGATTTAGTCAGTTGTGTCAGGAACTGGTGGTTTGAAATCCAGACTAATCCACGCCTGATTCATTTTCACAAACGTGAGTCTCTCCACACTTTGGGTGGACAGTCGTGTCCTCCGCGGAGTTCCAATACCTCCTGCCGCACTAAACACGCGCTCCGATGCCACGCTACTGGCCGGGCATGACAGCCTTTCAAGGGCAAATTCAGCTAGTTGGGGCCAAAGGTCAAGTTTCGTTGCCCAGTAGTCAAGGGGATTGTCTACCTCGGTTGGCAGGGTGCTGTCCAAGTAGGCCCAAGCCTGTTGTTTGAGGTCCTGCTCCAGGTCCACCTGATGCTGCTGCTGCTGCTGCGGCTGGTTAGTAGTTTCCTCACTGTGCTGGTGAAGAAAGCTACTCATCATCGACTGCAGACTGAGGCAGCCGCTGCTGGTGGAGCTGCCACTGCTCCTACCACCCCACCCCTCCCCTGCTGCCATGGCAGCGGAACGCGAGCGCACAGGGCCCACAGTGTCTGAGGATGGACGATGGTGCAGAAAGGCAGAGACCAGCTGACTATATAGGTGGTTTTTATAGTACTTTATTTTGGCCTCCCTCTCAGCAGGAGTGAAAAAGGCCACCATTTTTGAACGGTAGCGAGGGTCCAACAAGGTGGACAGCCAAAAGTAATCCCTCTGTCTGATGGTTATTATTCGGTTGTCGCTACGCAAGCAACCGAGCATGCTATGGGCCATTTGTGCCAAGGAATGCGAGGGACTCCCTGCCTCCATCTCCACAGCATACTGCCATGGTGCGTCTGGGTCCTCTGTCTCCTCCTCCTCCTCCTCTACCAGATGCTCCTGCTCCTCCACTCCTGTCCGCTGAGAGGAAAAACCACCCATTTCACTCAATAATTCCTGAGCACCAATGTCCTCCTCTACCTCCTCCTCTTCTTCCTGTCCTGCCCCCACAGGGGTCATGTGGCGTTGAGATCTGTGCGCCACGTCTACCGCACCCTGACCAGCCGTTGTTAACAGCATTTGTTCCAGGACGTGCAACAGAGGAATGACGTCGTTCATCCCATAGTCCTGCCGACTCACGAATAGCGTGGCCTCCTCAAAGGGCCTGAGCAAGCGGCAGGTGTCACGCATGAGCTGCCAATGGCTGACATCTAAGTTACACAGGGAGTACCTTTATCCGCTTGTAACATCAGGAAATCTGTGATGGCCTTTCGCTGTTCGTAAAGGCGGTCTAACATATGTAGGGTTGAATTCCACCTTGTTGCAACGTCACAGCATGAGGAGTCGGTACAGGGGCCCATGGCAGATTACGGGCCTGGCAGCAGCAATGGGAGGCCCGTAATCTGCCAGCACCCTATGACAAAAAATGGAACCCACCAGCAGTGTGAGGAGACCTGAAAGTGGCACATGGCAGAGTGTGGCGATGGAGACAGCAGCAATGGGAGGCCGTACAGGGACCCATGAGACACTGTGGACCTGGCAGCAGCATGAGGAGGCGGTACAGGGGCCCATGGCAGATTACGGGCCTGGCAGCAGCAATGGGAGGCCCGTAATCTGCCAGCACCCTATGACAAAAAATGTAACACACCAGCAGTGTGAGGAGACCTGAAAGTGGCACATGGCAGAGTGTGGCGATGGAGACAGCAGCAATGGGAGGCCGTACAGGGACCCATGAGAGACTCTGGACCTGGAAGAAGCATGAGGAGGCGGTACGGGGGCCCATGGCAGATTACGGGCCTGGCAGCAGCAATGGGAGGCCCGTAATCTGCCAGCACCCTATGACAAAATGGAACCCACCAGTAGTGTGAGGAGACCTGAAAGTGGCACATGTTTGGGGCATGATTCATGGCGGATTTAGTCAGTTGTGTCAGGAACTGGTGGTTTGAAATCCAGACTAATCCACGCCTGATTCATTTTCACAAACGTGAGTCTCTCCACACTTTGGGTGGACAGTCGTGTCCTCCGCGGAGTTCCAATACCTCCTGCCGCACTAAACACGCGCTCCGATGCCACGCTACTGGCCGGGCATGACAGCCTTTCAAGGGCAAATTCAGCTAGTTGGGGCCAAAGGTCAAGTTTCGTTGCCCAGTAGTCAAGGGGATTGTCTACCTCGGTTGGCAGGGTGCTGTCCAAGTAGGCCCAAGCCTGTTGTTTGAGGTCCTGCTCCAGGTCCACCTGATGCTGCTGCTGCGGCTGGTTAGTAGTTTCCTCACTGTGCTGGTGAAGAAAGCTACTCATCATCGACTGCAGACTGAGGCAGCCGCTGCTGGTGGAGCTGCCACTGCTCCTACCACCCCACCCCTCCCCTGCTGCCATGGCAGCGGAACGCGAGCGCACAGGGCCCACAGTGTCTGAGGATGGACGATGGTGCAGAAAGGCAGAGACCAGCTGACTATATAGGTGGTTTTTATAGTACTTTATTTTGGCCTCCCTCTCAGCAGGAGTGAAAAAGGCCACCATTTTTGAACGGTAGCGAGGGTCCAACAAGGTGGACAGCCAAAAGTAATCCCTCTGTCTGATGGTTATTATTCGGTTGTCGCTACGCAAGCAACCGAGCATGCTATGGGCCATTTGTGCCAAGGAATGCGAGGGACTCCCTGCCTCCGTCTCCACAGCATACTGCCACGGTGCGTCTGGGTCCTCTGTCTCCTCCTCCTCCTCCTCTACCAGATGCTCCTGCTCCTCCACTCCTGTCCGCTGAGAGGAAAAACCACCCATTTCACTCAATAATTCCTGAGCACCAATGTCCTCCTCTACCTCCTCCTCTTCTTCCTGTCCTGCCCCCACAGGGGTCATGTGGCGTTGAGATCTGTGCGCCACGTCTACCGCACCCTGACCAGCCATTGTTAACAGCATTTGTTCCAGGACGTGCAACAGAGGAATGACGTCGTTCATCCCATAGTCCTGCCGACTCACGAATAGCGTGGCCTCCTCAAAGGGCCTGAGCAAGCGGCAGGTGTCACGCATGAGCTGCCAATGGCTGACATCTAAGTTACACAGGGAGTACCTTTATCCGCTTGTAACATCAGGAAATCTGTGATGGCCTTTCGCTGTTCGTAAAGGCGGTCTAACATATGTAGGGTTGAATTCCACCTTGTTGCAACGTCACAGCATGAGGAGTCGGTACAGGGGCCCATGGCAGATTACGGGCCTGGCAGCAGCAATGGGAGGCCCGTAATCTGCCAGCACCCTATGACAAAAAATGGAACCCACCAGCAGTGTGAGGAGACCTGAAAGTGGCACATGGCAGAGTGTGGCGATGGAGACAGCAGCAATGGGAGGCCGTACAGGGACCCATGAGACACTGTGGACCTGGCAGCAGCATGAGGAGGCGGTACAGGGGCCCATGGCAGATTACGGGCCTGGCAGCAGCAATGGGAGGCCCGTAATCTGCCAGCACCCTATGACAAAAAATGTAACACACCAGCAGTGTGAGGAGACCTGAAAGTGGCACATGGCAGAGTGTGGCGATGGAGACAGCAGCAATGGGAGGCCGTACAGGGACCCATGAGAGACTCTGGACCTGGCAGAAGCATGAGGAGGCGGTACGGGGGCCCATGGCAGATTACGGGCCTGGCAGCAGCAATGGGAGGCCCGTAATCTGCCAGCACCCTATGACAAAAAATGGAACCCACCAGCAGTGTGAGGAGACCTGAAAGTGGCACATGGCAGAGTGTGGCGATGGAAACAGCAGCAATGGGAGGCCGTACAGGGACCCATGAGACACTGTGGACCTGGCAGCAGCATGAGGAGGCGGTACAGGGGCACATGGCAGATTACGGGCCTGGCAGCAGCAATGGGAGGCCCGTAATCTGCCAGCACCCTATGACAAAAAATGGAACACACCAGCAGTGTGAGGAGACCTGAAAGTGGCACATGGCAGAGTGTGGCGATGGAGACAGCAGCAATGGGAGGCCGTACAGGGACCCATGAGACACTGTGGACCTGGCAGCAGCATGAGGAGGCGGTACAGGGGCCCATGGCAGATTACGGGCCTGGCAGCAGCAATGGGAGGCCCGTAATCTGCCAGCACCCTATGACAAAAAATGGAACACACCAGCAGTGTGAGGAGACCTGAAAGTGGCACATGGCAGAGTGTGGCGATAGAGACAGCAGCAATGGGAGGCCGTACAGGGACCCATGAGACACTGTGGACCTGGCAGCAGCATGAGGAGGCGGTACAGGGGCCCATGGCAGATTACGGGCCTGGCAGCAGCAATGGGAGGCCCGTAATCTGCCAGCACCCTATGACAAAAAATGTAACATACCAGCAGTGTGAGGAGACCTGAAAGTGGCACATGGCAGAGTGTGGCGATGGAGACAGCAGCAATGGGAGGCCGTACAGGGACCCATGAGAGACTCTGGACCTGGCAGCAGCATGAGGAGGCGGTACTGGGGCCCATGGCAGATTACGGGCCTGGCAGCAGCAATGGGAGGCCCGTAATCTGCCAGCACCCTATGACAAAAAATGGAACACACCAGCAGTGTGAGGAGACCTGAAAGTGGCACATGGCAGAGTGTGGCGATGGAGACAGCAGCAATGGGAGGCCGTACAGGGACCCATGAGAGACTCTGGACCTGGCAGCAGCATGAGGAGGCAGTACTGGGGCCCATGGCAGATTACGGGCCTGGCAGCAGCAATGGGAGGCCCGTAATCTGCCAGCACCCTATAACAAAAAATGTAACACACCAGCAGTGTGAGGAGACCTGAAAGTGGCACATGGCAGAGTGTGGCGATGGAGACAGCAGCAATGGGAGGCCGTACAGGGACCCATGAGAGACTCTGGACCTGGCAGTAGCATGAGGAGGCGGTACAGGGGCCCATGGCAGATTACTGGCCTGGCAGCAGCAATGAGAGGCCCGTAATCTGCCAGCACCCTATGACAAAAAATGGAACCCACCAGCAGTGTGAGGAGACCTGAAAGTGGCACATGGCAGAGTGTGGCGATGGAGACAGCAGCAATGGGAGGCCGTACAGGGACCCATGAGAGACTCTGGACCTGGCAGCAGCATGAGGAGGCGGTACAGGGGCCCATGGCAGATTACAGGCCTGGCAGCAGCAATGAGAGGCCCGTAATCTGCCAGCACCCTATGACAAAAAATGGAACACACCAGCAGTGTGAGGAGACCTGAAAGTGGCACATGGCAGAGTGTGGCGATGGAGACAGCAGCAATGGGAGGCCGTACAGGGACCCATGAGAGACTCTGGACCTGGCAGCAGCATGAGGAGGCGGTACTAGGGCCCATGGCAGATTACGGGCCTGGCAGCAGCAATGGGAGGCCCGTAATCTGCCAGCACCCTATGACAAAAAATGTAACACACCAGCAGTGTGAGGAGACCTGAAAGTGGCACATGGCAGAGTGTGGCGATGGAGACAGCAGCAATGGGAGGCCGTACAGGGACCCATGAGAGACTCTGGACCTGGCAGCAGCATGAGGAGGCGGTACTGGGGCCCATGGCAGATTATGGGCCTGGCAGCAGCAATGGGAGGCCCGTAATCTGCCAGCACCCTATGACAAAAAATGTAACACACCAGCAGTCTGAGGAGACCTGAAAGTGGCACATGGCAGAGTGTGGCGATGGAGACAGCAGCAATGGGAGGCCGTACAGGGACCCATGAGAGACTCTGGACCTGGCAGCAGCATGAGGAGGCGGTACAGGGGCCCATGGCAGATTACGGGCCTGGCAGCAGCAATGAGAGGCCCGTAATCTGCCAGCACCCTATGACAAAAAATGGAACACACCAGCAGTGTGAGGAGACCTGAAAGTGGCACATGGCAGAGTGTGGCGATGGAGACAGCAGCAATGGGAGGCCGTACAGGGACCCATGAGAGACTCTGGACCTGGCAGCAGCATGAGGAGGCGGTACTGGGGCCCATGGCAGATTACGGGCCTGGCAGCAGCAATGGGAGGCCCGTAATCTGCCAGCACCCTATGACAAAAAATGTAACACACCAGCAGTCTGAGGAGACCTGAAAGTGGCACATGGCAGAGTGTGGCGATGGAGACAGCAGCAATGGGAGGCCGTACAGGGACCCATGAGAGACTCTGGACCTGGCAGCAGCATGAGGAGGTGGTACAGGGGCCCATGGCAGATTACTGGCCTGGCAGCAGCAATGAGAGGCCCGTAATCTGCCAGCACCCTATGACAAAAAATGGAACCCACCAGCAGTGTGAGGAGACCTGAAAGTGGCACATGGCAGAGTGTGGCGATGGAGACAGCAGCAATGGGAGGCCGTACAGGGACCCATGAGAGACTCTGGACCTGGCAGCAGCATGAGGAGGCGGTACAGGGGCCATGGCAGATTACGGGCCTGGCAGCAGCAATGAGAGGCCCGTAATCTGCCAGCACCCTATGACAAAAAATGGAACACACCAGCAGTGTGAGGAGACCTGAAAGTGGCACATGGCAGAGTGTGGCGATGGAGACAGCAGCAATGGGAGGCCGTACAGGGACCCATGAGAGATTCTGGACCTAGAAGCAGCATGAGGAGGCGGTACAGGGGCCCATGGCAGATTACGGGCCTGGCAGCAGCAATGAGAGGCCCGTAATCTGCCAGCACCCTATGACAAAAAATGTAACACACCAGCAGTGTGAGGAGACCTGAAAGTGGCACATGGCAGAGTGTGGCGATGGAGACAGCAGCAATGGGAGGCCGTACAGGGACCCATGAGAGACTCTGGACCTGGCAGCAGCATGAGGAGGCGGTACAGGGGCCCATGGCAGATTACGGGCCTGGCAGCAGCAATGGGAGGCCCGTAATCTGCCAGCACCCTATGACAAAAAATGGAACACACCAGCAGTGTGAGGAGACCTGAAAGTGGCACATGGCAGAGTGTGGCGATGGAGACAGCAGCAATGGGAGGCCGTACAGGGACCCATGAGAGACTCTGGACCTGGCAGCAGCATGAGGAGGCGGTACAGGGGCCCATGGCAGATTACGGGCCTGGCAGCAGCAATGAGAGGCCCGTAATCTGCCAGCACCCTATGACAAAAAATGGAACACACCAGCAGTGTGAGGAGACCTGAAAGTGGCACATGGCAGAGTGTGGCGATGGAGACAGCAGCAATGGGAGGCCGTACAGGGACCCATGAGAGACTCTGGACCTGGCAGCAGCATGAGGAGGCGGTACTGGGGCCCATGGCAGATTACGGGCCTGGCAGCAGCAATGGGAGGCCCGTAATCTGCCAGCACCCTATGACAAAAAATGTAACACACCAGCAGTCTGAGGAGACCTGAAAGTGGCACATGGCAGAGTGTGGCGATGGAGACAGCAGCAATGGGAGGCCGTACAGGGACCCATGAGAGACTCTGGACCTGGCAGCAGCATGAGGAGGTGGTACAGGGGCCCATGGCAGATTACTGGCCTGGCAGCAGCAATGAGAGGCCCGTAATCTGCCAGCACCCTATGACAAAAAATGGAACCCACCAGCAGTGTGAGGAGACCTGAAAGTGGCACATGGCAGAGTGTGGCGATGGAGACAGCAGCAATGGGAGGCCGTACAGGGACCCATGAGAGACTCTGGACCTGGCAGCAGCATGAGGAGGCGGTACAGGGGCCATGGCAGATTACGGGCCTGGCAGCAGCAATGAGAGGCCCGTAATCTGCCAGCACCCTATGACAAAAAATGGAACACACCAGCAGTGTGAGGAGACCTGAAAGTGGCACATGGCAGAGTGTGGCGATGGAGACAGCAGCAATGGGAGGCCGTACAGGGACCCATGAGAGATTCTGGACCTAGAAGCAGCATGAGGAGGCGGTACAGGGGCCCATGGCAGATTACGGGCCTGGCAGCAGCAATGAGAGGCCCGTAATCTGCCAGCACCCTATGACAAAAAATGTAACACACCAGCAGTGTGAGGAGACCTGAAAGTGGCACATGGCAGAGTGTGGCGATGGAGACAGCAGCAATGGGAGGCCGTACAGGGACCCATGAGAGACTCTGGACCTGGCAGCAGCATGAGGAGGCGGTACAGGGGCCCATGGCAGATTACGGGCCTGGCAGCAGCAATGGGAGGCCCGTAATCTGCCAGCACCCTATGACAAAAAATGGAACACACCAGCAGTGTGAGGAGACCTGAAAGTGGCACATGGCAGAGTGTGGCGATGGAGACAGCAGCAATGGGAGGCCGTACAGGGACCCATGAGAGACTCTGGACCTGGCAGCAGCATGAGGAGGCGGTACAGGGGCCCATGGCAGATTACGGGCCTGGCAGCAGCAATGAGAGGCCCGTAATCTGCCAGCACCCTATGACAAAAAATGGAACACACCAGCAGTGTGAGGAGACCTGAAAGTGGCACATGGCAGAGTGTGGCGATGGAGACAGCAGCAATGGGAGGCCGTACAGGGACCCATGAGAGACTCTGGACCTGGCAGCAGCATGAGGAGGCGGTACTGGGGCCCATGGCAGATTACGGGCCTGGCAGCAGCAATGGGAGGCCCGTAATCTGCCAGCACCCTATGACAAAAAATGTAACACACCAGCAGTCTGAGGAGACCTGAAAGTGGCACATGGCAGAGTGTGGCGATGGAGACAGCAGCAATGGGAGGCCGTACAGGGACCCATGAGAGACTCTGGACCTGGCAGCAGCATGAGGAGGTGGTACAGGGGCCCATGGCAGATTACTGGCCTGGCAGCAGCAATGAGAGGCCCGTAATCTGCCAGCACCCTATGACAAAAAATGGAACCCACCAGCAGTGTGAGGAGACCTGAAAGTGGCACATGGCAGAGTGTGGCGATGGAGACAGCAGCAATGGGAGGCCGTACAGGGACCCATGAGAGACTCTGGACCTGGCAGCAGCATGAGGAGGCGGTACAGGGGCCATGGCAGATTACGGGCCTGGCAGCAGCAATGAGAGGCCCGTAATCTGCCAGCACCCTATGACAAAAAATGGAACACACCAGCAGTCTGAGGAGACCTGAAAGTGGCACATGGCAGAGTGTGGCGATGGAGACAGCAGCAATGGGAGGCCGTACAGGGACCCATGAGAGACTCTGGACCTGGAAGCAGCATGAGGAGGCGGTACTGGGGCCCATGGCAGATTACGGGCCTGGCAGCAGTAATGGGCGGCCCGTAATCTGCCAGCACCCTATGACAAAAAATGTAACACACCAGCAGTGTGAGGAGACCTGAAAGTGGCACATGGCAGAGTGTGGCGATGGAGACAGCAGCAATGGGAGGCCGTACAGGGACCCATGAGAGACTATGGACCTGGCAGCAGCATGAGGAGGTGGTACAGGGGCCCATGGCAGATTACGGGCCTGGCAGCAGCAATGAGAGGCCCGTAATCTGCCAGCACCCTATGACAAAAAATGGAACACACCAGCAGTGTGAGGAGACCTGAAAGTGGCACATGGCAGAGTGTGGCGATGGAGACAGCAGCAATGGGAGGCCGTACAGGGACCCATGAGAGACTCTGGACCTGGCAGCAGCATGAGGAGGCGGTACAGGGGCCCATGGCAGATTACGGGCCTGGCAGCAGCAATGAGAGGCCCGTAATCTGCCAGCACCCTATGATAAAAAATGGAACACACCAGCAGTGTGAGGAGACCTGAAAGTGGCACATGGCAGAGTGTGGCGATGGAGACAGCAGCAATGGGAGGCCGTACAGGGACCCATGAGAGACTCTGGACCTGGCAGCAGCATGAGGAGGCGGTACTGGGGCCCATGGCAGATTACGGGCCTGGCAGCAGCAATGGGAGGCCCGTAATCTGCCAGCACCCTATGACAAAAAATGTAACACACCAGCAGTGTGAGGAGACCTGAAAGTGGCACATGGCAGAGTGTGGCGATGGAGACAGCAGCAATGGGAGGCCGTACAGGGACCCATGAGAGACTCTGGGCCTGGCAGCAGCATGAGGAGGCGGTACTGGGGCCCATGGCAGATTACGGGCCTGGCAGCAGCAATGGGAGGCCCGTAATCTGCCAGCACCCTATGACAAAAAATGTAACACACCAGCAGTGTGAGGAGACCTGAAAGTGGCACATGGCAGAGTGTGGCGATGGAGACAGCAGCAATGGGAGGCCGTACAGGGACCCATGAGAGACTCTGGACCTGGCAGCAGCATGAGGAGGCGGTACAGGGGCCCATGGCAGATTACGGGCCTGGCAGCAGCAATGAGAGGCCCGTAATCTGCCAGCACCCTATGACAAAAAATGGAACACACCAGCAGTGTGAGGAGACCTGAAAGTGGCACATCGCAGAGTGTGGCGATGGAGACAGCAGCAATGGGAGGCCGTACAGGGACCCATGAGACACTGTGGACCTGGCAGCAGCATGAGGAGGCGGTAAAGGGGCCCATGGCAGATTACGGGCCTGGCAGCAGCAATGGGAGGCCCGTAATCTGCCAGCACCCTATGACAAAAAATGGAACACACCAGCAGTGTGAGGAGACCTGAAAGTGGCACATGGCAGAGTGTGGCGATGGAGACAGCAGCAATGGGAGGCCGTACAGGGACCCATGAGAGACTCTGGACCTGGCAGCAGCATGAGGAGGCAGTACAGGGGCCCATGGCAGATTACGGGCCTGGCAGCAGCAATGAGAGGCCCGTAATCTGCCAGCACCCTATGACAAAAAATGGAACCCACCAGCAGTGTGAGGAGACCTGAAAGTGGCACATTGCAGAGTGTGGCGATGGAGACAGCAGCAATGGGAGGCCGTACAGGGACCCATGAGACACTCTGGACCTGGCAGCAGCATGAGGAGGCGGTACAGGGGCCCATGGCAGATTACGGGCCTGGCAGCAGCAATGGGAGGCCCGTAATCTGCCAGCACCCTATGACAAAAAATGGAACCCACCAGCAGTGTGAGGAGACCTGAAAGTGGCACATGGCAGAGTGTGGCGATGGAGACAGCAGCAATGGGAGGCCGTACAGGGACCCATGAGAGACTCTGGACCTGGCAGCAGCATGAGGAGGCGGTACAGGGGCCCATGGCAGATTACGGGCCTGGCAGCAGCAATGAGAGGCCCGTAATCTGCCAGCACCCTATGACAAAAAATGTAACACACCAGGAGTGTGAGGAGACCTGAAAGTGGCACATGGCAGAGTGTGGCGATGGAGACAGCAGCAATGGGAGGCTGTACAGGAACCCATGAGAGACTCTGGACCTGGCAGCAGCATGAGGAGGCGGTACAGGGGCCCATGGCAGATTACTGGCCTGGCAGCAGCAATGAGAGGCCCGTAATCTGCCAGCACCCTATGACAAAAAATGGAACCCACCAGCAGTGTGAGGAGACCTGAAAGTGGCACATGGCAGAGTGTGGCGATGGAGACAGCAGCAATGGGAGGCCATACAGGGACCCATGAGAGACTCTGGACCTGGCAGCAGCATGAGGAGGCGGTACAGGGGCCCATGGCAGATTACGGGCATGGCAGCAGCAATGAGAGGCCCGTAATCTGCTAGCACCCTATGACAAAAAATGGAACACACCAGCAGTGTGAGGAGACCTGAAAGTGGCACATGGCAGAGTGTGGCGATGGAGACAGCAGCAATGGGAGGCCGTACAGGGACCCATGAGAGACTCTGGACCTGGCAGCAGCATGAGGAGGCAGTACTGGGGCCCATGGCAGATTACGGGCCTGGCAGCAGCAATGGGAGGTCCGTAATCTGCCAGCACCATATGACAAAAAATGGAACACACCAGCAGTGTGAGGAGACCTGAAAGTGGCACATGGCAGAGTGTGGCGATGGAGACAGCAGCAATGGGAGGCCGTAGAGGGACCCATGAGAGACTCTGGACCTGGCAGCAGCATGAGGAGGCGGTACAGGGGCCCATGGCAGATTACGGGCCTGGCAGCAGCAATGGGAGGCCCGTAATCTGCCAGCACCCTATGACAAAAAATGGAACACACCAGCAGTGTGAGGAGACCTTAAAGTGGCACATGGCAGAGTGTGGCGATGGAGACAGCAGCAATGGGAGGCCGTACAGGGACCCATGAGACACTGTGGACCTGGCAGCAGCATGAGGAGGCGGTAAAGGGGCCCATGGCAGATTACGGACCTGGCAGCAGCAATGGGAGGCCCGTAATCTGCCAGCACCCTATGACAAAAAATGGAACACACCAGCAGTGTGAGGAGACCTGAAAGTGGCACATGGCAGAGTGTGGCGATGGAGACAGCAGCAATGGGAGGCCGTACAGGGACCCATGAGAGACTCTGGACCTGGCAGCAGCATGAGGAGGCGGTACTGGGGCCCATGGCAGATTACGGGCCTGGCAGCAGCAATGAGAGGCCCGTAATCTGCCAGCACCCTATGACAAAAAATGGAACACACCAGCAGTGTGAGGAGACCTGAAAGTGGCACATGGCAGAGTGTGGCGATGGAGACAGCAGCAATGGGAGGCCGTACAGGGACCCATGAGAGACTCTGGACCTGGCAGCAGCATGAGGATGCGGTACTGGGGCCCATGGCAGATTACGGGCCTGGCAGCAGCAATGGGAGGCCCGTAATCTGCCAGCACCCTATGACAAAAAATGTAACACACCAGCAGTGTGAGGAGACCTGAAAGTGGCACATGGCAGAGTGTGGCGATGGAGACAGCAGCAATGGGAGGCCGTACAGGGACCCATGAGAGACTCTGGACCTGACAGCAGCATGAGGAGGCGGTACAGGGGCCCATGGCAGATTACGGGCCTGGCAGCAGCAATGGGAGGCCCGTAATCTGCCAGCACCCTATGACAAAAAATGTAACACACCAGCAGTGTGAGGAGACCTGAAAGTGGCACATGGCAGAGTGTGGCGATGGGGAGAGCAGCAATGGGAGGCCGTACAGGGACCCATGAGAGACTCTGGACCTGGAAGAAGCATGAGGAGGCGGTACGGGGGCCCATGGCAGATTACGGGCCTGGCAGCAGCAATGGGAGGCCCGTAATCTGCCAGCACCCTATGACAAAATGGAACCCACCAGTAGTGTGAGGAGACCTGAAAGTGGCACATGTTTGGGGCATGATTCATGGCGGATTTAGTCAGTTGTGTCAGGAACTGGTGGTTTGAAATCCAGACTAATCCACGCCTGATTCATTTTCACAAACGTGAGTCTCTCCACACTTTGGGTGGACAGTCGTGTCCTCCGCGGAGTTCCAATACCTCCTGCCGCACTAAACACGCGCTCCGATGCCACGCTACTGGCCGGGCATGACAGCCTTTCAAGGGCAAATTCAGCTAGTTGGGGCCAAAGGTCAAGTTTCGTTGCCCAGTAGTCAAGGGGATTGTCTACCTCGGTTGGCAGGGTGCTGTCCAAGTAGGCCCAAGCCTGTTGTTTGAGGTCCTGCTCCAGGTCCACCTGATGCTGCTGCTGCGGCTGGTTAGTAGTTTCCTCACTGTGCTGGTGAAGAAAGCTACTCATCATCGACTGCAGACTGAGGCAGCCGCTGCTGGTGGAGCTGCCACTGCTCCTACCACCCCACCCCTCCCCTGCTGCCATGGCAGCGGAACGCGAGCGCACAGGGCCCACAGTGTCTGAGGATGGACGATGGTGCAGAAAGGCAGAGACCAGCTGACTATATAGGTGGTTTTTATAGTACTTTATTTTGGCCTCCCTCTCAGCAGGAGTGAAAAAGGCCACCATTTTTGAACGGTAGCGAGGGTCCAACAAGGTGGACAGCCAAAAGTAATCCCTCTGTCTGATGGTTATTATTCGGTTGTCGCTACGCAAGCAACCGAGCATGCTATGGGCCATTTGTGCCAAGGAATGCGAGGGACTCCCTGCCTCCGTCTCCACAGCATACTGCCACGGTGCGTCTGGGTCCTCTGTCTCCTCCTCCTCCTCCTCTACCAGATGCTCCTGCTCCTCCACTCCTGTCCGCTGAGAGGAAAAACCACCCATTTCACTCAATAATTCCTGAGCACCAATGTCCTCCTCTACCTCCTCCTCTTCTTCCTGTCCTGCCCCCACAGGGGTCATGTGGCGTTGAGATCTGTGCGCCACGTCTACCGCACCCTGACCAGCCATTGTTAACAGCATTTGTTCCAGGACGTGCAACAGAGGAATGACGTCGTTCATCCCATAGTCCTGCCGACTCACGAATAGCGTGGCCTCCTCAAAGGGCCTGAGCAAGCGGCAGGTGTCACGCATGAGCTGCCAATGGCTGACATCTAAGTTACACAGGGAGTACCTTTATCCGCTTGTAACATCAGGAAATCTGTGATGGCCTTTCGCTGTTCGTAAAGGCGGTCTAACATATGTAGGGTTGAATTCCACCTTGTTGCAACGTCACAGCATGAGGAGTCGGTACAGGGGCCCATGGCAGATTACGGGCCTGGCAGCAGCAATGGGAGGCCCGTAATCTGCCAGCACCCTATGACAAAAAATGGAACCCACCAGCAGTGTGAGGAGACCTGAAAGTGGCACATGGCAGAGTGTGGCGATGGAGACAGCAGCAATGGGAGGCCGTACAGGGACCCATGAGACACTGTGGACCTGGCAGCAGCATGAGGAGGCGGTACAGGGGCCCATGGCAGATTACGGGCCTGGCAGCAGCAATGGGAGGCCCGTAATCTGCCAGCACCCTATGACAAAAAATGTAACACACCAGCAGTGTGAGGAGACCTGAAAGTGGCACATGGCAGAGTGTGGCGATGGAGACAGCAGCAATGGGAGGCCGTACAGGGACCCATGAGAGACTCTGGACCTGGCAGAAGCATGAGGAGGCGGTACGGGGGCCCATGGCAGATTACGGGCCTGGCAGCAGCAATGGGAGGCCCGTAATCTGCCAGCACCCTATGACAAAAAATGGAACCCACCAGCAGTGTGAGGAGACCTGAAAGTGGCACATGGCAGAGTGTGGCGATGGAAACAGCAGCAATGGGAGGCCGTACAGGGACCCATGAGACACTGTGGACCTGGCAGCAGCATGAGGAGGCGGTACAGGGGCACATGGCAGATTACGGGCCTGGCAGCAGCAATGGGAGGCCCGTAATCTGCCAGCACCCTATGACAAAAAATGGAACACACCAGCAGTGTGAGGAGACCTGAAAGTGGCACATGGCAGAGTGTGGCGATGGAGACAGCAGCAATGGGAGGCCGTACAGGGACCCATGAGACACTGTGGACCTGGCAGCAGCATGAGGAGGCGGTACAGGGGCCCATGGCAGATTACGGGCCTGGCAGCAGCAATGGGAGGCCCGTAATCTGCCAGCACCCTATGACAAAAAATGGAACACACCAGCAGTGTGAGGAGACCTGAAAGTGGCACATGGCAGAGTGTGGCGATAGAGACAGCAGCAATGGGAGGCCGTACAGGGACCCATGAGACACTGTGGACCTGGCAGCAGCATGAGGAGGCGGTACAGGGGCCCATGGCAGATTACGGGCCTGGCAGCAGCAATGGGAGGCCCGTAATCTGCCAGCACCCTATGACAAAAAATGTAACATACCAGCAGTGTGAGGAGACCTGAAAGTGGCACATGGCAGAGTGTGGCGATGGAGACAGCAGCAATGGGAGGCCGTACAGGGACCCATGAGAGACTCTGGACCTGGCAGCAGCATGAGGAGGCGGTACTGGGGCCCATGGCAGATTACGGGCCTGGCAGCAGCAATGGGAGGCCCGTAATCTGCCAGCACCCTATGACAAAAAATGGAACACACCAGCAGTGTGAGGAGACCTGAAAGTGGCACATGGCAGAGTGTGGCGATGGAGACAGCAGCAATGGGAGGCCGTACAGGGACCCATGAGAGACTCTGGACCTGGCAGCAGCATGAGGAGGCAGTACTGGGGCCCATGGCAGATTACGGGCCTGGCAGCAGCAATGGGAGGCCCGTAATCTGCCAGCACCCTATAACAAAAAATGTAACACACCAGCAGTGTGAGGAGACCTGAAAGTGGCACATGGCAGAGTGTGGCGATGGAGACAGCAGCAATGGGAGGCCGTACAGGGACCCATGAGAGACTCTGGACCTGGCAGTAGCATGAGGAGGCGGTACAGGGGCCCATGGCAGATTACTGGCCTGGCAGCAGCAATGAGAGGCCCGTAATCTGCCAGCACCCTATGACAAAAAATGGAACCCACCAGCAGTGTGAGGAGACCTGAAAGTGGCACATGGCAGAGTGTGGCGATGGAGACAGCAGCAATGGGAGGCCGTACAGGGACCCATGAGAGACTCTGGACCTGGCAGCAGCATGAGGAGGCGGTACAGGGGCCCATGGCAGATTACAGGCCTGGCAGCAGCAATGAGAGGCCCGTAATCTGCCAGCACCCTATGACAAAAAATGGAACACACCAGCAGTGTGAGGAGACCTGAAAGTGGCACATGGCAGAGTGTGGCGATGGAGACAGCAGCAATGGGAGGCCGTACAGGGACCCATGAGAGACTCTGGACCTGGCAGCAGCATGAGGAGGCGGTACTAGGGCCCATGGCAGATTACGGGCCTGGCAGCAGCAATGGGAGGCCCGTAATCTGCCAGCACCCTATGACAAAAAATGTAACACACCAGCAGTGTGAGGAGACCTGAAAGTGGCACATGGCAGAGTGTGGCGATGGAGACAGCAGCAATGGGAGGCCGTACAGGGACCCATGAGAGACTCTGGACCTGGCAGCAGCATGAGGAGGCGGTACTGGGGCCCATGGCAGATTATGGGCCTGGCAGCAGCAATGGGAGGCCCGTAATCTGCCAGCACCCTATGACAAAAAATGTAACACACCAGCAGTCTGAGGAGACCTGAAAGTGGCACATGGCAGAGTGTGGCGATGGAGACAGCAGCAATGGGAGGCCGTACAGGGACCCATGAGAGACTCTGGACCTGGCAGCAGCATGAGGAGGCGGTACAGGGGCCCATGGCAGATTACGGGCCTGGCAGCAGCAATGAGAGGCCCGTAATCTGCCAGCACCCTATGACAAAAAATGGAACACACCAGCAGTGTGAGGAGACCTGAAAGTGGCACATGGCAGAGTGTGGCGATGGAGACAGCAGCAATGGGAGGCCGTACAGGGACCCATGAGAGACTCTGGACCTGGCAGCAGCATGAGGAGGCGGTACTGGGGCCCATGGCAGATTACGGGCCTGGCAGCAGCAATGGGAGGCCCGTAATCTGCCAGCACCCTATGACAAAAAATGTAACACACCAGCAGTCTGAGGAGACCTGAAAGTGGCACATGGCAGAGTGTGGCGATGGAGACAGCAGCAATGGGAGGCCGTACAGGGACCCATGAGAGACTCTGGACCTGGCAGCAGCATGAGGAGGTGGTACAGGGGCCCATGGCAGATTACTGGCCTGGCAGCAGCAATGAGAGGCCCGTAATCTGCCAGCACCCTATGACAAAAAATGGAACCCACCAGCAGTGTGAGGAGACCTGAAAGTGGCACATGGCAGAGTGTGGCGATGGAGACAGCAGCAATGGGAGGCCGTACAGGGACCCATGAGAGACTCTGGACCTGGCAGCAGCATGAGGAGGCGGTACAGGGGCCATGGCAGATTACGGGCCTGGCAGCAGCAATGAGAGGCCCGTAATCTGCCAGCACCCTATGACAAAAAATGGAACACACCAGCAGTGTGAGGAGACCTGAAAGTGGCACATGGCAGAGTGTGGCGATGGAGACAGCAGCAATGGGAGGCCGTACAGGGACCCATGAGAGATTCTGGACCTAGAAGCAGCATGAGGAGGCGGTACAGGGGCCCATGGCAGATTACGGGCCTGGCAGCAGCAATGAGAGGCCCGTAATCTGCCAGCACCCTATGACAAAAAATGTAACACACCAGCAGTGTGAGGAGACCTGAAAGTGGCACATGGCAGAGTGTGGCGATGGAGACAGCAGCAATGGGAGGCCGTACAGGGACCCATGAGAGACTCTGGACCTGGCAGCAGCATGAGGAGGCGGTACAGGGGCCCATGGCAGATTACGGGCCTGGCAGCAGCAATGGGAGGCCCGTAATCTGCCAGCACCCTATGACAAAAAATGGAACACACCAGCAGTGTGAGGAGACCTGAAAGTGGCACATGGCAGAGTGTGGCGATGGAGACAGCAGCAATGGGAGGCCGTACAGGGACCCATGAGAGACTCTGGACCTGGCAGCAGCATGAGGAGGCGGTACAGGGGCCCATGGCAGATTACGGGCCTGGCAGCAGCAATGAGAGGCCCGTAATCTGCCAGCACCCTATGACAAAAAATGGAACACACCAGCAGTGTGAGGAGACCTGAAAGTGGCACATGGCAGAGTGTGGCGATGGAGACAGCAGCAATGGGAGGCCGTACAGGGACCCATGAGAGACTCTGGACCTGGCAGCAGCATGAGGAGGCGGTACTGGGGCCCATGGCAGATTACGGGCCTGGCAGCAGCAATGGGAGGCCCGTAATCTGCCAGCACCCTATGACAAAAAATGTAACACACCAGCAGTCTGAGGAGACCTGAAAGTGGCACATGGCAGAGTGTGGCGATGGAGACAGCAGCAATGGGAGGCCGTACAGGGACCCATGAGAGACTCTGGACCTGGCAGCAGCATGAGGAGGTGGTACAGGGGCCCATGGCAGATTACTGGCCTGGCAGCAGCAATGAGAGGCCCGTAATCTGCCAGCACCCTATGACAAAAAATGGAACCCACCAGCAGTGTGAGGAGACCTGAAAGTGGCACATGGCAGAGTGTGGCGATGGAGACAGCAGCAATGGGAGGCCGTACAGGGACCCATGAGAGACTCTGGACCTGGCAGCAGCATGAGGAGGCGGTACAGGGGCCATGGCAGATTACGGGCCTGGCAGCAGCAATGAGAGGCCCGTAATCTGCCAGCACCCTATGACAAAAAATGGAACACACCAGCAGTCTGAGGAGACCTGAAAGTGGCACATGGCAGAGTGTGGCGATGGAGACAGCAGCAATGGGAGGCCGTACAGGGACCCATGAGAGACTCTGGACCTGGAAGCAGCATGAGGAGGCGGTACTGGGGCCCATGGCAGATTACGGGCCTGGCAGCAGTAATGGGCGGCCCGTAATCTGCCAGCACCCTATGACAAAAAATGTAACACACCAGCAGTGTGAGGAGACCTGAAAGTGGCACATGGCAGAGTGTGGCGATGGAGACAGCAGCAATGGGAGGCCGTACAGGGACCCATGAGAGACTATGGACCTGGCAGCAGCATGAGGAGGTGGTACAGGGGCCCATGGCAGATTACGGGCCTGGCAGCAGCAATGAGAGGCCCGTAATCTGCCAGCACCCTATGACAAAAAATGGAACACACCAGCAGTGTGAGGAGACCTGAAAGTGGCACATGGCAGAGTGTGGCGATGGAGACAGCAGCAATGGGAGGCCGTACAGGGACCCATGAGAGACTCTGGACCTGGCAGCAGCATGAGGAGGCGGTACAGGGGCCCATGGCAGATTACGGGCCTGGCAGCAGCAATGAGAGGCCCGTAATCTGCCAGCACCCTATGATAAAAAATGGAACACACCAGCAGTGTGAGGAGACCTGAAAGTGGCACATGGCAGAGTGTGGCGATGGAGACAGCAGCAATGGGAGGCCGTACAGGGACCCATGAGAGACTCTGGACCTGGCAGCAGCATGAGGAGGCGGTACTGGGGCCCATGGCAGATTACGGGCCTGGCAGCAGCAATGGGAGGCCCGTAATCTGCCAGCACCCTATGACAAAAAATGTAACACACCAGCAGTGTGAGGAGACCTGAAAGTGGCACATGGCAGAGTGTGGCGATGGAGACAGCAGCAATGGGAGGCCGTACAGGGACCCATGAGAGACTCTGGGCCTGGCAGCAGCATGAGGAGGCGGTACTGGGGCCCATGGCAGATTACGGGCCTGGCAGCAGCAATGGGAGGCCCGTAATCTGCCAGCACCCTATGACAAAAAATGTAACACACTAGCAGTGTGAGGAGACCTGAAAGTGGCACATGGCAGAGTGTGGCGATGGAGACAGCAGCAATGGGAGGCCGTACAGGGACCCATGAGAGACTCTGGACCTGGCAGCAGCATGAGGAGGCGGTACAGGGGCCCATGGCAGATTACGGGCCTGGCAGCAGCAATGAGAGGCCCGTAATCTGCCAGCACCCTATGACAAAAAATGGAACACACCAGCAGTGTGAGGAGACCTGAAAGTGGCACATCGCAGAGTGTGGCGATGGAGACAGCAGCAATGGGAGGCCGTACAGGGACCCATGAGACACTGTGGACCTGGCAGCAGCATGAGGAGGCGGTAAAGGGGCCCATGGCAGATTACGGGCCTGGCAGCAGCAATGGGAGGCCCGTAATCTGCCAGCACCCTATGACAAAAAATGGAACACACCAGCAGTGTGAGGAGACCTGAAAGTGGCACATGGCAGAGTGTGGCGATGGAGACAGCAGCAATGGGAGGCCGTACAGGGACCCATGAGAGACTCTGGACCTGGCAGCAGCATGAGGAGGCAGTACAGGGGCCCATGGCAGATTACGGGCCTGGCAGCAGCAATGAGAGGCCCGTAATCTGCCAGCACCCTATGACAAAAAATGGAACCCACCAGCAGTGTGAGGAGACCTGAAAGTGGCACATTGCAGAGTGTGGCGATGGAGACAGCAGCAATGGGAGGCCGTACAGGGACCCATGAGACACTCTGGACCTGGCAGCAGCATGAGGAGGCGGTACAGGGGCCCATGGCAGATTACGGGCCTGGCAGCAGCAATGGGAGGCCCGTAATCTGCCAGCACCCTATGACAAAAAATGGAACCCACCAGCAGTGTGAGGAGACCTGAAAGTGGCACATGGCAGAGTGTGGCGATGGAGACAGCAGCAATGGGAGGCCGTACAGGGACCCATGAGAGACTCTGGACCTGGCAGCAGCATGAGGAGGCGGTACAGGGGCCCATGGCAGATTACGGGCCTGGCAGCAGCAATGAGAGGCCCGTAATCTGCCAGCACCCTATGACAAAAAATGTAACACACCAGGAGTGTGAGGAGACCTGAAAGTGGCACATGGCAGAGTGTGGCGATGGAGACAGCAGCAATGGGAGGCTGTACAGGAACCCATGAGAGACTCTGGACCTGGCAGCAGCATGAGGAGGCGGTACAGGGGCCCATGGCAGATTACTGGCCTGGCAGCAGCAATGAGAGGCCCGTAATCTGCCAGCACCCTATGACAAAAAATGGAACCCACCAGCAGTGTGAGGAGACCTGAAAGTGGCACATGGCAGAGTGTGGCGATGGAGACAGCAGCAATGGGAGGCCATACAGGGACCCATGAGAGACTCTGGACCTGGCAGCAGCATGAGGAGGCGGTACAGGGGCCCATGGCAGATTACGGGCATGGCAGCAGCAATGAGAGGCCCGTAATCTGCTAGCACCCTATGACAAAAAATGGAACACACCAGCAGTGTGAGGAGACCTGAAAGTGGCACATGGCAGAGTGTGGCGATGGAGACAGCAGCAATGGGAGGCCGTACAGGGACCCATGAGAGACTCTGGACCTGGCAGCAGCATGAGGAGGCAGTACTGGGGCCCATGGCAGATTACGGGCCTGGCAGCAGCAATGGGAGGTCCGTAATCTGCCAGCACCATATGACAAAAAATGGAACACACCAGCAGTGTGAGGAGACCTGAAAGTGGCACATGGCAGAGTGTGGCGATGGAGACAGCAGCAATGGGAGGCCGTAGAGGGACCCATGAGAGACTCTGGACCTGGCAGCAGCATGAGGAGGCGGTACAGGGGCCCATGGCAGATTACGGGCCTGGCAGCAGCAATGGGAGGCCCGTAATCTGCCAGCACCCTATGACAAAAAATGGAACACACCAGCAGTGTGAGGAGACCTGAAAGTGGCACATGGCAGAGTGTGGCGATGGAGACAGCAGCAATGGGAGGCCGTACAGGGACCCATGAGACACTGTGGACCTGGCAGCAGCATGAGGAGGCGGTAAAGGGGCCCATGGCAGATTACGGACCTGGCAGCAGCAATGGGAGGCCCGTAATCTGCCAGCACCCTATGACAAAAAATGGAACACACCAGCAGTGTGAGGAGACCTGAAAGTGGCACATGGCAGAGTGTGGCGATGGAGACAGCAGCAATGGGAGGCCGTACAGGGACCCATGAGAGACTCTGGACCTGGCAGCAGCATGAGGAGGCGGTACTGGGGCCCATGGCAGATTACGGGCCTGGCAGCAGCAATGAGAGGCCCGTAATCTGCCAGCACCCTATGACAAAAAATGGAACACACCAGCAGTGTGAGGAGACCTGAAAGTGGCACATGGCAGAGTGTGGCGATGGAGACAGCAGCAATGGGAGGCCGTACAGGGACCCATGAGAGACTCTGGACCTGGCAGCAGCATGAGGATGCGGTACTGGGGCCCATGGCAGATTACGGGCCTGGCAGCAGCAATGGGAGGCCCGTAATCTGCCAGCACCCTATGACAAAAAATGTAACACACCAGCAGTGTGAGGAGACCTGAAAGTGGCACATGGCAGAGTGTGGCGATGGAGACAGCAGCAATGGGAGGCCGTACAGGGACCCATGAGAGACTCTGGACCTGACAGCAGCATGAGGAGGCGGTACAGGGGCCCATGGCAGATTACGGGCCTGGCAGCAGCAATGGGAGGCCCGTAATCTGCCAGCACCCTATGACAAAAAATGTAACACACCAGCAGTGTGAGGAGACCTGAAAGTGGCACATGGCAGAGTGTGGCGATGGGGAGAGCAGCAATGGGAGGCCGTACAGGGACCCATGAGAGACTCTGGACCTGGCAGCAGCATGAGGAGGCGGTACAGGGGCCCATGGCAGATTACTGGCCTGGCAGCAGCAATGAGAGGCCCGTAATCTGCCAGCACCCTATGACAAAAAATGGAACACACCAGCAGTGTGAGGAGACCTGAAAGTGGCACATGGCAGAGTGTGGCGATGGAGACAGCAGCAATGGGAGGCCATACAGGGACCCATGAGAGACTCTGGACCTGGCAGCAGCATGAGGAGGCGGTACTGGGGCCCATGGCAAATTACGGGCCTGGCAGCAGCAATGGGAGGCCCGTAATCTGCCAGCACCCTATGACAAAAAATGTAACACACCAGCAGTGTGAGGAGACCTGAAAGTGGCACATGGCAGAGTGTGGCGATGGAGACAGCAGCAATGGGAGGCCGTACAGGGACCCATGAGAGACTCTGGACCTGGCAGCAGCATGAGGAGGCGGTACAGGGGCCCATGGCAGATTACGGGCCTGGCAGCAGCAATGAGAGGCCCGTAATCTACCAGCACCCTATGACAAAAATTGGAACCCACCAGCAGTGTGAGGAGACCTGAAAGTGGCACATGGCAGAGTGTGGCGATGGAGACAGCAGCAATGGGAGGCCGTACAGGGACCCATGAGAGACTCTGGACCTGGCAGCAGCATGAGGAGGCGGTACAGGGGCCCATGGCAGATTACTGGCCTGGCAGCAGCAATGGGAGGCCCGTAATCTGCCAGCACCCTATGACAAAAAATGGAACACACCAGCAGTGTGAGGAGACCTGAAAGTGGCATATGTTTGGGGCATGATTCATGGCGGATTTAGTCAGTTGTGTCAGGAACTGGTGGTTTGAAATCCAGACTAATCCACGCCTGATTCATTTTCACAAACGTGAGTCTCTCCACACTTTGGGTGGACAGTCGTGTCCTCCGCGGAGTTACAATACCTCCTGCCGCACTAAACACGCGCTCCGATGCCACGCTACTGGCCGGGCATGACAGCCTTTCAAGGGCAAATTCAGCTAGTTGGGGCCAAAGGTCAAGTTTCGTTGCCCAGTAGTCAAGGGGATTGTCTACCTCGGTTGGCAGGGTGCTGTCCAAGTAGGCCCAAGCCTGTTGTTTGAGGTCCTGCTCCAGGTCCACCTGATGCTGCTGCTGCTGCTGCTGCTGCTGCGGCTGGTTAGTAGTTTCTAGAGATGAGCGAAGAAATGAAAAATTCGATTCGACTGATTCGGCGAATTCGTGGACAATATTCGATTCGAGTCGAATAAATTCGCTGTGAATTTAACTTAAAAAAGGGTGTTTCTAGGCTTCAGAGAGACTTAATATTAGTGCAGAACACTGTACCTTTAATTTAAATGCCCTTGGAGTCTGCTGGGGAAGAGAAATAATACTGTCTGTCAGTATGACATGCAGATGAGTGCCGTCGATCTTAGAATCACCGCACACTTCACTCATTTGGGCAGTCACGGGGCCAAAACCAGTGTTTGGAGCCACAGTGTGGCGGTGGAGGCAGCAGCAATGGGAGGCCATACAGCAACCTATGACAAAATGGAAACCAGCAGGAGCGTGAGGAGACCTGAAAGTGGCACATGGCAGAGTGGGAGCAATGGGAGGCGGTACAGGGACCCAGGTCACACTGTGGGCCCAGCAGCAGCGTGACCAGGCGGTACGGGGGCCCATGGCCGATATGGGGCTTGGTGGCACCTATGGAAGGCCTGTAATCTGCCAGCAACCTATGACAAAATGGACAACCGCAGGAGTGTGAGGAGATTTCAAAGTGGCACATGGCAGAGTGGAAGCAATGGGAGGCCGTACAGGGACCCAGGTCACACTGTGGGCTCAGCAGCAGCGTGACCAGGAGGTACGGGGGCCCATGGTCGATATGGGGCCTGGCGGCACCTATGGAAGGCCGCTAATCTGCCAGCAACCTATGACAAAATGGACAACCGCAGGAGTGTGAGGAGATTTCAAAGAGGTACATGGCAGAGTGGAAGCAATGGGAGGCCGTACAGGGACCCAGGTCACACTGTGGGACCAGCATCAGCGTGAACAGGCGGTACGGGGGCCCATGGCCGATTTGACCTCATTCATCCCATAGTCCTGCCGACTCACGAATAGCGTGGCCTCCTCAAAGGGCCTGAGCAAGCGCAGGTGTCACACATGAGCTGACAATGGCTGACATCTAAGTTACACAGGGAGTACCTTTATCCGCTTTTAACATCAGGAAATCTGTGATGGCCTTTAGCTGTTCGTAAAGGCGGTCTAACATATGTAGGGTTGAATTACACCTTGTTGCAACGTCACAGCATGAGGAGTCGGTACGGGGGCCCATGGCAGATTACATGTCTGGCAGCAGCAATGGGAGGCCCGTAATCTGCCAGCACCCTATGTCAAAAAATTTAACACACCAGCAGTGTGAAGAGACCTGAAAGTGGCACATGGCAGCAGAGTGTGGCGATGGAGACAGCAGCAATGGGAGGCCGTACAGGGACCCATGAGAGACTCTGGACTTGGCAGCAGCATGAGGAGGCGGTATATAGGGGCCCATGGCAGATTAGGGGCCTGGCAGCAGCTATGTGAGGCCCGTAATCTGCCTGCACCCTATGTCAAAAAATTAAACACACCAGCAGTGTGAAGAGACCTGAAAGTGGCACATGGCAGCAGAGTGTGGCGATGGAGACAGCAGCAATGGGAGGCCGTACAGGGACCCATGAGAGACTCTAGACTTGGCAGCAGCATGAGGAGGCGGTATATAGGGGCCCATGGCAGATTAGGGGCCTGGCAGCAGCTATGTGAGGCCCGTAATCTGCCTGCACCCTATGTCAAAAAATTAAACACACCAGCAGTGTGAAGAGACCTGAAAGTGGCACATGGCAGCAGAGTGTGGCGATGGAGACAGCAGCAATGGGAGGCCGTACAGGGACCCATGAGAGACTCTAGACTTGGCAGCAGCATGAGGAGGCGGTATATAGGGGCCCATGGCAGATTAGGGGCCTGGCAGCAGCTATGTGAGGCCCGTAATCTGCCTGCACCCTATGTCAAAAAATTTAACACACCAGCAGTGTGAAGAGACCTGAAAGTGGCACATGACAGCAGAGTGTGGCGATGGAGACAGCAGCAATGGGAGGCCGTACAGGGACCCATGAGAGACTCTGGACTTGGCAGCAGCATGAGGAGGCGGTATATAGGGGCCCATGGCAGATTAGGGGCCTGGCAGCAGCTATGTGAGGCCCGTAATCTGCCTGCACCCTATGTCAAAAAATTTAACACACCAGCAGTGTGAAGAGACCTGAAAGTGGCACATGGCAGCAGAGTGTGGCGATGGAGACAGCAGCAATGGGAGGCCGTACAGGGACCCATGAGAGACTCTGGACTTGGCAGCAGCATGAGGAGGCGGTATATAGGGGCCCATGGCAGATTAGGGGCCTGGCAGCAGCTATGTGAGGCCCGTTATCTTGCAGCACCCTATGTCAAAAAATTAAACACACCAGCAGTGTGAAGAGACCTGAAAGTGGCACATGGCAGCAGAGTGTGGCGATGGAGACAGCAGCAATGGGAGGCCGTACAGGGACCCATGAGAGACTCTAGACTTGGCAGCAGCATGAGGAGGCGGTTTATAGGGGCCCATGGCAGATTAGGGGCCTGGCAGCAGCTATGTGAGGCCCGTAATCTGCCTGCACCCTATGTCAAAAAATTTAACACACCAGCAGTGTGAAGAGACCTGAAAGTGGCACATGGCAGCAGAGTGTGGCGATGGAGACAGCAGCAATGGGAGGCCGTACAGGGACCCATGAGAGACTCTAGACTTGGCAGCAGCATGAGGAGGCGGTATATAGGGGCCCATGGCAGATTAGGGGCCTGGCAGCAGCTATGTGAGGCCCGTAATCTGCCTGCACCCTATGTCAAAAAATTTAACACACCAGCAGTGTGAAGAGACCTGAAAGTGGCACATGGCAGCAGAGTGTGGCGATGGAGACAGCAACAATGGGAGGCCGTACAGGGACCCATGAGAGACTCTGGACTTGGCAGCAGCATGAGGAGGCGGTATATAGGGGTCCATGGCAGATTAGGGGCCTGGCAGCAGCTATGTGAGGCCCGTAATCTGCCTGCACCCTATGTCAAAAAATTAAACACACCAGCAGTGTGAAGAGACCTGAAAGTGGCACATGGCAGAGTGTGGCGATGGAGACAGCAGCAATGGGAGGCCGTACAGGGACCCATGACAGACTCTAGACTTGGCAGCAGCATGAGGAGGCGGTATATAGGGGCCCATGGCAGATTAGGGGCCTGGCAGCAGCTATGTGAGGCCCGTAATCTGCCTGCACCCTATGTCAAAAAATTTAACACACCAGCAGTGTGAAGAGACCTGAAAGTGGCACATGGCAGCAGAGTGTGGCGATGGAGACAGCAGCAATGGGAGGCCGTACAGGGACCCATGAGAGACTCTGGACTTGGCAGCAGCATGAGGAGGCGGTATATAGGGGCCCATGGCAGATTAGGGGCCTGGCAGCAGCTATGTGAGGCCCGTTATCTTGCAGCACCCTATGTCAAAAAATTAAACACACCAGCAGTGTGAAGAGACCTGAAAGTGGCACATGGCAGCAGAGTGTGGCGATGGAGACAGCAGCAATGGGAGGCCGTACAGGGACCCATGAGAGACTCTAGACTTGGCAGCAGCATGAGGAGGCGGTATATAGGGGCCCATGGCAGATTAGGGGCCTGGCAGCAGCTATGTGAGGCCCGTAATCTGCCTGCACCCTATGTCAAAAAATTAAACACACCAGCAGTGTGAAGAGACCTGAAAGTGGCACATGGCAGCAGAGTGTGGCGATGGAGACAGCAGCAATGGGAGGCCGTACAGGGACCCATGAGAGACTCTGGACTTGGCAGCAGCATGAGGAGGCGGTATATAGGGGCCCATGGCAGATTAGGGGCCTGGTAGCAGCTATGTGAGGCCCGTAATCTGCCTGCACCCTATGTCAAAAAATTAAACACACCAGCAGTGTGAAGAGACCTGAAAGTGGCACATGGCAGCAGAGTGTGGCGATGGAGACAGCAGCAATGGGAGGCCGTACAGGGACCCATGAGAGACTCTAGACTTGGCAGCAGCATGAGGAGGCGGTATATAGGGGCCCATGGCAGATTAGGGGCCTGGCAGCAGCTATGTGAGGCCCGTAATCTGCCTGCACCCTATGTCAAAAAATTAAACACACCAGCAGTGTGAAGAGACCTGAAAGTGGCACATGGCAGCAGAGTGTGGCGATGGAGACAGCAGCAATGGGAGGCCGTACAGGGACCCATGAGAGACTCTGGACTTGGCAGCAGCATGAGGAGGCGGTATATAGGGGCCCATGGCAGATTAGGGGCCTGGCAGCAGCTATGTGAGGCCCGTAATCTGCCTGCACCCTATGTCAAAAAATTAAACACACCAGCAGTGTGAAGAGACCTGAAAGTGGCACATGGCAGAGTGTGGCGATGGAGACAGCAGCAATGGGAGGCCGTACAGGGACCCATGACAGACTCTAGACTTGGCAGCAGCATGAGGAGGCGGTATATAGGGGCCCATGGCAGATTAGGGGCCTGGCAGCAGCTATGTGAGGCCCGTAATCTGCCTGCACCCTATGTCAAAAAATTTAACACACCAGCAGTGTGAAGAGACCTGAAAGTGGCACATGGCAGCAGAGTGTGGCGATGGAGACAGCAGCAATGGGAGGCCGTACAGGGACCCATGAGAGACTCTGGACTTGGCAGCAGCATGAGGAGGCGGTATATAGGGGCCCATGGCAGATTACGGGCCTGGCAGCAGCTATGTGAGGCCCGTAATCTGCCTGCACCCTATGTCAAAAAATTTAACACACCAGCAGTGTGAAGAGACCTGAAAGTGGCACATGGCAGCAGAGTGTGGCGATGGAGACAGCAGCAATGGGAGGCCGTACAGGGACCCATGAGAGACTCTGGACTTGGCAGCAGCATGAGGAGGCGGTATATAGGGGCCCATGGCAGATTAGGGGCCTGGCAGCAGCTATGTGAGGCCCGTAATCTGCCTGCACCCTATGTCAAAAAATTTAACACACCAGCAGTGTGAAGAGACCTGAAAGTGGCACATGGCAGCAGAGTGTGGCGATGGAGACAGCAACAATGGGAGGCCGTACAGGGACCCATGAGAGACTCTGGACTTGGCAGCAGCATGAGGAGGCGGTATATAGGGGCCCATGGCAGATTAGGGGCCTGGCAGCAGCTATGTGAGGCCCGTAATCTGCCTGCACCCTATGTCAAAAAATTAAACACACCAGCAGTGTGAAGAGACCTGAAAGTGGCACATGGCAGAGTGTGGCGATGGAGACAGCAGCAATGGGAGGCCGTACAGGGACCCATGACAGACTCTAGACTTGGCAGCAGCATGAGGAGGCGGTATATAGGGGCCCATGGCAGATTAGGGGCCTGGCAGCAGCTATGTGAGGCCCGTAATCTGCCTGCACCCTATGTCAAAAAATTTAACACACCAGCAGTGTGAAGAGACCTGAAAGTGGCACATGGCAGCAGAGTGTGGCGATGGAGACAGCAGCAATGGGAGGCCGTACAGGGACCCATGAGAGACTCTGGACTTGGCAGCAGCATGAGGAGGCGGTATATAGGGGCCCATGGCAGATTAGGGGCCTGGCAGCAGCTATGTGAGGCCCGTTATCTTGCAGCACCCTATGTCAAAAAATTAAACACACCAGCAGTGTGAAGAGACCTGAAAGTGGCACATGGCAGCAGAGTGTGGCGATGGAGACAGCAGCAATGGGAGGCCGTACAGGGACCCATGAGAGACTCTAGACTTGGCAGCAGCATGAGGAGGCGGTATATAGGGGCCCATGGCAGATTAGGGGCCTGGCAGCAGCTATGTGAGGCCCGTAATCTGCCTGCACCCTATGTCAAAAAATTTAACACACCAGCAGTGTGAAGAGACCTGAAAGTGGCACATGGCAGCAGAGTGTGGCGATGGAGACAGCAGCAATGGGAGGCCGTACAGGGACCCATGAGAGACTCTGGACTTGGCAGCAGCATGAGGAGGCGGTATATAGGGGCCCATGGCAGATTAGGGGCCTGGCAGCAGCTATGTGAGGCCCGTAATCTGCCTGCACCCTATGTCAAAAAATTTAACACACCAGCAGTGTGAAGAGACCTGAAAGTGGCACATGGCAGCAGAGTGTGGCGATGGAGACAGCAGCAATGGGAGGCCGTACAGGGACCCATGAGAGACTCTGGACTTGGCAGCAGCATGAGGAGGCGGTATATAGGGGCCCATGGCAGATTAGGGGCCTGGCAGCAGCTATGTGAGGCCCGTTATCTTGCAGCACCCTATGTCAAAAAATTAAACACACCAGCAGTGTGAAGAGACCTGAAAGTGGCACATGGCAGCAGAGTGTGGCGATGGAGACAGCAGCAATGGGAGGCCGTACAGGGACCCATGAGAGACTCTGGACCTAGCAGCAGCATGAGGAGGCGGTATATAGGGGCCTATGGCAGATTAGGGGCCTGGCAGCAGCTATAGGAGGCCCGTAATCTGCCAGCACCCTATGTCAAAAAATTAAACACACCAGCAGTGTGAGGAGACCTGAAAGTGGCACATGTTTGAGGCATGATTCATGGCGGATTTAGTCAGTTGTGTCAGGAACTGGTGGTTTGAAATCCAGACTAATCCACGCCTGATTCATTTTCACAAACGTGAGTCTCTCCACACTTTGGGTGGACAGTCGTGTCCTCCGCGGAGTTACAATACCTCCTGCCGCACTAAACACGCGCTCCGATGCCACGCTACTGGCCGGGCATGACAGCCTTTCAAGGGCAAATTCAGCTAGTTGGGGCCAAAGGTCAAGTTTCGTTGCCCAGTAGTCAAGGGGATTGTCTACCTCGGTTGGCAGGGTGCTGTCCAAGTAGGCCCAAGCCTGTTGTTTGAGCTCCTGCTCCAGGTCCACCTGATGCTGCTGCTGCTGCTGCGGCTGGTTAGTAGTTTCCTCACTGCGCTGGTGAAGAAAGCTACTCATCATCGACTGCAGACTGAGGCAGCCACTGCTGGTGGAGCTGCCACTGCTCCTACCACCCCACCCCTCCCCTGCTGCCATGCCAGCGGAACGCGAGCGCACAGGGCCCACAGTGTCTGAGGATGGACGTTGGCGCACAAAGGCAGAGACCAACTGACTACATAGGTGGTTTTTATAGTACGTAATTTTGGCCTCCCTCTCAGCAGGTGTGAAAAAGGCCACCATTTTGGACCGGTAGCGAGGGTCCAACAAGGTGGACAGCCAAAAGTCATCCCTCTGTCTGATGGTTATTATTCGGCTGTCGCTACGCAAGCAACCGAGCATGCTATGGGCCATTTGTGCCAAGGAATGCGAGGGACTCCCTGCCTCCATCTCCACAGCATACTGCCACGGTGCGTCTGGGTCCTCTGTCTCCTCCTCCTCCTCCTCTACCAGATGCTCCTGCTCCTCCACTCCTGTCCGCTGAGTGGAAAAACCACCCATTTCACTCAATAATTCCTGAGCACAAATGTCCTCCTCTACCTCCTCCTCTTCTTCCTGTCCTGCCCCCACAGGGGTCATGTGGCGTTGAGATCTGTGCGCCACGTCTACCGCACCCTGACCAGCCATTGTTAACAGCATTTGTTCCAGGACGTGCAACAGAGGAATGACGTCGTTCATCCCATAGTCCTGCCGACTCACGAATAGCGTGGCCTCCTCAAAGGGCCTGAGCAAGCGGCAGGTGTCACGCATGAGCTGCCAATGGCTGACATCTAAGTTACACAGGGGAGTACCTTTATCCGCTTGTAACATCAGGAAATCGGTGATGGCCTTTCGCTGCTCGTAAAGGCGGTCTAACATGTGTAGGGTTGAATTCCACCTTGTTGCAACGTCGCAGATCAGGCGATGCTGTGGAATTCCGTTCTGCCGCTGCAGCTCAATGAGGGTGTTCTTTGCGGTGTAGGAATGGCTGAAATGCATGCACAGTTTACGTGACATTTTAAGGATGTCTTGCAGTGGGATGGTGGATTTTAGGAACCGCTTGACAACCAGATTGAACACGTGAGCCATGCATGGCGCATGGCACAACCTTCCTTGACGCAGAGCAGACACCATGTTCTTTCCGTTGTCAGTCAACATGGTTCCGATTTTTAGTTTGCGCGGAGACAGCCATCTGTCGATTTCTCTGTTCATTACACTCAGCAGTTCCTCCCCTGTGTGACTACGTTCGCCAAGGCATACCAGGTGCAGCACAGCGTGACACCGTTGCGCCCTGCACATGTGATATGCCGGTCGGGTAATGGGACTTGGCACGGGGGTGGCGGCTGAGGACACGGCGGAAAAAGAGGTGGTAGAGGCGGACATGCTTGCTGGACCAAGGACGTGCAAACGTGGAGGCAAAAGCGTCGTGACCTGTCCAAGTTGCTGGTGCGGCTGTGCCGGCACCACGTTCACCCAGTGGGCCGTAAATGACATGTACTGTCCCTGACCGTAGTTACAGCTCCACACGTCGGCGCTGCCGTGCACTTTGGCAGAGACCGACATGCTCAAAGACTGGCCCACCATCTCTTCTACATGTGAATGCAGGGCTGGCACTGCCTTTTGGGCAAAGAAATGACGGCTTGGCACTCTCCACCGCGGCGCGGCACAAGCCATCATTTCTCGGAAAGGTGCTGAGTCCACCAGTTGGAAAGGGAGGGACTGCAGCACCAGCAACTTGGACAGGAGGACGTTCAGCTTTTGCACCGTCGGGTGCGTGCTCGCAAACTGTTGTCTCTTGGATACGGATTCCAAGAAAGACTGTTGACGGAATCCGAGAAGAGGAGTAGCAGGAGAAGGAGCATCTGAACGAGCGGAAGATGCCAACGAGCGACAACTCCCCTCAGCAGAGGTGTTGGAGCCTTGACTGGCTGATAGAGGGCGATTGACGACGTCGGGTGACGGAGCAAGTAACGGAGCGGGTGATGGAGCGGGGGCTGGGGCAGGCAGAACCGCCGTATGTTTATCACGGTTTTCCCAGGCCACCGAATGGTGACGCTGCATATGCTGACGCAACGCTGTAGTCCCAACATGGGCCCCCTGGCCTCGCTTGCATTTCTGGCCACATAGTCGACATACGGCTACGTTTACTTCCTCGGGCGGCTTGAGGAAAAATTGCCACACCACCGAGTAGGAAACTTTGCCCCCGCTACTCTTCACTGGCTGACTGCTACTTCCTCCGTGCGCACCGGCACCACTACTGGCCGTGGTGGTAGGCTGCAGTGGAGCTGGTGCTCTACTCCGTGGACGTTTGGCTCCACTGACACTGATGCGACCCTGCTGCTGTCTCCTGGGCAACCCACCGACTGTTTTGCTCGCTGCCACCCTCTTCTCCTGATGATGCGGAAGAAATTGCCTGATGACGACGAGGCTGCCAAGTGCGATCAACCTCCTCATCATCAAGTAGGGTCTCCGCCTCACTACTAGCCCCCTCGGCTGCGTCTGGGTCAGGAGACAGACCTGTCTCTAGACCGGCTACCGAGCCACTCTCCTCGCCAGTACTTGTTCGCTTGGCTGCTGAAAAGGCCGATGTCTCCCCCCGTTCCTGACCGCCCTCTGTTAGCTCTTCCTCACTGTACAGTGGGGCTGAGCCCACAGCATGCGATACTTCGCTTGGTGAGGGAACAGCAAAGGACAGGGGCAGGTAGAGGACACGTGATTTCAGTGGGCTTGCTCCCGGGCCATGCCAACTAACGGTTGTGTCTGACGTACCCACCGACCGTTGGCTGTAGGTGTCAGAGGTGACCTGGGAAGAGGAAGACGACCGAGCCAACCAATCAATGACGGCAGGGTTGTCGGTGGAGACACGACCGCTGGATGACACCGGGAGCACTGGCCTCTGGCTGCGAATACTGCTGCCTCGACCCCTTCCTCTGCTGCCACGTCTGCTCGCTCCTAAAACATTGCCTCCTCTGCCACTCCTCTGCATGTTGTCTGACATACTATTTAATTCAACGATTAGGTGTCCCTGAGTAACAATTCTCTGGCACTCAGTAACAATTCTGTCTGTCCCTGAGTATGAATTCTGTGGCCCTGAGTAACAATTCTGTGTCTGTGCGAGTAACAATTCTGTGTCTGTGCGAGTAACAATTCTGTGTCTGTGCAAGTAACAATTTTGTGTCTGTGCGAGTAACAATTCTCTGGCACTCAGTAACAATTCTGTCTGTCCCTGAGTAACAATTCTCTGGCACTCAGTAACAATTCTGTCTGTCCCTGAGTAACAATTCTCTGGCACTCAGTAACAATTCTGTCTGTCCCTGAGTATGAATTCTGTGGCCCTGAGTAACAATTCTGTGTCTGTGCGAGTAACAATTCTGTGTCTGTGCAAGTAACAATTTTGTGTCTGTGCGAGTAACAATTCTCTGGCACTCAGTAACAATTCTGTCTGTCCCTGAGTAACAATTCTCTGGCACTCAGTAACAATTCTGTCTGTCCCTAAGTAACAATTCTCTGGCACTCAGTAACAATTCTGTCTGTCCCTGAGTATGAATTCTGTGGCCCTGAGTAACAATTCTGTGTCTGTGCGAGTAACAATTCTGTGTCTGTGCAAGTAACAATTTTGTGTCTGTGCGAGTAACAATTCTCTGGCACTCAGTAACAATTCTGTCTGTCCCTGAGTAACAATTCTCTGGCACTCAGTAACAATTCTGTCTGTCCCTGAGTAACAATTCTCTGGCACTCAGTAACAATTCTGTCTGTCCCTGAGTATGAATTCTGTGGCCCTGAGTAACAATTCTGTGTCTGTGCGAGTAACAATTCTGTGTCTGTGCAAGTAACAATTTTGTGTCTGTGCGAGTAACAATTCTCTGGCACTCAGTAACAATTCTGTCTGTCCCTGAGTAACAATTCTCTGGCACTCAGTAACAATTCTGTCTGTCCCTGAGTAACAATTCTCTGGCACTCAGTAACAATTCTGTCTGTCCCTGAGTAACAATTCTCTGGCACTCAGTAACAATTCTGTGTCTGTGCGAGTAACAATTCTGTGTCTGTGCAAGTAACAATTTTGTGTCTGTGCGAGTAACAATTCTCTGGCACTCAGTAACAATTCTGTCTGTCCCTGAGTAACAATTCTCTGGCACTCAGTAACAATTCTGTCTGTCCCTGAGTAACAATTCTCTGGCACTCAGTAACAATTCTGTCTGTCCCTGAGTATGAATTCTGTGGCCCTGAGTAACAATTCTGTGTCTGTGCGAGTAACAATTCTGCGTCTGTGCAAGTAACAATTTTGTGTCTGTGCGAGTAACAATTCTCTGGCACTCAGTAACAATTCTGTCTGTCCCTGAGTAACAATTCTCTGGCACTCAGTAACAATTCTGTCTGTCCCTGAGTAACAATTCTCTGGCACTCAGTAACAATTCTGTCTGTCCCTGAGTATGAATTCTGTGGCCCTGAGTAACAATTCTGTGTCTGTGCGAGTAACAATTCTGTGTCTGTGCAAGTAACAATTTTGTGTCTGTGCGAGTAACAATTCTCTGGCACTCAGTAACAATTCTGTCTGTCCCTGAGTAACAATTCTCTGGCACTCAGTAACAATTCTGTCTGTCCCTGAGTAACAATTCTCTGGCACTCAGTAACAATTCTGTCTGTCCCTGAGTATGAATTCTGTGGCCCTGAGTAACAATTCTGTCTGTGCGGGTAACAATTCTGTGTCTGTGCAAGTAACAATTTTGTGTCTGTGCGAGTAACAATTCTCTGGCACTCAGTAACAATTCTGTCTGTCCCTGAGTAACAATTCTCTGGCACTCAGTAACAATTCTGTCTGTCCCTGAGTAACAATTCTCTGGCACTCAGTAACAATTCTGTCTGTCCCTGAGTAACAATTCTCTGGCACTCAGTAACAATTCTGTCTGTCCCTGAGTAACAATTCTGTCTGTCCCTGAGAATGAATTCTGTGGCCCTGAGTAAGAATTCTCTGGCACTCAGTAACAATTCTGTCTGTCCCTGAGTAACAATTCTCTGGCACTCAGTAACAATTCTGTCTGTCCCTGAGTAAAAATTCTGTGGCCCTAATAACGTTTCTGTGGCCCTAAGTAACAATTCTCTGGCACTGAGTGAAAATTCTGTCTGTCCCTGAGTATGAATTCTGTGGCCCTAACTAGCGTTTCTTTGTCCCTAAATAACGATTCTGTGGCCCTCATTAACAAGTCTGTGTCCCTGAGTAATGGTTCTCTGTCCCTAAGTAACTTCTCTCTGTCCCCAATTCTCGTTTCTGTGGCCCTAACTCTGTCCCTGTCCCTAGTACAGAGCGGTCTGCCTCTGTTCAATGACTGCAGGCAAATGAAGATTTCCAAAATGGCCGCTATATATACCTCGACCATTACACAGTGCTGGCTGGCTGGCTGCTGATTGGCTGATGCGATCACATGTCGTTGAGGAATGCATTATGGGGCAGCGCGCCTTGTCTGCGCGCCTTCCCCGACATCCCCGCTCCGTCGCCGCACATGTCAGCCGCCATTTTCGGAAAAATTTCGATTCGCGCGTCCGAATTAGGCTGTTTTTCGGATTCGGCACGAATCGAAATTTTTCCGATATTCGACTCGAATTCCACTTCGGATACTTCGATTCGCTCATCTCTAGTAGTTTCCTCACTGCGCTGGTGAAGAAAGCTACTCATCATCGACTGCAGACTGAGGCAGCCGCTGCTGGTGGAATCTGCCACTACTCCTACCACCCCACCCCTCCCCTGCTGCCGTGGCAGCGGAACGCGAGCGCACAGGGCCCACAGTGTCTGAGGATGGACGTTGGCGCAGAAAGGCAGAGACCAACTGACTACATAGGTGGTTTTTATAGTACGTTATTTTGGTCTCCCTCTCAGCAGGTGTGAAAAAGGCCACCATTTTTGAACGGTAGCGAGGGTCCAACAAGGTGGACAGCCAAAAGTCATCCCTCTGTCTGATGGTTATTATTCAGCTGTCGCTACGCAAGCAACCGAGCATGCTATGGGCCATTTGTGCCAAGGAATGCGAGGGACTCCCTGCCTCCATCTCCACAGCATACTGCCACAGTGCGTCTGGGTCCTCTGTCTCCTCCTCCTCCTCCTCTACCAGATGCTCCTGCTCCTCCACTCCTGTCCGCTGAGTGGAAAAACCACCCATTTCACTCAATAATTCCTGAGCACAAATGTCCTCCTCTACCTCCTCCTCTTCTTCCTGTCCTGCCCCCACAGGGGTCATGTGGCGTTGAGATCTGTGCGCCACGTCTACCGCACCCTGACCAGCCATTGTTAACAGCATTTGTTCCAGGACGTGCAACAGAGGAATGACGTCATTCATCCCATAGTCCTGCCGACTCACGAATAGCGTGGCCTCCTCAAAGGGCCTGAGCAAGCGGCAGGTGTCACGCATGAGCTGCCAATGGCTGACATCGAAGTTACACAGGGGAGTACCTTTATCCGCTTGTAACATCAGGAAATCGGTGATGGCCTTTCGCTGTTCGTAAAGGCGGTCTAACATGTGTAGGGTTGAATTCCACCTTGTTGCAACGTCGCAGATCAGGCGATGCTGTGGAATTCCGTTCTGCCGCTGCAGCTCAAGGAGGGTGTGCTTTGCGGTGTAGGAATGGCTGAAATGCATGCAAAGTTTACGTGACATTTTAAGGATGTCTTGCAGTGGGATGGTGGATTTTAGGAACCGCTTGACAACCAGATTGAACACGTGAGCCATGCATGGCGCATGGCACAACCTTCCTTGACGCAGAGCAGACACCATGTTCTTTCCGTTGTCGGTCAACATGGTTCCGATTTTCAGTTTGCGCGGAGACAGCCATCTGTCGATTTCTCTGTTCATTACACTCAGAAGTTCCTCCCCTTTGTGACTACGTTCGCCAAGGCATACCAGGTGCAGCACAGCGTGACACCGTTGCGCCCTGCACATGTGATATGCCGGTCGGGTAATGGGACTTGGCACGGGGGTGGCGGCTGAGGACACGGCGGAAGAAGAGGTGGTAGAGGCGGACATCTTTTGTGGACCAAGGACGTGCAAACGTGGAGGCAAAAGCGGCGTGACCTGTCCAAGTTGCTGGTGCGGCTGTGACGGCACCACGTTCACCCAGTGGGCCGTAAATGACATGTACTGTCCCTGACCGTAGTTACAGCTCCACACGTCGGCGCTGCCGTGCACTTTGGCAGAGACCGACATGCTCAAAGACTGGCCCACCATCTCTTCTACATGTGAATGCAGGGCTGGCACTGCCTTTTTGGCGACGAAATGACGGCTTGGCACTCTCCACTGCGGCGCGGCACAAGCCATCATTTCTCGGAAAGGTGCTGAGTCCACCACTTGGAAAGGGAGGGACTGCAGCACCAGCAACTTGGACAGGAGGACGTTCAGCTTTTGCACCGTCGGGTGCGTGCTCGCAAACTGTTGTCTCTTGGAAACGGATTCCAAGAAAGACTGCTGACGGAATCCGTGAAGAGGAGTAGCAGGAGAAGGAGCATCTGAACGAGCGGAAGATGCCAACGAGCGACAACTCCCCTCAGCAGAGGTGTTGGAGCCTTGACTGGCTGATAGAGGGCGATTGACGTCGGGTGACGGAGCAAGTAACGGAGCGGGTGATGGAGCGGGGGCTGGGGCAGGCAGCACCGCCGTATCTTTATCACGGTTTTCCCAGGCCACCAAATGGCGACGCTGCATATGCTGCCACAACGCTGTAGTCCCAACATGGGCCCCCTGGCCACGCTTGACTTTCTGGCCACATAGTCGACATACGGCTACGTTTACTTCCTCTGGCGGCTTGCCGAAAAATTGCCACACTGCCGAGTAGGAAACTTTGCCCCCGATACTCCTCACTGGCTGACTGCTACTTCCTCCGTGCACACCGGCACCACTACTGGCCGAGGTGGAAGGCTGCAGTGGAGCTGGTGCTCTACTCCGTGGCCGTTTGCCTCCACTGACACTGCTGCGACCCTGCTGCCTCCTGGGCAACCCACCGACTGTTTTGCTCGCTGCCAAGCTGCCACCCTCTTCTCCTGATGATGCAGAAGCAATAGCCTGATGACGACGAGGCTGCCAAGTGCGATCAGCCTCATCATCATCAATTAGGGTCTCCGCCTCACTACTAGCCCCCTCGGCTGCGTGTGGGTCAGGAGACAGACCTGTCTCTAGACCGGCTACCGAGCCACTCTCCTCGCCACTACTTCTTCGCCTGGCTGCTGAAGAGGCGGATGTCTCCCCCCGTTCCTGACCGCCCTCTGTTAGCTCTTCCTCACTGTACAGTGGGGCTGAGCCCACAGCATGCAATACTTCGCTTGGTGAGGGAACACCAAAGGACAGGGGCAGGTAGAGGACACGTGATTTCAGTGGGCTTGCTCCCGGGCCATGCCAACTAACGGTTGTGTCTGACGTACCCACCGACCGTTGGCTGTAGGTGTCAGAGGTGACCTGGGAAGAGGAAGACGACCGAGCCAACCAATCGATGACGGCAGGGTTGACGGTGGAGACACGACCGCTGGATGACACCGGGAGCAATGGCCTCTGGCTGCGACTAGTGCTGCCTCGACCCCTTCCTCTGCTGCCACGTCTGCTCGCTCCTAAAACATTGCCTCCCCTGCCACTCCTCTGCATGTTGTCTGACATACTCTTTAATTCAACGATTATGTGTCCCTGAGTAACAATTCTGTGTCCCTGAGTAACAATTCTGTGTCTGTCCCTGAGTAACAATTCTGTGTCCCTGAGTAACAATTCTGTGTCCCTCAGTAACAATTCTGTGTCCCTCAGTAACAATTCTGTGTCCCTCAGTAACAATTCTGTGTCTGTCCCTGAGTAACAATTCTGTGTCCCTCAGTAACAATTCTGTGTCCCTCAGTAACAATTCTGTGTCCCTCAGTAACAATTCTGTGTCTGTCCCTGAGTAACAATTCTGTGTCCCTCAGAAACAATTCTGTGTCCCTGAGTAACAATTCTGTGTCTGTCCCTGAGTAACAATTCTGTGTCCCTGAGTAACAATTCTGTGTCCCTGAGTAACAATTCTGTGTCCCTCAGTAACAATTCTGTGTCCCTCAGTAACAATTCTGTGTCTGTCCCTGAGTAACAATTCTGTGTCCCTGAGTAACAATTCTGTGTCCCTCAGTAACAATTCTGTGTCCCTCAGTAACAATTCTGTGTCTGTCCCTGAGTAACAATTCTGTGTCTGTCCCTGAGTAACAATTCTGTGTCCCTGAGTAACAATTCTGTGTCCCTCAGTAACAATTCTGTGTCCCTCAGTAACAATTCTGTGTCTGTCCCTGAGTAACAATTCTGTATCTGTCCCTGAGTAACAATTCTGTGTCCCTCAGTAACAATTCTGTGTCCCTCAGTAACAATTCTGTGTCCCTGAGTAACAATTCTGTGTCTGTCCCTGAGTAACAATTCTGTGTCCCTGAGTAACAATTCTGTGTCTCTGAGTAACAATTCTGTGTCCCTCAGTAACAATTCTGTGTCCCCGAGTAACAATTCTGTGTCCCTTAGTAACAATTCTGTGTCTGTCCCTGAGTAACAATTCTGTGTCCCTCAGTAACAATTCTGTGTCCCTGAGTAACAATTCTGTGTCCCTCAGTAACAATTCTGTGTCCCTCAGTAACAATTCTGTGTCTGTCCCTGAGTAACAATTCTGTGTCCCTGAGTAACAATTCTGTGTCCTTCAGTAACAATTATGTGTCCCTGAGTAACAATTCTGTGTCCCTCAGTAACAATTCTGTGTCCCTCAGTAACAATTCTGTGTCTTTCCCTGAGTAACAATTCTGTGTCCCTGAGTAACAATTCTGTGTCCCTGAGTAACAATTCTGTGTCCCTCAGTAACAATTCTGTGTCCCTCAGTAACAATTCTGTGTCTGTCCCTGAGTAACAATTCTGTGTCCCTGAGTAACAATTCTGTGTCCCTCAGTAACAATTCTGTGTCCCTCAGTAACAATTCTGTGTCTGTCCCTGAGTAACAATTCTGTGTCTGTCCCTGAGTAACAATTCTGTGTCCCTCAGTAACAATTCTGTGTCCCTCAGTAACAATTCTGTGTCCCTCAGTAACAATTCTGTGTCTGTCCCTGAGTAACAATTCTGTGTCCCTGAGTAACAATTCTGTGTCCCTCAGTAACAATTCTGTGTCCCTCAGTAACAATTCTGTGTCTGTCCCTGAGTAACAATTCTGTGTCTGTCCCTGAGTAACAATTCTGTGTCTGTCCCTGAGTAACAATTCTGTGTCCCTCAGTAACAATTCTGTGTCCCTCAGTAACAATTCTGTATCTGTCCCTGAGTAACAATTCTGTGTCCCTCAGTAACAATTCTGTGTCCCTCAGTAACAATTCTGTGTCCCTCAGTAACAATTCTGTGTCTGTCCCTGAGTAACAATTCTATGTCTGTCCCTCAGTAACAATTCTGTGTCCCTCAGTAACAATTCTGTGTCCCTCAGTAACAATTCTGTGTCTGTCCCTGAGTAACAATTCTGTGTCTGTCCCTGAGTAACAATTCAGTGTCTGTCCCTGAGTAACAATTCAGTGTCTGTCCCTGAGTAACAATTCTGTGTCTGTCCCTGAGTAACAATTCTGTGTCTGTCCCTGAGTAACAATTCTGTGTCCCTCAGTAACAATTCTGTGTCCCTCAGTAACAATTCTGTGTCCCTCAGTAACAATTTTGTGTCTGTCCCTGAGTAACAATTCTGTGTCCCTAAGTAACGTTTCTGTGGCCCTAAGTAACGGTTCTGTGTCCCTAAGTAACGATTCTGTGGCCCTAAGTAACGTTTCTTTGGCCCTAAGTAACATTTCTGTGGCCCTAATTAACGATTCTGTGGCCCTAAGTAACGATTCTGTGGCCCTAAGTAACGTTTCTGTGGCCCTATGTAATGTTTCTGTGGCCCTAAGTAACGTTTCTGTGGCCCTAAGTAACGATTCTGTGGCCCTAAGTAACGTTTCTGTGGCCCTAAGTAACGATTCTGTGGCCCTAAGTAACGTTTCTGTGGCCCTAAGTAACGTTTCTGTGTCCCTAAGTAACGATTCTGTGGCCCTGAGTAACGTTTCTGTGGCCCTAAGTAACGTTTCTGTGGCCCTAAGTAACGTTTCTGTGTCCCTAAGTAACTTTTCTCTGGCCCTAAGTAACGTTTCTGTGTCCCTAACTCTCTCCCTCAATACAGCCAGGTCTGCCTCTCTTGAATGACTGGAGGCAAATGGAGAATTCTAAAATGGCCGCCACTTATAGCTCGACCATTACACAGTGCTGGCTGGCTGGCTGCTGATTGGCTAATGCGATCACATGTCATGAATGAATGCATTATGGGTCAGCGCGCCTTGTCTGCGCGCCTTCCCAGACATCCCCGCTCCGTCGCCGCACATGTCGCCGCCATTTTAGGAAAAATTTCGATTCGCGCATCCGAAGTCTGCTAATTTTCGGATTCGCTGCGAATCGAAATTTTCCTAATATTCGAAACGAATTCCACTTCGCCAAGTTCGATTCGCTCAACTCTAGTCATAAGATAAGCAGCTAGATTACAGTTTTGGTGAAGACAATGTCCCATACTTGCAAAGAGCCCTTTTTTCAATGAAAACCTGCAGCAATGGTTGCCCTGTTGTTCAATAAAAATGTATTGTGTTGAAAATGTATTATACTGTAAATAGCACACAGAGAGATTAGGAATTGTATTGTTCTATATTGTATGCTTTCAAAGGTTTATTTTAATATACTTTGTTACCATTGGTGGTATGTTAGGAGATGAATGGAGCAGTGTTCAGCTAAGTAGAAATCAAAGCAGTTGTTTATAAAGAAAGCTTTCCTTGAAGTTAGTAGCCTCCCTGGCTGGATCTACATGGGTTTTTTTTTCTAAAAAAAAATTTTTTCACTTTTGCAATTTTGGATCTTCATGTTTTTAAAGGGCTCACCCACTCACAAATTACATAGTTACATAGTTAGTCTGGCTGAAAAAAGACAAAAGTCCATCTAGTTCAACCATAAAAAAAAAACGTATAACCTTATACTCATATTTGATCCAGAGGAAGGCAAGAAAAACCCACCAAAGCATGATGCAATTTGCTCCTGCAGGGGAAAACATTTCTTCCTGATCCCCCAAGAGCCAATTGGATATTCCCTGGATCAACTTTACCTATAAATGTTAGTATCCAGTTATATTCTGTGTATCTAAGAAACAATCCAGGCCTTTTTAAAGCAATCCATTGAGCGGGCCAGAACTAACTTTTGAGGGAGTCCATTCCACATTTTCACAGCTCTTACTGTGATGAAACCTTTCCATGTTTGGAGATTCATTCTCTTTTCCTCCAGACATAAAGAATGCCCCCTTGTCCTCTGTGATGACCTCAGGGTGAATAACTCTACACCAAGTTCACTATATGAACCACTGATGTATTTATACATGTTGATCATATCCCCCCTTAATCTCCTCTTCTCAAGAGAGAATAAATTCAGTTCCTCTACTTTTTCCTCATAGCTGATCTCCTCCATGCCTCTTATTAGTTTGGTTGCCCTTCTCTGTACTTTCTCCAGTTCCCCAATGATCTTTTTTGTGAATTGGTACACAAAACTGAACTGCATATTCCAGATGAGGTGTTACTAATGATTTGTACAGGGGTAAATGATATCTCTCTCTCTGGAGTCTATACCTCTTTTAATACAAGAGAGGATTTTGCTCGCTTTAGAAACTGCAGCTTGGCATTGCATGCCATTATTAAGCTTGTGATCTACCAGAACTCCCAGATCCTTCTCCACCATTGATTCCCCCAGTTGTACCCCCCCCCCCCCAGTATGTATGATGCATGCATATTCTTAGCCCCCAAGTGCATAACCTTACATTTATCAACATTAAACCTCTTTTGCCACATAGTTGCCCAATTAAACAGTGCATTTAGGTCGGCTTGTAAGTTGGAGACATCCTGTAAGGACGTTATTCCACTGCAACGCTTGGTGTCATCTGCAAGGACTGAAACAATATTTTTTTAATCCCAGACCCTATATAGTTTATTAATATTTTAAAAAGTAAGGGTCCCAACACTGAACCTTGGGGTACACCACTGACAACCCTAGACCATTCAGAGTATGAATCATTAACCACTATTTTCGGAAAAGGGTCTTTTAGCCAGTTTTCTATCAATTCACCTACAGATTTTTCCAAGCCTGTAGACTTTACCTTACACATTAGCCGTGTGTGGGGAACTGTGTCAAACGATTTTCCAAAATCCAAGTATACCACATCCACAGCTACCCCTTTGTCCAAGGTTTTGCTCACCTCCTCATAAAAAGAAATCAGATTTGTTTGACAACTTCTCTTTCATGAATCCATGCTGTCTGTTGCATAAACTATTTTTTTCCAGCAAGAACTCATCTATGTGGTCTTTTAAAATCTCCAGTATCTTCCCAACTATAGATGTTAAACTAACAGGTCTATAATTAGTTGTAAAAGATTTTGACCCCTTTTTAAATATTGGCACCACATTACCACAATCCAGTGGTACAATGCCAGTCATTAAAGAGTCCCTAAAAACAAGATATAATGGCTTTGAAATGACAGAGCTCAATTCTTTAAGGACCTGTGAGTGTATGCCATTCAGTCCAGGTGCTTTATTCACCTTTATTCTGTCTAAATATTTCTGGATCATATCAGTTGTGAGCCAATGTGGATCATCTGGGGCTGTGTCAATACCATGCCCATTATGGACAAGAGCTCCCCCATGCTCCTTTGTATACACAGAACTGAAGAAGGTATTTAATAAACTTGCCTTCTCTTTGTCCCCAGTCACCCACTCTAGATTATTTTGTAAAGGGCCTTCATGCTCAAACCAGACCTTTTTACTAATAATATATTTGAAGAATTTTTTAGTGTTTGTCCTGCTATCTTTTGCAATGTGTCGTTCGGTTTCAATTTTTGTGACCTTGATTTACTTTTTACATATTCTATTATATTCTTTGTAATGTTTAAACAATGACAGCATTCCTTCATTTTTATATTTAATAAAAGCTCTTTTCCTATTATTTATATCTATTTTAACTTTGGCCGTAAGCCACATAGGTTTGATTTTTAGCCTTTTTAAACTTGTTGCCCATGGGAATATATTTTGCAGTGTGTTCACATTCAGTCTTTTTGAAGAACTCCCATTTCTGTGTTGTGCTCATCGATGCCAATATTGCCTCCCAGTCTACGTTTTGGAGAGCAGCTCTCACCCTTGGAAAATTAACTTTCTTAAAGTTGAGCATTTCTATTTTTTTACGTATGTGCTTGTTGTTTACAGCTAACAATAAATGAAATCATGTTATGGTCACTGCTACCGAGATGTTCTTTTATATGGACATTAGTAGTAAGCTCTGCATGGTTTGAGATTGCCAGGTCCAATAGAGCATCATGCCTAGTTGGGGCCGCTATGAACTGTACCATAAAATTGTCCTGTAGTAGGTTTATAAATTTTTGCCCTTTAATTGTTCCTGCAGTACCATTACTCCAGTCAGTTTCCTAGTAGTTAAAATTCCCCATTATTATCACTGTCTCAGCCTTTGCAGCCCTTTTGATCTGTGCAAAGAGCTGAGTCTCCACCTTCTCATTAACACTGGGTGGCCTATAACAAACTCCAATGATTACCTTTGTAGTACGCACCCCCATGTGCAGTTCCACCCATTATGTTTCACACTCTCCATCAACTAGGTCCTCTTTCAATAACCTTGTCACAATTCCTAATTGTTTCCTGCCCACCTGGGAGTTTTTGGCATTCCCAACATTTTTTCATGTTCCAGTAATTTCTTTTGCCTCCTCCATAATGTAAAGAAAATGTAAAGCCAACAGGAAGAGACATTTATAATGACCACAGCAGATGTGTAGCCCCATGAACCAAGAGAGTATCTGAGAAATATATTAAATTATCAGATGTTTTAAGGTAGATGCCAAAAATATAAATATCAGCTAACAGGAAAAGGGATATATTTTCATATTGGCTATAGCAATTATGTAGCCCTAGAAACCAAGAGAGTCCTTGGGAGATAAAAGAAATTGCTAGGTGTATTTTTTATTATTATTTATTTTTAAGGTTTCATATGTAGCATTCTAGTTTGCTAGGTGGGAGCTAGCTGATTTTTGTTAAGACAGAAGGCTGAGTAGCAGCCTGTGCAATAGTCAGCTGGGTCAAATTTGGGTCAAGGCTGAGAGGCTTTGCAGATCAGTTCCCTGATACCTCCCCCTCCTCTGGAACCTTGGAGAAGATTCTAGAAGCAGTGGGTGGTGGTGAGGAGAAGCTGGTATGCACACTAAGGGGATCCTGACCAATCCCCAAGTAGGAGGCTTGGCATGGGGTCAGAATAGCCCTTAAATGTGGCTAAGCCTTGTTAGCAGCAGGATAGTTTGGGTAAAGATGTGAGGAAGCTGAGATGCAGGAGCCTGGGAGGGGGCTACGTGGGAAGAGGCCTACCTACAGGCAAGGCGCTGGAAAAGAGGATTGCTAAACCTCACCAGCCCCCAGAGTGAGGACCACCTGTAGAGCTGGGAGAGGAGACAGCCCAGCAGAAGGCTTGAAGCAGCCACTTACCTAAATTTGCTCGCAGGACTGAGGCTGAGTGAGTAGTCCTACGCCCACTGGGTTAGACAATGGAAAAAAACCTGATTAGCCCCTTACCCGGGACTGTTTCATTTAAAGTGGCAGGCCCTGGAAGAAGTCCTACCGTGTAAAGACTTTTACATAGTTGCTAAGGAGTTTGTCCTCGGTTGCAGTTCCATTGGGCATCCTTAAACCCCTTACCCCATCCCAGTTCAACACCCCTTAACAAAACATAAAAACCAAGCTCAATGACTATTTACTGACTCTGAATGCAAGTCTGTGGAAAAAAAATGTGTGTTGCCTGGCTGTGCAGGACTATAGGGGGACCCAAATCTCTAGCAACTCCTAAGGGGGTATTGCTACACATATATACAGTATATATATAATATATAATGAGAAAAAATAGTATAGAAGGAATAACTGGGGTATTTTCACAACTGTCTATTTACAAAACAGGCAGCTATGCAATTTTTCAGGTTTCAAGGCCTGTAAGTAATGATACTGTACCATTTTTGGGTCAAGTTTGAATCACTGTCTTCCAGTAGTTTACCTTTAATCCAGGGAAAGGAACCCAAAGCTTCAAACCTCAGGGTTTTCCAATCCCTTACCTGAATTCAACTTTATCAATCTTCAAAGTGAGGTGCGCAGTGATTAGGACACCATAGTGTAAGTCCTTCAGCTCCCAGACACTGGGGACAGGTGTTTATGAAACCCAAAGGAAGAAAAGAGTAGGACACAAAGCAAGAGGAGATAAATCATAACATTTGTCAGGTGTTTTAACTCTCAAAAATCTACAAAAAAAATAGAAATATCCGTTTTTGGGAGGTCTGGACCCAATAGCCGGATCATAAATCATGAAAACAATGAATGATGAATAAAACTTACAGAAATTATGTCATCAGACAACTTCCACCTTCTCCAACAAAATCCCTTTCTTTATTGTATACGGTTTCCAAATGGGTCCTGAGAACACTTAATCTAGGGAAACACATGGCTGGAGGTGACTTTGATATATTAGGGTTATTATAAAAACCAGTAGCACAATAGTTTGGATTTCAAAATCCCCATACTAAGCAGCCTCTATTTAGTTTTGATCTTCAGATTTTTGATTGTGTTTGTTTTGAACACCTATCTTAACAGGCTAAATATTTCCCAGAACAGGATGACACAATGCCAAAATATAACAATATCCTCATTTTCTACACATTGTGCAACTCAAGATCAGCTTTCATAGATGTACTGATTAGAGTACTATAAATATAACCATTTACCCATTGTTTGCACATCATGGTCTGCAAGGAAGCTTCTATAGTGTCAATACATGAATATTATGATTCTGAACAAAGTCAAGCAACTGTATCGTTCACTGACATATCTGTAAAACAGATTCTGACATTGAACTTACCACAATATAGTGCTAGTGTTCTGCAATGCATCATTTAAGTGGACCTGCATGCCAAAACTGCAAAATTTCCTTTTTCTAACATCCATTGAGGGACACTGCTTGAAGATAATTAGGCAACCTAAGGTTATACTGCCGCCTACAGGATAAATACACACTACATAGTTACATAGCTAGTTTGGCTGAAAAAAGACTAAAGTCCATCCAGTTCAACCATAAAAAAAAGTTATAATTCTATATCCACAGTTGATCCAGAGGAAGGCAAAAACCCAGCAAAGCACAATCTAATTTGCTCCTGCAGGGGAAAAAAATCCTTCTTGATCCCCCGAGAGGCAATCAGATATTCCCTGGATCAACTCTACCTATAAATGTTAGTATCCAGTTATATTTTGTATATCTAGGAAAGAATCCAGGCCTTTTTTAAAGCAATCCACTGAGCTGGCCAGAACCAACTCTTGAGGGAGTCTGTTCCACATTTTCACAGCTCTTACTGTGAATAAACATTTCCGTATTTGGAGATTAAATCTCTGTTCCTCCAGATGTAAAGAGTGCCTCCTTGTCCTCTGTGATGACCTCAGGATGAATAACTCTACACCGACTTTAATACAAGAGAGGATTTATCATTGCATGACATTATTAAGTTTGTGATCTACCATAACTCCCAGATCCTTCTCCACCATTGATTTCCCCAGTTGTACCCCCCCTAGTATGTATGATGCATGCATATTCTTAGCCCCCAAGTGCAGAACCTTACATTTATCATCATTGAACCTCTTTTGCCTAATAGTTGCCCAATTAAACAGTGCATTGTCCAAGGTTTTGCTTACCTCCTCTTAAAAAGAAATCAGATTTGTTTGACAACTTCTGTCTTTCATGAATCCATGCTGTCTGTTGCTTAAAATATTTTTTTTCAAGCAAGAACTCATCTATGTGGTCTTTTATTATCTTCCCAACTATATATGTTAGACTAACAGGTCTATAATGACTTGGTAAAGATTTTGATCCCTTTTTAAATATTGGCACCACATTAGCCTTACACCAATCCAGTGCACTATTCCAGTCATTAAAGAGTCCCTAAAAATTAGAAACAATGGCTTTGAAATGACAGAACTCAATTCTTTAAGGACCCGTGGGTGTATACCATCCAGTCCACGTGCTGTATTCACCTTTATTCTGTCTAAATATTTCTGGATCATATCAGTTGTGAGCCAATGTGGATCGTCTGGGGCTGTGTCAATACCATGCCCATTATGGACAAGAGCTCCCCCCTTCTCCTTTGTATAAATAAAGCTGAAGAAGGTATTTAATAAATTTGCCTTCTCTTTGTCCCCAGTCACCCACTCTAGATTATATTGTAAAGGGCCTACATGATCAGACCTGACCTTTTTACTATTAATATATTTGAACAATTTTTGGGGTTTGTTCTACTATCTTTTGCAATCTGTCATTCGGTTTCAATTCTTGCGACCTTTATATCCTTTTTACATATTCTGTTATATTCTTTGTAATGTTTAAACGATGATAGCGTTCCTTATATATTTAATAAAAGCTCTTTTCTTATTATTTATAGCTTTTTTAACTTTGGCTGTAAGCCACATAGGTTTGATTTTTAGCTTTTTAAACTTGTTGCCCATGGAAATATATTTTGCAGTGTTGTTCACATACAGTCTTTTTAAAGAACTTCCATTTCTGTGTTGTGTTCATTGATGCCAATATTCCCTCCCAGTCTAAGTCTTGGAGAACAGCTCTCAGCTTTGGAAAATTGGCTATCTTAAAGTTGAGTGTTTTTATTATTCCCGTATGTGCTTGTTGTTTACAGCTAACAATAAAATAAATCATATTATGCTCACTGCTACCGAGATGTTCTTTTATATGGACATTAGTAATAAGCTCTGAATGGTTTGAGTCCAGCAGAGCATCATTCCTAGTTGGAACCTCTATGAACTGTAACATAAAATTGTCCTGTAGTAGGTTTATAAATGTTTTGCCCTTTAACATTTCCTGCAATGCCATTACTCCAGTCAATTTCCGAATAGTTAAAATGCCCCACTTATTATCACTATCCCAGCCCTTGTGAGGATTTTTCTATCAACAGCTACTGGTAGAGATTCAGGCTACATATTGGGAATCATGATCTCTATCCAGTTAGCCCAAGTTTTCCTAGTTTATTTATACTGCTTAACCCATGCTTATCTCGGCATTCATTTCCCAGACTTTGATGGTGGTTGATAAATCATTGACTCTGCTATTATCAAACTATTTAACCAGTTCCTTTCCTACAGGGCTTTTTGGGCAGCTCATCACTGGGAAGGGCATCCAGCAGTTTCCTAGGGAGTAAGTGCCACATATTTTCACTGGTTTGCGTTTTTTAGTTAGGGATCTTTCCTTTCTTTCCTTTCTTTAGTTAGGGGTAGAACAACACTTGGGCCTTAGCTCCATCAATAGTCAGGTGTCTGATTTTTTCCAATAATTCACTGATTTCTACTGTCCTACCTGAGGCTGCACACATTGCTCTCCCTGTAAGGCCTCCACTCCTTGAGTTTTTATAATTTTTGTCAGTGTTACAAACACCACCCTCTCATCCTTAGGAGGACATCTCCTTAGTGTTCTTATCTCAATCAGGTTGCCTTCCTTAACCATCACATTGGCCAGAGGAGTTTATAAGTTGTCAACATTGCCATCATTGCCCTGTTCTGATTTTCACCTCAATTAGGATATTATTATTATTATACAGTATTTATATAGCACCAAAGGGTTTGCTCAGCGCTGTACAATAGCAAGGGGGACAGAACATGAGACAAGACAGAAACAATACAATGCACAAGGGGTTCAAGGGCCCTGCTCTTTTGAGCTTACAATCTAGGAGGGAGGGGAATATTATGTTACCATCTCTCTGCTCAGCACCAGTTTTCTCCATGAAGATCTCTCTCCATAGTCTAAGTGTGGTGAGGGCCATCAGGGTTTACCTTTTGGCCACTGCTTCTTTCAAGCAAATTGATTCCTTATTTGTCATTCCAAATAGAGGTTCTCCTGCTTCCAGATCCCCTATTTATAATTTATAACTTTTCCTGTTAAAGCCCACTACACTTGGGCAGTCAGTGCTTCTTGGACTTTTCATCTTCAGGCCTTTGGACTTTGCTAGGTTGCTTAAAGTGTTACTAAACACAAGGCCCTGGATTCCCTATATCCGGTCTCCCACAGTACACAAAACATGGAAATGCAATTATTTTAGTAAATAGAAATTGCTACATACCTTTTCTCATCAGCAGTATATAGCAGTCTTGTGACTTCTATCAGTGTCTGCCATGTACTTTTTAATCTTGTAGGAGTTTTCATTCTCCTCTCACTGTTCTATGAGGCTGCATGACCCATGACCCTCTGTCTGGAAAGTGCTGATTGGTGCTGTGCTGATCACATGCACCCTCCCAAAAAAAAAACAAACTCTCTAGCAAAACAAACCAAACTAAGTATGCGCAGAGTGCCTCCTAGGGCTCTGTACTATCAGCAGATGGATTAGGGTCGGTAAAAGAAGGACAGGATCAAACAGCTGCAGAGGATAAACTCCTTAGGTTTCATAGTGAGTATAACAAGCATGCTTTACTGCATATACAGACTTATTTTACTGTTGTGGGTTTAGTAACACATTAACCACTTCCCATCTGACCCATGTAGAGAAACAGCTGGACGAGAGTGCTGCCAATGCGGGTGGGCGTTTCTAAACATCCCCCCGCATCCATTGCCTGTGTGCACTCCCAGGGAGCGCGTGGCAACACAGATCGCTGTACGGGACCTCTGTGTGAGGTCCCGATTCATGTGACCACTGATTGGCTAATTAGTGATCAATGAATAGTAGTAAACAAGTTGTCACTTCCTGACATCATTGCTTACTACTTGTGAAATCTGTGAATGATCACAGAGGTCACATGGTACAAGGCTATTCACAACAGCTTTGTACCATGTGACAAGCTGTGACCAATCACAGCTCTCACAGTATTTCTCAATGGCTGCAACAATGCAGCCAGAGAGAAGGAGAAATGATGGCTTTTAATGCCTTTATGGGTGTAAAAGCAATCAGTGTAAAAAAAGAAAAAAAAACTTCATCCCCCTCCACAAGTAGTACAATGTCACTATAGTGACACTGTACTGCTAGGGTGACAGTATGTTAAAAAAAAAAAAAAAACTTTTTTTTTTAATTATAATTTTTGGCTATAAAGTAATTTGGGTTGTTTGTTTTTTTTTTTTACTAAAAAGATAAATGAATACATTTTGGACAAGATTTATGAAGAAAGATTGTAAAATTTTATAAGAAAAACATTTTTAATTTTAACTTTTTAATTTATTTAGCAAAAAAAAAAAAAAATCCCAGTGGTGAATAAATACCTCCAAAATAAAGTTTTATCTGTCTCAAAAAATTGAAAAAAAAATTAATATGATTACAGTGTTGCATGACCGCACAATTGTCATTCTTATTGTGATAGCACTGAAAGCTGAAAATTGGCCTGGACTGGAATGGGGTGAAAGTGTCTGGACTTGAAGTGGTTAATTATAATCAAACTGTGTCCCTATGTCCAGCGCTTGTTTACACACCTGTGTGTACAGGCACATTGTAAACAATGACAAATAAAAAATCCCAGCTCACTAACAAGCCAGCCTGTAACCAACTGAATTGTCCCATCTAAAAGTTCATGTTAAAACCAGGGGTTTAGTATGTACACATTTGCAAATATATGCATAAGCTGCAGGACCTGTTAGACAGTGCAATTCATTTTGTTGCAGGTTGGCTGGTAAGAGAGCTGGGAATTTTGTTTGTTGTTTTTTGATATGCGTCACCCTACCATGTGCGTCTTGGTGCAAAGGCCAAATATAGGCTGGGGTGGTTGCCATTTGTTTGTACTGTTGGTGGATTGGTGAGGGAATGTACTGCATACGTTCGCTGCCATTGTGCTATTTTTGAGTGCGTACATATACCTTTATGGAGGGATGGGCTCCTTGAAGGTATAGCTGCCTTTAATCCATCCATTATTTTATATGTGCTCCGACTTTAGAGACTGTCAAAATGTATAGAGATATAACTGCAGTACCCTTGGGTGCACTGACGTGACCTCTGCAGCTTATGGATTTATTTGCAAATGTGTGCAAACTAAACCCTTTGTTTTAATGTGAACTGTTAGACAGGACAGTTCAATTTGTTGCAGGCTGGCTGGTAAGTGAGCTGGGAATTTTTGTTTGTTGTTTTTTGACATGTGTCACCATTCCATGTGCTTTTTTCTGCAAAGGCCAGTAATAGGTTGGCGTAGTTGCCATTTGCTTGTACATTGTAAACAATGGGTTGCATTTTAGATCAATAAAAAAACCCACTGTGCTGAGCTTTTTGAAGCTGCAGTGTGCAAGAGGCGACAGTGCTATTATGTGGTGCAATTGCATATGCTTTAGGGCCAAGTTGCACTGTAAATTGCTTCAAAGTGGTGCACGAACCTTTTCCCAAAATTGCACCGTTCTGAGTCACATTGATTAAAATGGACACCATTGAAAACAATGAGATTTCCCTTGTCATGCCATTCTGTGCAACTCAAGTGACATCAGAAGTCGCTCTAGTGTGAACTAGTCCTTATTGTTGTCTGTGTCTCTTTTCTGAAGATTTTCCCTCACTTCCTGTTAGGACAGGAAGTGATGGGAAATATTTCTCTAACAGTGATAGAGACAAAAGTTAAAACAGATTTTTATTAGAGTGAGGAAGGGTAAGAACGTGTGATAATATTTTTTATTACTGTCAGTGCCTTCTTGTTCTGGTGACTCCCACACCCTCAGTTCCCCCCACTGGTGCCACAGACAGAAATAAAAGCCTGTGAAATGGGAGGTAAAGTTTTGGCCCTTTGGTACCAGATATGAAAACAGTCATAGGGTTATATCAATTGTTGTGTAAAATTATTTCACAATAATTTAGTATAAAGTATATGACATAAGAAGCTTGATGTACCACAACAAGAAGTATCAGAAGTAGAACACTGAAATAAATGGGGGGGGGGGGTGGATGGATTCTCCCTACTTAAAGTATAAATATGTAGTATCTTGTCTGTTCTTTAATGGGATATCCCCCCCTTTTTTTTCTTTCTTTCTTTCTTTTTCCCTCCTTGCTCCTCCCCCCTTGCCTTCCCCCTTGTTCCCTTCCTTTTCCCACCCACCCGAAGGGAGGGAGGGTTTCATCTGACCCTGATCATTGGGTTGGTGGGATAGGAGGTATGTGGTAGGAGGGAATTTTACAGTGTCATTTTTTATTATAGTGACAAGTATTAGGTGACATACACTGTTGTCTGCACTGTCCGCATTTGTCGTACTCATGGCTTTTCATATTGATGATAAGGTTGATCGTGAGATTACAGCAGTGTTCTGCAGGGATGAACAGAATACATCAATAAGACAGAATGAATTTAAACAGCTATTTAGAAAGCACGGTAGCCTGAATCTCAAACATCTTAAAAAGAAGTGGAATATTATTTCCCTTGAGGCATATGTGGAATCAAAATTAATCCCACGAGGATTATGTGAACGTATCATCCCTGCGGAGCACTTACATAATGACCGTTTCTTAAACAGATGGAAAAAGGAAGCGGCCAAACATGGACTATTTCTGGAAGAAAAGATTCCATTATTGGACCTAGAGGAGTAGCAGAATAGTATTAAAATAGTTGATGAGTACCAAGATCTTAAGGGAATTTAGTAGATTTAATGATAGATTACGAAAAGAGTTAAAAGATTTTCAAAAAGAACAAAAAGCAGGAAAACAAAAAAAGTTTCAAAGAGATTTTGCCGATTTTTAGAGCGGCCAGATCTTTGATTTAGAAGGACGGAGAGGTAGAAGCAGATCGAGGAGTAGATTTAGTAGACAAGGTCACTCTGGTTCAGCTAAAAATAGCAATAAATTGGTCTGTTTTTTAGGGACATGCCCAGGAGCTGGGAACAGAGAGGAAAAGGAAGTATCAAGAGGAGAAAGCGAAAAAGATATACAAAGAGGCGGAGATACAGAAGGGAAGGATCAGAGTCAGTCCAAGATCCAAACCTATATTTCCCAGGACACCAGGAGGAATACTCAGAATCAGAAAAGGGAAACCTAAACGTCATTAACCTGATTGAATTCTCACTGGGACCTGATAATTTAACATTGCTCAGTAAAGGCCTTGGCTTCTCGCCGTGTCATAGGGGAAACAAATTTAAGATCTACAAAGATATTTGTCTGTTTTTAAGATGTGTGAATTTTAATATGATGGTTTTTGGTAAACAAAAATGGACCCTGCGGGAACCCATCAACCCCTAGGGGATGTATATGGCCTAAGCGAGGAAGAGATAGTCAATCTCATTGAGGGAAACACTTGGATTGACTCTGACCTCCTTGACAACCCACATCCCTCAGGCCTGGCAAATAAATCTACACTATTCCCTAGTTTTGGTTCAAACAGATACCTCCAACTGTTTCTTGAATCGGTTACAGTGGAGATAGGAGCTACTGATTGTGAATCTATTGAACCAGCTACTGACAATTTGACAAGGACACAGCTAGCTCTGAAGTAATTCGGTAAGCTACCTGGAGGTATTTTTAAACCTAGTGATAAAGGGGGCAATGTGGTCCTTTGGCAGGAAAAAGACTATGTCGACAAAATTTATAGACAACTCCTTGATAGAGCTTGCTATGAAAAATGCAGCTACAATCCCTTCCAAAGGCTTGTTGATTAAATTAAGTATCAAATGGATAAGGCATGTGAAGTGGGTTTGCTCACAAAAAAAGAATACCAATATCTTTATGTGGATGAGTATAACATTCCTACTTTTTATGTTACCCCTAAAGTTCACAAAGACATCAACAAACCACTGGGAAGACGCATTGTCTCTGGGATAGGAAGCCCCCTAGAATGAATAGGCAAATATGTTGATCAATGAATTAAACATCTTGTGAAGGAACTGCCCTCCTTTGTTCTTGATTCTACAGATATTTTATGTAGGCTTACTGACCTTCCAGTCCCTGAGGACTGCATTTTGGCTGGTATAGGCGTCCAATCTCTATACTCCTCCATCCCTCATGCCTTAGCTGTGTCCCAAGAAGAAGAGAGCATTCATTGCTGGCTCTCACATTTTTAAAGCACTCTCAAACACCACCCACACTGACACCCTTGGCCTGCCCTTCAGTGCCAATCTGTAAACTATTAAGACTGTCCTTGATAACTTCCAGGAAGTATGGGGTTGCTCTGAATATCCTCCAGCAGATGGAGTTGTTAAACTTCAGGCAAGTTCCATGGTCCAGGTCAGCATTCCAGTCCTCAGTTTGCCCTTTGATGAAAGATGGAAAATTAGGCATTTTAATCTCCCTATCACCTGGAGGTCTGAGGCAATGTTTTATCTTCTCTACCACCTAGCCTGCCACTAGGTGGTATGTGTGAACTTTCCTTCCAGAGGCAGGAGCCTGGTATGCAATATTTTGTTACACACACCCTACTGTACTGGTAATCCAAGATGATTTCCAGCAGTGTCCAGATGGCCTAAATCTATCCAGGCCTTAAGAGTTCAGAAATGTCTGATATATAAAAAAAATGTTGCACCTTCCAACAAACATTATGTTCACTTAGCATAGAAAAAGGAAAATTATAGCCCTAATAGATGCAACATGTATAAAATTATGAAAAGGAAGGCCACACACTTTCTTTGAATAGTCCTCCACTAAATATTCAAGCAAGAGCCTTTGAACTTAATGATCCCAAACAAATTCAATGTAGTGACGCTATGACTAAAAGTCAATCTTAGTGAATCAAACTGTACAAATGGCATGGACTCTTGCCAAACCTTTTAGCAGTACAGAAGCCACTCTGTGGATATAATCCAAAGTGGATTCCATATTATATCTGAAAGTTTTCTTCAGACATTACATTGTAGTCATCACAGCTTAGACGTGTTGGTAAGTATAAGTAGAATTCCATCAAATCAATGTACAAATCTTGATTGTATAGGACAGAGTAAGTCTGCTGAATGCCCTGCCCATGTATAGTGTTTGGGCATGTTGACTTCAGTGGTTCTTGCCTGACTGTTTAGTGAAGGACTAGTAAGGGAGGTCTATGTGTGTAGCCTTCCTTCAATTTGTTTTATACATGTTAGCTCTCCTAGTGATATAACTTAAGATGGCCATAGATAATTAAAAAAAACAAACTGATTCCTCCATCCTAAGTGGGATTGATGGAGGAATTACATCCAGTATAACATTATGTAGCACCCTCTGGTGATAGGATATGTTTTGTTAAACAGAGGCTTGGTAGCAGCCTGGGATGAGTCAGCCTGGGAGTGAGGTAGTGAGTTCACGTCAAGACAAGCTGGGAGTCTCTACAGGTCAGGGCACTTGGAGCCCTCGCACCCTTCCAGAAACAGCTGGAGCTTTCTGGAAGAGGGGCAAAGGAGGGGAAGAGGCCCAGATCTGCATGTTTAGGGGAACTTGGTCAATCCCCAGGCAGAAGGCCGCGCATGGTAGCAACCCTTAAATGTGGCAGAGCCTGTGCAGCAGGGGAGTTGTATGGAAGATGCAGTGAGAGAAGATGCTGGAGAATGGAGCCTGGGAGGTGGCCCCAGGGAGGGGAGCCCACCTACAAGCTGGATACTTAACAGAGGGATCTTCATTGTGTCAAGTCTCCTAGGGAGGACAATCCTGTCAGCAGGGAAGGAGCCAGTCCAGCATAAGGCCTGAATGCAGCTACAAACCATAAGGTTAAGGGATAGGACAGTGTAAGTACTTCTACACCCCCTGGGCCAGATAAAGAGAGAGGGCGGTCAGGTGCAAGACCCAACTAGTTCTCATCTGGGAGTACTTAAGTAGCAGGTCTTGGAATCCCTTTGCCCAGGGATACCCTCAGTACAGCTATGTGAAAGAGCAAGTATTCATCTGGGATCTGAGGAGGTACATCAAGGGGACTTTAGTTCTCCTTAAAAAGACAGTGCTATTTTTCTGATCCACATTTTTGTACAGGGTACAGTTTGCCATGACGTTTGTCCTCAGGTTTGCAGTTCCTTGGGCATCCCATACACCCCTAGACCTCATCCAAGTTGTTAAACCCTCAATAACATCAACTTAATGTCTTACTGACTCTGAGTGGAAAGATGTGGAAAAATACATGTGGCCTGGCCGTGCAGGGCGTAAGGGGACCCAATCAAATCCAGCGTCTCCTGCGGGGGTAGCACTACAATTGTATTCTGCCAAAATACACTAATCAGCGGCTGCAGCCGCTGATCGACAAACGTTTTCCAACATTCCAACACATCTGCTTCTGCTGAGCAGAGATGGTCACACATGGATTGAAATTTGGCTGGTCCCTGCTGAACTAGCTGATCCAACTATGGCCAGCTTTACTTACTGTATTCTGTACTAATAAAGTGAACATAACTTTCTAGAATGTTAAGGTACATCAGGTTTTTTATGTCATAACTCCTATATTAGAATTAAAAACCTGACAAAATGTTTACTTCTTTCTCAGTCTATCTAAAGCGGAAAACTAAATTACTATATATTATTTGCTTTGAGGTAGATTTTAAGAAGTTTACAAAACCTGCACTGCTTGAATATATGTGCATGAGTGACAGTGATACCTTTGTACCCTTTGTACTATCCTGCCTTGGAGTTGTACTGTACTGCCTTGTGGGTCACTTTAGGAATAATTCATTTCTGTTATGAAAACAGATGTAGTACACCGTATTCCACTGAAAATGAATGAGAAAACAACACACAAAGCAAATGGAATACAAGCTCAAACTGGTATATCAGGGAAACCATCTCGATCGCCACTGTATACATATTTTATCTTATCATCAACCCTAATCCCCAATTATCTGTGTAGATTAGTTAAGGAACACTGATAACATCTTGGAAAAAACACAATTCCATCTTATTTATGAGCAATACATCTTCAGTTACAGTTTGATTTTATTTTTGATGTGTGAAAGAAAAGTGTTTCTTACTTTAGTTAGGAAATAGTTTCTTTTTTGTATGAATCCTGGAATAGCTTCTAGTAAGCAATGTGTTCGTCATTTTATAGTAAATTTTGCTGAGTTCAGACTTGTTCCTGATCTGTTACATTGGGGTACAGGAAATAAAGTGAAATCCTTGACGGGACGAGTTTGTTAGTCAGATCACATGTCTGATGTGCTGTGGAGACACCTGATTACTTTACAGACGAAATGCTGAAAACTGAGCAAGAACGACTCTGAGCAATGAATCATTTCCTGTCTGAATTCTAGCAGATGACCTAAAGAAATACATCTATATGTTCAACGTGTCTATGCAGTTCTGGTAAATAGCTTGCATTATATTAGATGCTGAGTATCTTGTCTAGGTATGTGTTCATTTGTCAGGTTTTAATTAGTTAACATAGCCTCTTTTCAATATAACAATTTATCCCCCGTTCACACATATGCAAATTCAGATGCATTTTAGAATGCATTGATTCACATGACATACATCACATATAGAGATGAGCGAATTATTCAAAAATTCGATTCGGCTGATTCGGCGAATTCGCGGAATAAATTCGATTCGAGTCGAATATATTCGCTGCGAATTTAACTTATAAAAAGGGTGTTTCTAGGCTTCAGAGAGCCTTTATATTAGTGCAGAACACTGTACCTTTAATTTAAATGCCCTTGGAGTCTGCTGGGGAAGAGAAATAATACTGTCAGTCAGTATGACATGCAGATGAGTGCCGTCGATCTTAGAATCACCGCACACTTCACTCATTTGGGCAGTCATGGGGCCAAAACCAGAGTGTGGAGCCACAGTGTGGCGGTGGAGGCAGCAGCAATGGGAGGCCATACAGCACCCTATGAAAAAATGGAACCCACCAGCAGTGTGAGGAGACCTGAAAGTGGCACATGGCAGAGTGTGGCGATGGAGACAGCAGCAATGGGAGGCCGTACAGGGACCCATGACACACTCTGGACCTGGCAGCAGCATGAGGAGGCGGTACAGGGGCCCATGACAGATTACGGGCCTGGCAGCAGCATGAGGAGTCGGTACGGGGCCCATGGCAGATTACGGGCCTGGCAGCAGCAATGGGAGGCCGTACAGGGACCCATGACACACTCTGGACCTGGCAGCAGCATGAGGAGGCGGTACAGGGGCCCATGACAGATTACGGGCCTGGCAGCAGCATGAGGAGTCGGTACGGGGCCCATGGCAGATTACGGGCCTGGCAGCAGCAATGGGAGGCCGTACAGGGACCCATGACACACTCTGGACCTGGCAGCAGCATGAGGAGGCAGTACAGGGGCCCATGACAGATTACGGGCCTGGCAGCAGCATGAGGAGTCGGTACGGGGGCCCATGGCAGATTACGGGCCTGGCAGCAGCAATGGGAGGCCCGTAATCTGCCAGCACCCTATGACAAAATGGAACCCACCAGCAGTGTGAGGAGACCTGAAAGTGGCACATGGCAGAGTGTGACGATGGAGACAGCAGCAATGGGAGGCCGTACAGGGACCCATGACACACTCTGGACCTGGCAGCAGCATGAGGAGGCGGTACAGGGGCCCATGACAGATTACGGCCTGGCAGCAGCATGAGGAGTCGGTACGGGGGCCCATGGCAGATTACGGGCCTGGCAGCAGCAATGGGAGGCCATACAGCACCCTATGACAAAATGGAACCCACCAGCAGTGTGAGGAGACCTGAAAGTGGCACATGGCAGAGTGTGGCGATGGAGACAGCAGCAATGGGAGGCCGTACAGGGACCCATGACACACTCTGGACCTGGCAGCAGCATGAGGAGGCGGTACAGGGGCTAATGACAGATTACGGGCCTGGCAGCAGCATGAGGGGTCGGTACGGGGGCCCATGGCAGATTACGGGCCTGGCAGCAGCAATGGGAGGCCGTACAGGGACCCATGACACACTCTGGACCTGGCAGCAGCATGAGGAGGCCGTACAGGGGCCCATGACAGATTACGGGCCTGGCAGCAGCATGAGGAGTCGGTACGGGGGCCCATGGCAGATTACGGGCCTGGCAGCAGCAATGGGAGGCCCGTAATCTGCCAGCACCCTATGACAAAATGGAACCCACCAGCAGTGTGAGGAGACCTGAAAGTGGCACATGGCAGAGTGTGGCGATGGAGACAGCAGCAATGGGAGGCCGTACAGGGACCCATGACACACTCTGGACCTGGCAGCAGCATGAGGAGGCGGTACAGGGGCCCATGACAGATTACGGGCCTGGCAGCAGCATGAGGAGTCGGTACGGGGGCCCATGGCAGATTACGGGCCTGGCAGCAGCAATGGGAGGCCCGTAATCTGCCAGCACCCTATGACAAAATGGAACCCACCAGCAGTGTGAGGAGACCTGAAAGTGGCACATGGCAGAGTGTGGCGATGGAGACAGCAGCAATGGGAGGCCGTACAGGGACCCATGACACACTCTGGACCTGGCAGCAGCATGAGGAGGCGGTACAGGGGCCCATGACAGATTAAGGGCCTGGCAGCAGCATGAGGAGTCGGTACGGGGGCCCATGGCAGATTAAGGGCCTGGCAGCAGCAATGGGAGGCCATACAGCACCCTATGACAAAATGGAACCCACCAGCAGTGTGAGGAGACCTGAAAGTGGCACATGGCAGAGTGTGGCGATGGAGACAGCAGCAATGGGAGGCCGTACAGGGACCCATGACACACTCTGGACCTGGCAGCAGCATGAGGAGGCGGTACAGGGGCCCATGACAGATTACGGGCCTGGCAGCAGCATGAGGAGTCGGTACGGGGGCCCATGGCAGATTACAGTCTGGCAGCAGCAATGGGAGGCCGTACAGGGACCCATGACACACTCTGGACCTGGCAGCAGCATGAGGAGGCAGTACAGGGGCCCATGACAGATTACGGGCCTGGCAGCAGCATGAGGAGTCGGTACGGGGGCCCATGGCAGATTACGGGCCTGGCAGCAGCAATGGGAGGCCATACAGCACCCTATGACAAAATGGAACCCACCAGCAGTGTGAGGAGACCTGAAAGTGGCACATGGCAGAGTGTATCGATGGAGACAGCAGCAATGGGAGGCCGTACAGGGACCCATGACACACTCTGGACCTGGCAGCAGCAAGAGGAGGCGGTACAGGGGCCCATGGCAGAGTGGCGAAGCGTAAGCAGCTTAAATTGAAGGCCATACAGAGGCCTATGTTAAAAATAATAACATGTTTGGGGCATGATTCATGGCGGATTTAGTCAGTTGTGTCAGGAACTGGTGGTTTGAAATCCAGACTAATCCACGCCTGATTCATTTTCACAAACGTGAGTCTCTCCACACTTTGGGTGGACAGTCGTGTCCTCCGCGGAGTTACAATACCTCCTGCCGCACTAAACACGCGCTCCGATGCCACGCTACTGGCCGGGCATGACAGCCTTTCAAGGGCAAATTCAGCTAGTTGGGGCCAAAGGTCAAGTTTCGTTGCCCAGTAGTCAAGGGGATTGTCTACCTCGGTTGGCAGGGTGCTGTCCAAGTAGGCCCAAGCCTGTTGTTTGAGGTCCTGCTCCAGGTCCACCTGATGCTGCTGCGGCTGGTTAGTAGTTTCCTCACTGCGCTGGTGAAGAAAGCTACTCATCATCGACTGCAGACTGAGGCAGCCGCTGCTGGTGGAGCTGCCACTGCTCCTACCACCCCACCCCTCCCCTGCTGCCATGGCAGCGGAACGCGAGCGCACAGGGCCCACAGTGTCTGAGGATGGACGTTGGCGCAGAAAGGCAGAGACCAACTGACTACATAGGTGGTTTTTATAGTACGTTATTTTGGCCTCCCTCTCAGCAGGTGTGAAAAAGGCCACCATTTTTGAATGGTAGCGAGGGTCCAACAAGGTGGACAGCCAAAAGTCATCCCTCTGTCTGATGGTTATTATTCGGCTGTCGCTACGCAAGCAACCGAGCATGCTATGGGCCATTTGTGCCAAGGAATGCGAGGGACTCCCTGCCTCCATCTCCACAGCATACTGCCACGGTGTGTCTGGGTCCTCTGTCTCCTCCTCTACCAGATGCTCCTGCTCCTCCACTCCTGTCCGCTGAGTGGAAAAACCACCCATTTCACTCAATAATTCCTGAGCACCAATGTCCTCCTCTACCTCCTCTTCTTCCTGTCCTGCCCCCACAGGGGTCATGTGGCGTTGAGATCTGAGGGTCTGAGCAAGCGGCAGGTGTCACGCATGAGCTGCCAATGGCTGACATCTAAGTTACACAGGGGAGTACCTTTATCCGCTTGTAACATCAGGAAATCGGTGATGGCCTTTCGCTGTTCGTAAAGGCGGTCTAACATATGTAGGGTTGAATTCCACCTTGTTGCAACGTCGCAGGTCAGGCGATGCTGTGGAATTCCGTTCTGCCGCTGCAGCTCAAGGAGGGTGTGCTTTGCGGTGTAGGAATGGCTGAAATGCATGCAAAGTTTACGTGACACTTTAAGGATGTCTTGCAGTGGGATGGTGGATTTTAGGAACCGCTTGACAACCAGATTGAACACGTGAGCCATGCATGGCGCATGGCACAACCTTCCTTGACGCAGAGCAGACACCATGTTCTTTCCGTTGTCGGTCAACATGGTTCCGATTTTCAGTTTGCGCGGAGACAGCCATCTGTCGATTTCTCTGTTCATTACACTCAGAAGTTCCTCCCCTGTGTGACTACGTTCGCCAAGGCATACCAGGTGCAGCACAGCGTGACACCGTTGCGCCCTGCACATGTGATATGCCGGTCGGGTAATGGGACTTGGCACGGGGGTGGCGGCTGAGGACACGGCGGAAGAAGAGGTGGTAGAGGCGGACATCTTTGCTGGACCAAGGACGTGCAAACGTGGAGGCAAAAGCGGCGTGACCTGTCCAAGTTGCTGGTGCGGCTGTGCCGGCACCACGTTCACCCAGTGGGCCGTAAATGACATGTACTGTCCCTGACCGTAGTTACAGCTCCACACGTCGGCGCTGCCGTGCACTTTGGCAGAGACCGACATGCTCAAAGACTGGCCCACCATCTCTTCTACATGTGAATGCAGGGCTGGCACTGCCTTTTTGGCGAAGAAATGCCGGCTTGGCACTCTCCACCGCGGCTCGGCACAAGCCATCATTTCTCGGAAAGGTGCTGAGTCCACCACTTGGAAAGGGAGGGACTGCAGCACCAGCAACTTGGACAGGAGGACGTTCAGCTTCTGCACCGTCGGGTGCGTGCTCGCAAACTGTTGTGTCTTGGAAACGGATTCCAAGAAAGACTGCTGACGGAATCCGTGAAGAGGAGTAGCAGGAGAAGGAGCATCTGAACGAGCGGAAGATGCCAACGAGCGACAACTCCCCTCAGCAGAGGTGTTGGAGCCTTGACTGGCTGATAGAGGGCGATTGAGGTCGGGTGACGGAGCAAGTAACGGAGCGGGTGATGGAGCGGGGGCTGGGGCAGGCAGAACCGCCGTATCTTTATCACGGTTTTCCCAGGCCACCAAATGGCGACGCTGCATATGCTGACGCAACGCTGTAGTCCCAACATGGGCCCCCTGGCCACGCTTGACTTTCTGGCCACATAGTCGACATACGGCTACGTTTACTTCCTCGGGCGGCTTGACGAAAAATTGCCACACCGCCGAGTAGGAAACTTTGCCCCCGCTACTCCTCACTGGCTGACTGCTACTTCCTCCGTGCACACTGGCACCACTACTGGCCGTGGTGGTAGGCTGCAGTGGAGCTGGTGCTCTACTCCGTGGCCGTTTGGCTCCACTGACACTGCTGTGAACCTGCTGCCTCCTGGGCAACCCACCGACTGTTTTGCTCGCTGCCAAGCTGGCACCCTCTTCTCCTGATGATGCGGAAGCAATAGCCTGATGACGACGAGGCTGCCAAGTGCGATCAGTCTCATCATCATCAATTAGGGTCTCCGCCTCACTACTAGCCCCCTCGGCTGCGTGTGGGTCAGGAGACAGACCTGTCTCTAGACCGGCTACCGAGCCACTCTCCTCGCCACTACTTCTTTGTCTGGCTGCTGAAGAGGCGGATGTCTCCCCCCGTTCCTGACCGCCCTCTGTTAGCTCTTCCTCACTGTACAGTGGGGCTGAGCCCACAGCATGCGATACTTCACTTGGTGAGGGAACACCAAAGGACAGGGGCAGGTAGAGGACACGTGATTTCAGTGGGCTTGCTCCCGGGCCATGCCAACTAACACTTGTGTCTGACATACCCACCGACCGTTGGCTGTAGGTGTCAGAGGTGACCTGGGAAAAGGAAGAAGACCAAGCCAACCAATCGATGACGGCAGGGTTGTCGGTGGAGACACGACCGCTGGATGACACCGGGAGCACTGGCCTCTGGCTGCGACTAGTGTTGCCTCGACCCCTTCCTCTGCTGCCACGTCTGCTCGCTCCTGAAACATTGCCTCCTCTGCCACTCCTCTGCATGTTGTCTGACATACTCTTTAATTCAACGATTCTGTGTCCCTGAGTAACGATTCTGTGTCCCTGAGTAACAATTCTGTGTCCCTGAGTAACAATTCTGTGTCCCTCAGTAACGATTCTGTGTCCCTGAGTAACAATTCTGTGTCCCTGAGTAACGATTCTGTGTCCCTCAGTAACGATTCTGTGTCCCTCAGTAACGATTCTGTGTCCCTGAGTAACGATTCTGTGTCCCTGAGTAACAATTCTGTGTCCCTCAGTAACGATTCTGTGTCCCTCAGTAACGATTCTGTGTCCCTGAGTAACGATTCTGTGTCCCTCAGTAACAATTCTGTGTCCCTGAGTAACAATTCTGTGTCCCTGAGTAACGATTCTGTGTCCCTCAGTAACGATTCTGTGTCCCTCAGTAACAATTCTGTGTCCCTGAGTAACAATTCTGTGTCCCTGAGTAACGATTCTGTGTCCCTGAGTAACGATTCTGTGTCCCTCAGTAACGATTCTGTGTCCCTCAGTAACAATTCTGTGTCCCTGAGTAACAATTCTGTGTCCCTGAGTAACGATTCTGTGTCCCTGAGTAACGATTCTGTGTCCCTCAGTAACGATTCTGTGTCCCTGAGTAACGATTCTGTGTCCCTGAGTAACGATTCTGTGTCCCTCAGTAACGATTCTGTGTCCCTGAGTAACAATTCTGTGTCCCTGAGTAACGATTCTGTGTCCCTCAGTAACGATTCTGTGTCCCTCAGTAACGATTCTGTGTCCCTGAGTAACAATTCTGTGTCCCTGAGTAACAATTCTGTGTCCCCGAGTAACAATTCTGTGTCCCTCAGTAACAATTCTGTGTCCCTGAGTAACAATTCTGTGTCCCTGAGTAACAATTCTGTGTCTGTCCCTGAGTAACAATTCTGTGTCCCTGAGTAACGATTCTGTGTCCCTCAGTAACAATTCTGTTTCCCTGAGTAACAATTCTGTGTCCCTGAGTAACAATTCTGTGTCTGTCCCTGAGTAACAATTCTGTGTCCCTGAGTAACAATTCTGTGTCCCTGAGTAACAATTCTGTGTCCTTCAGTAACAATTCTGTGTCCCTGAGTAACGATTCTGTGTCCCTGAGTAACAATTCTGTGTCCCTGAGTAACGATTCTGTGTCCCTCAGTAACAATTCTGTGTCCCTGAGTAACGATTCTGTGTCCCTGAGTAACAATTCTGTGTCCCTGAGTAACAATTCTGTGTCCCTGAGTAACGATTCTGTGTCCCTCAGTAACAATTCTGTGTCCCTGAGTAACAATTCTGTGTCTGTCCCTGAGTAACAATTCTGTGTCCCTGAGTAACAATTCTGTGTCCCTGAGTAACAATTCTGTGTCCCTGAGTAACGATTCTGTGTCTCTCAGTAACAATTCTGTGTCCCTGAGTAACAATTCTGTGTCCCTGAGTAACAATTCTGTGTCCCTGAGTAACGATTCTGTGTCCCTGAGTAACAATTCTGTGTCCCTGAGTAACGATTCTGTGTCCCTCAGTAACAATTCTGTGTCCCTGAGTAACAATTCTGTGTCTGTCCCTGAGTAACGATTCTGTGTCCCTGAGTAACAATTCTGTGTCCCTGAGTAACAATTCTGTGTCCCTGAGTAATGATTCTGTGTCCCTAAGTAACGATTCTGTGTCCCTAAGTAACGATTCTGTGGCCCTAAAGTCTCTGTGGCCCTAACTCTGTCCCTAATACACAGAGGTCTGTCTCTCTTGAATGACCGGAGGCTAATGGAGAATTCTAAGATGGCCGCGATTTATAGCTCCACCATTACACAGTGCTGGCTGGCTGGCTGCTGATTGGCTAATGCGATCACATGTCATGAATGAATGCATTATGGGTCAGCGCGCCTTGTCTGCGCGCCTTCCCAGAGATCCCCGCTCCGTCGCCACACATGTCGCCGCCATTTTTGGGAAAATTCGATTCGTGCATCCGAAGTTTGCTAATTTTCGGATTCGGCGCGAATCGAATATTTCCTGATATTCGAAACGAATTCCACTTCGTCATGTTCGATTCCCTCATCTCTAATCACATACACTATATTGCCAAAAGTATTGGGACACTCATCCAAATCATTGGATTCAGGTGTTCCAATCACCTCCATGGCCACAGCAGGTGTATACAATCAAGTACCTAGTCATGCAGACTGCTTCTACAAACATTTGTGAAAGAATGGGTCGCTCTCAGAAGCTCAGTGAATTCAAGCGTGGTACTGTGATATGTTGCCACCTGTGCAATAAGTCCAATGCGTGAAATTTCCTTGCTACTAAATATTCCACGGTCAACTAGTTAGTGGTATTATAACAAAGTGGAAGCAACTGAGAAAAGAAGGCCACGTAAAA